>NC_140012.1:1691019-1901019 GCF_964263955.1 Coregonus lavaretus
GATACAAGACAACACACACTTCCAGGGAATCGACACTGTGACCATTTCCACAATTGACCGTGTCCTCCATCGTAACAGGATGCGAATGAAACAAGTATACAGAGTACCTTTTGAGCGCAACTCACCAAGGGTGAAAGAACTGCGAGCTCAGTATGTGCAAGTAAGTGTACATTCAGAAACATTTACTGTAATCCAGATTGTCTACAGTACTAACACATACTATAAGAATTACATTACTCTTCAGTACTTACAGTGTATGTGAATCAGAAGTGCATACAGTAGGCCTAATTGTACTCTACAGTATAGCACTGTCTCTGTACGACTTACAAAATCCTACATACAGTATATTGTATTTCTACACAGACAATATTTAACTTGGAATCCTTGGACAGACCCCATGAGTTCATCTTTGTCGATGAAGCAGGCTTCAATCTAACAAAGAGGAGAAGGAGAGGCCGAAACATGATTGGACAGCGGGCCATTGTTGAAGTCCCTGGTCAACGAGGTGGCAATGTCACAATCTGTGCTGCTATCAGCAACCATGGTGTTCTACATCACCATGTTACACTCGGGCCATATAACACCCAGCAACTTCTAAGATTTATTGCCAATCTAAGATATATTTTATTTGAGCAGCAGGTTCAAGAGCAGCAGGGTCAAGAGCTAAATGAGAATCCCATTCCCACCTATGTGATAGTGTGGGACAATGTCAGTTTCCACCGAGCTGCTCAGGTAAGGGAATGGTTTAACATCAATGGGCAGTTTATGACCTTGTACCTCCCTCCATACTCGCCTTTCCTGAATCCGATTGAGGAGTTTTTCTCCTCTTGGAGATGGAAAGTGTATGATAGACAACCCTACACCAGAGTAAATCTGCTGCAAGCCATGGATTTAGCCTGTGGTGATATAGGTGAGGAATCATGTCAGGGCTGGATACGGCACACAAGAGGCTTCTTCCCCCGTTACCTCAGGAGGAACAATATTGCTTGTGATGTCGACGAAGTACTCTGGCCTGACCCAGCCCAAAGACAAGAAGAAGCACATTGATCACATGTTTACTCCTTTGATTTTTGTCCCTTTTAGTATTGTATACTGTAGTACAGTGCATTGTAGGCTGTATACTGTACAATGGACAAATTGTATGGCCCTGAACATTGTGCTTTCCATTTGTTAACAGTACTGACTGCTCAATAGATTTTGACTGGTTGTAGGTTCATATCAACAAAGAACAAGAATTACAGTATCACAGAGACAAAGGACAAGTTTGTGAGATGCAGGGTCCAGTACTGTAAAAATAGGGGTACAAGGAGGAGGAAGAACAAAAAACAAAATAGTAATTTCTGATCAATTTTGATCTACTATAATAGAACATGTTTTTGTTCATCAAAAGACAATGATGGAAACATATTAAATTTGTTTTGAGATTAAAAATGTACTTCTCCCTGAGAACTGTATGTTTTGAACAATGTGTATTCTATTTTTCGGTGTATTGTTTACTGAATGCTTGAGAGTGTATATCATTTTGATCACTTTATTTATGATTTGAGAGCAGTGTTTGATTTTGAACACAGGTAAAACTGTTTTGAGGCGAATGTTTCATTTTGCGAGAGGAGTCAGAGGTTTTGTAAATAGTGCTTGAGAGGTTTTGTGTTGAATGTTTTCAGGAAATGGAGCAAGGTTTCAGAAATTGTGTTTTAGCAATTGAGAAACTCTAATATAATATAGCCTATAAATCTTCAATTTAGAAGACACTTTTATCCAAAGCGACTTAGATTAGTGCATGCATACAAATGAAATTGTACTTGCTTAGTAATCTTACAGAGAGAAAATCCATGAAAAAGAGTCACAAGTATATAGTATTCAAATATATAGTTTCCCCTACGTACAGATCTAGGATCAGCTTCCCTTCCCCCGATCCTAACCTTAACCATTAGTGGAAAAAATGCTAAACTGACCCAATTTCAGTGTCAAGAGGCATTTTCACCCTACTGCAATTTTACCCCCAGGTATGGTCTAGCCACATTGTTTACCATCAGACAGTAAAGATGTATGGGTGGTGTCATTTTCTACCATAGCATAAGTCTTTTTTTTAAATCTGGATCATGCAGATGAGGTTAGACGGCCTGATCACTCTGAGCGAAGTGAGCCGATTATTCTCTGAGTCAGCCACCATTCAACAAAGTCACTAAGTTTGCATCGCTAATGGGACCCTATTCCCTATAAACCCCATAGGGCTGTCGTCAAAACTAGTGCACTAAGAAAGGAATAGGGTGCCATTTGGGACTCATCCTAAGCTCCTTCTCAAGGTCATCACAAGCTCAGCACCATCAACGTCTCAAATTCCTCCTCAGACTGTCTTCAAAGAAAAGTATGCATGGTGACCTATTTGTTTGTCTTAACTTCTTTTGTAAACAATGCCGCTTGAAGGATATTTGTCATCATCGGAAGATGGGGAAGATGGCAGATAATTGATTGAAAAGGTGCGTGACGCGGCACCTTTTATCTAAGGAGTGTTAATGTACTTCACACACATTGTAGGTTAAATTTTCTGTTAGCTAAAAAGCTCTCGCAGTGTGCATAAAAATATCTTATTAAAAACAACCGTTTAAGTAGATGGGAGGACACTTAATCTAGAACAAGTTACAAGGAATAATATAGCTTGGAATTTTATCACATTCATCCCATACATGCGCTGTTTAATTTAAATACAGATAAATTATTTCTGCCATCTGATGGATATCATAAAAAATAAGATAAGATTGAGACAGAAAATCAGATTTCAGATAAATAATTGCAAGTATTGTGAATGATATGGTAATTTTTGTGTACGTCAGTGCAGTTTATCGCTGTAATTTTTTTTATTCTGCATGCTCTTGTGCACAAATACACATATTGTTCATCACCACTGTGTAGCATCCACCTGGTGGTTGCACGGTGGTCATTTTGTAATCCGAAAACTCCGTTGCAATGTGGAAGAGGTTAGGCATCTGTTGTGCTCAGATTAATGGAGATCAGAAGATCACCACTACTTTCAATCTAGATTTTTCTGAACACAAACTAAATTGACCCTGTGGTATTTTGAGGTCAGGCCCGAGTAGCCATTCCCACGTTCACTTAATTTATCTTCCCTCCTTTTTCTCCTCCTCCCTCTCTCTCTCTCTCCACTTTACCCTGGGGCTTATTCATCATGTAGAGGGTGAGTGGCCAACAACTTCTCATTCAAAACTGGAGACGGTGTACACGGAAAAGCACTTCTGGGGCTCCGCCATTCCCTGACCGGATCTCCAGGTAAGGGTCAACTGCAGGAGCCTCGCAGGCGCCAGAAGAGGGGTTGTGAGATATGAATTATTCCGTCCTGGGGGAGGTCACTACATTTTAATGGCACTGGGTGTATGATTGGCAGTGAAACTCAATGTTTAGATCCCCACTGAATATCCTTTTCTCACTCTGCTACGTGTGGAGTCTGTGCAGAGTCTCGGTAGTGCCAACAAGACTTTGTTCTCGTTCGGATGAGTTCTTCTAGTCTGATAGAGATGGAAGGGGGATGGATACTATGGAAACCTGTTCCCTCGCAAGACTAGATAGAGATGGAGATGCTCCATGGTACCTAAGGTCATGCATCATGGAGAGCCAGCATTTCCTTATTACAATATCTGGTAAGCAGACAAGCATACCCTTAGGTTACCACAGCAACATAGCCTATACCAGACTGTTATTGCGGAGGTACTGCATTGTGCCTTGACTGCTAATGCTAGACTGCCTGTTAGATATGCTCTCTGCTTTGCTACAAACACACAATGCAATAACATAGTAGTATTTCTTCTATCTTGATTGAGCATTCTCTAAGACCCTATTAAATGCTTAATGTAGCATGTTGATATTTACTGACATTTGATAATTTAGCATGCTTTATAGGCATATCTTGGCTGTGTTCCATAGGGCTCAAAAGTAGTGCACTACATAGGGAATAGAGTGCCATTTGAGACACATTCCTTCTCTTTTGTCAGGGCAGGGAAGTACTGTTTAGCCGGTCAAACTCAGAAAAACCAAGGTGCTGACAGCCTCTCCCAGGAAAATGCCATCGCCGATTAAGACCTAGCCTGCAGAAATGGCATGGCAGATTGAGATCGCTTTCACTCTCTCTGTAAAGAGTGTTATAGATCGCTCCAGAAAGGTCAGGTCACCACCCATAAGGACAAAGATCAAAGGATGGTGCCCAGCCCTACCCCAGGTTTTCTAATATCCTCTATCTACTCACTACAGTCTTAGCGGGAGTGGATAATCGTGGGTATGGGGGGAAAATGACACAGTCTGGCACAGTGGATGCCCATGAATGGTCGTCGCTGACACCTGAATACGATTTTGAAAGGAAGCTGTTCCCATTCATAATATGATTGATTAATGAGGCTGACATGGGAGCCTCCCATGCTTCAAGCAAAGTTATGCCTGAGTTGGCAGGGACAACAAAGTTGCTCTTTCTCCGTCCTCCATTGTTAAATAACATTAATTTAAACCTGAAAGTGTTAAATCAACACTGAAAGTGTGGAGTCTGTGGACCCATATAGACAATGGGACACTGTTAAATTAACACACTGCTTAGCCTTAGTGTAAAGCCTCATTTGCCTTTTGAGTAAATCGTAGAGTTACCACCCATGACTGTATTTGTTAGTGACAGAGACGTGGTTGTTGTATTCATCAATTTTCGGTCCTATAGACTTCACCAAGTGAGATCCTAAGCAAATATGTTATCATAAAAACATTATTTAACACAAAACCATACGTATTTCCTAAGGCCTTATTTTGAGGGCTTAGTTTTACTCTTATACAGGGGCCTGAAACTCATACACATCATACCAAAACCACGCCCATCGTTATCATATTTCCCAGCATGCTCTATTGCAAGGATATATATTTTTAATTGCTTATTTCAATATCAATGTTTGTGCATGTAAATTGAATGATTAATTAATTAACCGGCTCGATTCGGTCTTATGTAGCAAAATTTGAAATTGTGTTTTTTACATTGGATAAAAGTAGAGACTCAGAGCTAGAAAATGGTATATCATACACTACAGTTGAGGACAATGAGAAAGTAATTCTGCTTTGAAAGTTGATAAACTTGTAACCTCACTTTTGAGAAAAAAAAAATATATGCCATTTAGCAGACGCTTTTATCCAAAGCGACTTACAGTCATGTGTGCATACATGTTTACGTATGGGTGGTCCCGGGGATCGAGCCCACTACCCTGGCATTACAAGCGCCATGCTCTACCAATTGAGCTTCAGAGTTTTTGCAGTTCGTTCCAGTCATTAGCAGCAGAGAACTGGAAGGAATGGCGGCCAAAGGAGGTGTTGGCTTTGGGGATGACCAGTGAAATATACCTGCTGGAGCGCATACTACGGGTGGGTGTTGCTATGGTGACCAATGAGCTAAGATAAGGCGGGGATTTGCCTAGCAGAGATTTATAGATGACCTGGAGCCAGTGGGTTTAGCGACGAATATGTAGTGAGGGCCAGCCAAGGAGAGCGTACAGGTCACAATGGTGGGTAGTATATGGGGCTTTGGTGACAAAACGGATGGCACTGTGATAGACTACATCCAATTTGCTGAGTAGAGTGTTGGAGGCTATTTTGTAAATGACATCGCCGAAGTCAAGGATCGGTAGGATAGTCAGTTTTACGAGGGCATGTTTGGCTGCATGAGTGAAGGAGGCTTTGTGTGCGAAAAAGGAAGCTGATTCTAGATTTAACTTTGGATTGGAGATGCTTAATGTGAGTTTGGAAGGAGAGTTTACGGTCTAACCAGACACCTAGGTATTTGTAGTTGTCCACATATTCTAAGTCAGACCCGCCGAGAGTAGTGATTCTAGTCAGGCGGGCGGGTGCAAGCAGCGTTCGATTGAAGAGCATTGAAGAGTTTTACTAGCGTTTAAGAGCAGTTGGAGGCTACGGAAGGAGTGTTGTATTGCATTGAAGCTCGTTTGGAGGTTTGTTAACACAGTGTCCAATGAAGGGCCAAATGTATACAAAATGGTGTCGTCTGCTTAGAGGTGGATCTGAGAGTCACCAGCAGCAAGAGCGACATCATTGATATACACAGAGAATAGAGGTGCTCTTATTCTCCATGGACTTTACAGTGTCCCAAAACTTTTGGAGTTATTGCTACAGGATGCACATTTCTGTTTGAAAAAGCTAGCCTTTGATTTCCTAACTGATTGGGTATATTGGTTCCTGACTTCCCTGAAAAGTTGCATATCGCGGGGGCTGTTCGATGCTAATGCAATACGCCACAGGATGTTTTTGTGCTGGTCAAGGGCAGTCAAGTCTGGGGTGAACCAGGGGCTATATCTGGTCTTAGTTCTGCATTTTTTGAATGGGGCATGCTTATTTAAGATTGAGAGGAAAGCACTTTTAAAGAACAACCAGGCATCCTCTACTGATGGAAAGAGGTCAATATCCATCCAGGATACCCGGGCCAGGTCAATTAGAAAGGCCTACTCGCTGAAGTATTTTAGGGAGCGTTTGACAGTGATGAGGGGTGGTCATTTGACCGCGGACCCATTACGAACGCAGGCAATGAGGCAGTGATTGCTGAGATCCTGGTTGAAGACAGCGGAGGTGTATTTAAAGGGTAAATTAGTCAAGATGATATCTATGAGGGTGCCCATGTTTACAGATTTAGGGTTGTACCTGGTAGGTTCCTTGATAATTTGTGTAAGATTGAGGGCATCTAGTTTCGATTGTAGGATGGCCGGGGTGTTAAGCATATCCCAGTTTAGGTCACCAAGCAATACAAATTCTGAGGATTGATGGGGGCAATCAATTCACATATGGTGTCCAGGGCACAGCTGGGGGCTGAGGGGGGTCTGTAGCAAGCGGCAACAGTGAGAAACTTATTTCTGGAAAGGTGGATTTTTAGAAGTAGAAGCTCAAACTGTTTGGGCACAGACCTGGATAGTATAATTGAGCTATGCAGGCTATCTCTACAGTAGATTGCAACTCTGCCCCTTTGGCAGTTCTATCTAGACAGAAAATGTTGTAGTTGGGGATGGAAATTTCAGAGTTTTTGGTGGCCTTCCTAAGCCAGGATTCAGACACTGCTAGAACATCAGGGTTGGCGGAGTGTGCTAACGCAGTGAATAATTCAAACAGGGAGGAGGCTTCTGATGTTAACATGCAAGGAACCAAGGCTTTTACGGTTACAGAAGTCAACAAATGATAGCGCCTGGGGAGTAGGAGTGATACTGGGGGCTACAGGGGTTAACCTCTACATCACCAGAGCAACAGAGGAGAATAAGGATACGGCTAAAGGCTTTAAGAACTGGTCTTCTAGTGCATTGGGTACAGAGAATAAAAGGGGCAGATTTCCGGGCGTTGTAGAATAGATTCAGGGCATTATGTACAGACAAGGATATGAAAGGATATGAGTACAGTGGAGGTAAACCTAAGCGTTGGGTAACGATGAAAGAGATAGCTTCACTGGAGGCACCGATTGAGCCGGTCTCCGCGTGTATGTTGGGTGGGACAAAGGAGCTATCTGAGGCAGGTTGAGCGGGACTGGGGGCTCTACAGTGAAATTGTATAATAAGAACTAAGCGAAACAACAATAGGCAAGGCATAATGACATGGGAGAGAGGCATAAAACAATCACAGGTGTTATTCGAGAGAGCTAAGAAAACAACTGGTAATGGCGACGAAAGTTTGGGCAGAGGCTAAACAGATAAACAGGACAGATAAACAGAATGGGGTACCGTGTAAAGGAACAGTCCAGCAGGCATCAGCTGTGTAGCTGAGTGATCATAAGGTCCAGTGAACAGCAAAAGGTGATTCCGGGAGGAGTTCGATGGCTGCTACGGCACAGGCGAGCAGGAGGCACGGCTGTTGATTGCGTGTGCTAGCGGGCCGGGGCTAGCAGATGGATCTTCGTGGTCGTCGCAACGGAAAGGCTGTTGAAACCACATAAGATGATTACGTCGGCAGACCAGTCGTGATGGATCGGCGGGGCTCCATGTCGACACTAGGAGGTCCCTTCCGGTTGACAGAGAGGTAGATAGCCGGGAGATGGGCCTGGCTCGAGGCTAGTTCAAGGCTAACTGGTGCTTGCTTCGGGGCAGTTGTGATTAGCCTACAACAACATCCATTCGGTTGCAGCTAGCTAGTTGCGATGATCCGGTGTTAACGGTCCAGTCATTCAGTGATTCCGGCAGAAAATCCGATATGTTCTGGGTCGATAGCGCGCTGTGCAGACTGGCCGATAATTGTCCAGGCTAGAGCTGGCTGGTAGGTAGTGCAGGCCATGGACAATGGTGAAAACCGCTAACGGTGGCTAATAGCAAATAGCTAGCAAGTAGAAGAGACTTGTTTGGGGCAAGAAACACGAGTAATGGACATTAGACCGGTGGAAATTTATCCTTTGTTCTGGAGTCCAAATTTGAGATTTGGTTCCAACCGCCGTGTCTTTGTGAGAACCGGTGTGGGTAAATGGATGATCACCGCATGTGTATTTCCCAACATAAAGCATAGAGGAGGAGGTGTTATGGTGTGGGGGTGCTTTGCTGGTGACACTGTCTGTGATTTATTTAGAATTCAAGGCATACTTAACCAACATGGCTACCATAGCATTCTGCAGCGATACGCCATCACATCTGGGCTTAGTGGGACTATCATTAATTTTTTAACAGGACAATGACCCAACACACCTCTAGGCTGTGTAAGGGCTATTTTACCAAGAAGGGGAGTGATGGAGTGCTGCATCAGATGACCTGGCCTCCACTGTCCCCCGATCTCAACCAAATTGAGATGGTTTGGATGACTCTGACCTCAGAGTGATTGAAAAGCAGCCAAAAAGTGCTCAGTATATGTGGGAACTCCTTCAAGACTGTTGGAAAACCAAAACCATTATTTGAAGAATCTTAAATATAAAATATATTTTCATTTGTTTAACACTTTTTTTGGTTACGACATGTTTCCATATGTGTTATTTCATTCTTTGCTATTATTCTACAATGTAGAAAATAGTACAAATAAAGAAAAACCCTTGAATGAGTAGGTGTTCTAAAACTTTTGACCGGTAGTGTACATGCACAAACTAATCATAATCAACACATGATAATACATGCAATTAGTATTAGTATTAGTATTAGAAGTAATAGTATTAGTAGTAGTCAAAGAAGCGGAGGTAGTGCAATAGTAGGGACAGTAGTTATGGCAGTAGTAGCCATATGGGAAATGTTACATGTGATGATACACGCAATCACTATAATAATACCATTAGCCTCCCAACTGCGAAGGTTCTATTTATATTACGCTGTGTTTTGTATTTTCCCGGGTTTTGTATTTCGAATGGCACCGTTGCCAGGGGAGAACATGCTGTCATAATGTATTTGATGTAAGCATTTGTAGGCCAATTTTGAATCTGTAGAATGACTTCATTACACATAATATGCATTGACTGGACATCCCAAATGACTATAGCATTTATGCATCACAATAGCAAGTAAGGGATAAATGCCAACGTTCTGTACATTACCTTGGAAATAATGGACAACACAGTGGAGTTTATTTTTCCCAGGTATTGTGCAGAACGGAGGCGTTTATCCCGCTTATACCACAGTTGCCAAAGAAAACAATACTAAAGAACACATTTACCGGTATAATCATTATTACTTATTTTACATTTAAATTTTTATAAGACAATACATACTTTCTCATCTTTTGGTTGTTACACGCGACCCAGTCATTCGTTCGATTGGTTCGACATTTATGGACGCGACCCAGTTGATTGTTCTAAATGTAACGTTACCATGCTCGCTGGAAACGTTCTTGTTCATTGCTTGCTAGCTAGCCAACAAACTATGGCTAACACAGTCATGACCTCTGCGGTCAGAATAACAGCAAAGTAGCTGCATTTGCATTTCATTTGGATACATCCATAACAATGAGCTGATGATGCCCGATTTTGCCTGTCATAGGTAGAAAAGTTTGCCTTCTCGTCAGGACACTCGACACTGTTCATTATGAGTAGATCACTAGGCTAGAAGCTAAATTGACAGCAAACCTGCCAATTTGGCAACCGAATTCAAAAATACCAGTTGTTGAAAACAGCTGGTCAAACTAGAAATGTGGGAGGATTTGACAGCATAGCGCCACATGACTGCAACATAGGGACCAGGGAAATTCATGCTCATCACTCACCACATTAGGTAATCAGATGCTCCCCAAAAATATGTGTCTGCAAAAACAAATCAATGCTAGCTAGCTACGTTTTTCCTCGTTGGACCTGCATTTACAACATATCCAATTTCGGTTTGTGTGGTTGTTGGTTTAGCTTTCTGTAACTTTGCAGCAAGTACAGTCTGCATGTGTAGGCACATATTGTGTCATGATTGCAAGGTGTCCCGATATCTTTTCCATCTGTCCCGTTATATGGTTTTAATGTAAATTCTAGAATGCCTTCTAGCCAGTCAGAAACAAGTATTCAACAATGCTGTGGTATAACATTTATGCAACATGCAGCAATCTAGGCTGGTTGACGATCCTCTGACTTTCCCCCGCCCAATATTTCGAATTTTGAATGAACTTTGAATGTTTTCATATTAATTTGTATAACCATTGTGATTATTGAAATAATATCAATGCCTTTATGAACAATACTCCTCTCAGCTCATAATTGATTACCTTCTTAATAAAGTACATGCACCTTTGATTGCATTTGCAGACCAACACAAGATAAATTCCTGATGGTAATAACTAGACCAAGCCTATATTCGGTATCCAAAACTGACAAGCCTGTAGCCTGTATGTTGTAGGCTAAATATAAGGCCCAGGTAAAATGGATACTCATCAATATAACCTGTGGTAACTCCCATGTGCCTTTCAACTAGTGCCCACAGATCCAATTTCAGTAGTAGTAACAGTAGAAGTTGTAGTGATATAATTAGTAGTAGTGGATTAAGTAATAGAACCAAGCAATAGTACTGGAGGTAGTTGTAGTAGCAAACAATAGTAGAGGTAGTAATAATTGTAATTGTAACAGTAGAGGTAGGCCTTGTCAATTAAGAGCTATTCAAGAAGCATGTCATGTGTTAAATTGCATTCCCTTTCAGATCTAACTGATTGCCCTCCCAATGCTTAACGGCACTGTAATGATGAGGCTTGAATGGGCTCATAACCTCCATAAGCACCTGCTGTAATAGCAGGCAGTACGATCACCATTAGCACACAAGCAATAATGGCCGCCACTCCCCACCATTATCTCGATTGCCCCTTTTGGCAACACCATTGCTCTGCATTTCAACTTCCTCTTATAGGCTGTATACCTTCCCATGCGGAATAATAATACATAAAAAATATATTTGTAGATGCATATTTTAGGATACATTGGCCAAATAATGTATTTTTATCAAATGTATTTAATAAATATTTTATATATTCCAACATATATTACAGAATGTATATATAAATGTAAATTGTATATCACAATATGTAAGTAACATATTTGAAAATATATTCTGAAATACATTAAATAATTTATTTTAAGGGCCTCCCGAGTGGTGCAGCGGTCTAAGGCAGAGCATCGTCATGCTCGAGGCGTCACTACAGACCTGGGTTCGATCCCAGGCTGTGTCGCAGCCGGCCACAACTGGGAGACCCATGATGTGGCGCACAATTGGCCCAGCGTCGTGTCCCATTGCGGGTCGTGTTTTTGAGGACGCTTGGCTCTCGACCTTCGCCTCTCCCAAGTCCGTATGAGAGTTGCAGCAATAGGACAAGACTGTAACTACCACATTTCTAAATGTATTTATCGCTGTATTTGGTAATTAAATTGAAAATGTATTTTGAAATGTTTTCTAAAACATGTATATTTTTTTATGTAAATGTATGGCAAACAGAAAGATTTGGCCAAATCATATTGCAATAAAGTGGTGACTGTCCTAACAATACAACTTCAGTAGACTTTTAGATATCACATACTTATTTTACATCTGTCACGCTCTGGCTCCGGGACTTTGTATGTTGAGCCAGGGTGTGTTCGTTTTGTTGTGTTTGGTTTGGATTTGTTTGGGTTTCCTTGTTTGGTCGTGTGACTCCCAATCAGTGGTAACGAGTGTCAGCTGTCGGCTCGTTATCTCTGATTGGGAGCCATATTTAAACTGTCAGTGTTCACCTTAGTGTTGTGGGTTTTTGTTCCGTATTCAGTCTTTGTCACTGTGGACTTCACGTATCGTCATTGTTTGTTGTTTTGGCATTGAGTACTTTAATTTAATAAAGTCATGTTCACTCAACGCGCTGCGCTTTGGTCTCATTCGTCAGACGATCGTGACAGAAAAACCCACCGTACCAGGACCAAGCAGCGTGTCCAGGAACACACGCAGGAGGTAACGCTGGTGGATGTCCTCCTCGGCTGGGGGCATATTACGAAGGAGGAGGCCGTCCGGTACCGGAGGGCGATGAAGGGGGAGACCCAGGATGGAGAGGAGCAACGGCGTCAGCAGGGTCATCGTCGGAAGGACGAGAGGCAACCCCAAAAAGTTTTTTGGGGGGGGCACATGGCTTGGGCGGCTGGGCAGCAGGAGGCTGCCACAGGGAGACGTGGAGAGAAGGCTACCGGATTACGGGAGCCATTGGCGAGTAGAGGGAGGGAAGTAGTTGAGGCACGGCGTGAGAGACTGAGGTGTGTTACCAGTCCGGTCCGGCCCGTTCCTGATCCCCGGTTAAGGCCAGTGGTGTGTGTTCCCAGTATGGACCGGCCTGTTCCTACTCCACGCACCAAGTCCACGGTGTGCGTCGCCAGCCCAGCCCGGCCTGTTCCTGCTCCACGCACAAAGCCTACGGTGTGCGTCGACAGCCCTGCCCGGCCTGTTCCTGCTCCACGTACCAGACCTACGGTGTGCGTCGCCAGCCCAGCCCGGCCTGTTCCTGCTCCACGCACAAAACCTACGGTGTGCGTCGCCAGCCCAGCCCGGCCTGTTCCTGCTCAACGCACAAAGCCTACGGTGTGCGTCGCCAGCCCAGCCCGGCCTGTTCCTGCTCCACGCACAAAACCTACGGTGTGCGTCGCCAGCCCAGCCCGGCCTGTTCCTGCTCAACGCACAAAGCCTACTGTGTGCGTCGCCAGCCCAGCCCGGCCTGTTCCTGCTCCACGCACAAAACCTACGGTGTGCGTCGCCAGCCCAGCCCGGCCTGTTCCTGCTCAACGCACAAAGCCTACTGTGTGCATCGCCAGCCCAGCCCGGCCTGTTCCTGCTCCACGCACAAAACCTACGGTGTGCGTCGCCAGCCCAGCCCGGCCTGTTCCTGCTCCACGCACAAAACCTACGGTGTGCATCGCCAGCCCAGCCCGGCCTGTTCCTGCTACTCGCACCAAGCCAAGGGTGCGAGTCGTCAGCCTGGTCCAGCCCGTTCCTGCTACTCGCACCAAGCCAAGGGTGCGAGTCGTCAGCCTGGTCCAGCCCGTTCCTGCTACTCGCACCAAGCCAAGGGTGCGAGTCGTCAGCCTGGTCCAGCCCGTTCCTGCTACTCGCACCAAGCCAGGGGTACGAGTCGTCGGCCTGGTCCAGCCCGTTCCTACTACTCGCACCAAGCCAGGGATTCGAGTCGTCAGCCTGGTGAGGCCCGTTCCGGCTCCACGCATCAAGCCTAGGGTGCGTATCGTCAGCCAGGTCCGGTCCGTTCCTGCCTCACGCGCCAAGCCAGGGGTGCGCGTCGTCAGTCCAGATCCTACCAGCTGGGTCAGATCGGACCGGGGGCGCTACGGGGGGATTGAAGAAGGGTGGTGGTCAAGCCCGGAGCCGGAGCCGCCTCCGAGGAGTAATGCCCACCCAGCCCTCCCCTGTTTGGGGTTTTTGAGGCGCGGTCGCAGTCCGCGCCTTTAGGGGGGGGTACTGTCACGCTCTGGCTCCGGGACTTTGTATGTTGAGCCAGGGTGTGTTCGTTTTGTTGTGTTTGGTTTGGATTTGTTTGGGTTTCCTTGTTTGGTCGTGTGACTCCCAATCAGTGGTAACGAGTGTCAGCTGTCGGCTCGTTATCTCTGATTGGGAGCCATATTTAAACTGTCAGTGTTCACCTTAGTGTTGTGGGTTTTTGTTCCGTATTCAGTCTTTGTCACTGTGGACTTCACGTATCGTCATTGTTTGTTGTTTTGGCATTGAGTACTTTAATTTAATAAAGTCATGTTCACTCAACGCGCTGCGCTTTGGTCTCATTCGTCAGACGATCGTGACAACATCAGTCTCAATAAGAATGCAAGATTGGCAGTGTACAAGTTTAATCCTGATACACAAAACACAACATAAGAATTTAACAGGCAATACAATTCGTCTCATGGAAGGCCAAATAAGCACAAAGCCAAAGCCACGCTCCCAACAAGCCACGCCTCCAAGTCTTCTAATTGGCTGCCGCCGCTTCAATATATTTCGTCAGAAAATGCACTCACATGCATTTTAAGCTTTTAAATGACTACAAAAATGACCACAAACATGATACATTATCGGTCATGTGGTGACTCCATGTCTTTCATGTGCATATGACAAATAAACAAACAAACTTTACAAGAGCATTGCAACCATCAGCCAAAACTTAACACGTACTGGGTCATTCCACGAAATGAGTGCCATTTGATATGTTAAAGGACATTTCATTACTATAGTATATAGTAATTACTATATTAACAACATTACGTTTTTGTCATAAAAATCAACATTATCCAAACCACATGCTAGAACAAGCGCATTTTCATTTCACTGGTGGAATCGGGAAGTTTCAACTTCCTGTGAAGTTGTCTACTTACAGTGAACCACAAAGTCCAGCATTCATAGCGAATGCAGATACCGCCCCGCTAGGTAGATGGGGCCTGCCCACAAACTTGGTTCATGTCATTGTTTACTTCGAACGACCAATACACTGTAATCTCAGAACTTCTCTAGGCATTTTCTGAAACTTTTGTTTTTCACTAACGTTTGTCATCATGCCTGTGTGGTGTTCTGTCTGTCTGTGCTAATTACAGATAAGCACGAAAAATGAGTTATCTTTCACAGTTCTACCTACCAGAGATTTACCCCAATGATGCCAGTGGTTTGCGGCTATCAAGAATGATGCTTACAGTGACCAATGATTATTAGTGGGATATGGATGGGGTGTACTCGCCCCTCCTTTTCCTGTAGGCTCGCTTCGGTCTTGCGAATGTTAACCTGTTAAAGGTCTTACTCACGTTGGCTACAGAGAGCGAGATCACACAGTAGTCCGGAACAGGTGGTGGTCTCATACATGGTTCAGTGTTGGCTGCCTCGAAGCGAGCATAGAAAGCCTTTCGCTTGTCTGGTAGCCTTGAGTCGCTGGTCAGCTTGTGACTGGGTTTTGCTTTGTAATCCGTGATAGTTTGCAAACCCTGCCATATCCGTTGAGCATCAGAGCCGGCGTTGTAGGATTCGATCATAGCACTGTATTAACACTTTGCCAGTTTGATGGTTCGTCGGAGGTCGTAGCAGGATTTATTATAAGTATCCGGATTAGTGTCCAGCTCTAGCCTTTAGCTCAGTGCGGATGTTGCCTGTAATCCATGACTTCTGGCTGGGGTATGTACATACAGTCACTGTGGGGACGATGTCTTCGATGCACTTGTTAATAAGGCCGGTGACTGACGTGGTTAACTCCTGAATGTTATTGGGTGAATCCCGGAACATATTCCAATCTGTGCTAGCGAAACAGTTCTGTAGTTTATAATCCACTTCATCAAACCACTTCCGTATTGAGCGCGTCTTCAGCATGGAACAAATTCTCAGTCCTTAACGATTACAAGCATACCCATAACATGATGCAGCCACCGCTATGCTTGAAAATATGAGGTGTGGTACTCCATGATGCATTGGATTTGCCCCAAACATAACACTTTGTATTCAGGACAAAGAGTTTAAAAAATTGCCGCACTTTTTGCACTATTACTTTAGTGTCTTGTCGCAAACAGGATGCATGTTTTGTAATATTTTTTATACTGTACAGGCTTCCTTCTTTTCACTCTGTCAATTAGGTTAGTATTGTGGAGTAACTACAATGTTGTTGATCCATCCTCAGTTTTCTCCTATCTCAGCCATTCAACTCTGTAGCTGTTTTAAAATCACCATTGGCCTCATTGTGAAATCCCTGATCGGTTACCTTCCTCTCCGGCAACTGAGTTAGGAAGGACGCCTGTATCTTTGTAGTGACTGGGTGTATTGGTACACCATTCAAAGTGTAATTAATAACTTCAACATGCTCAAAGGGATATTCAATGTCTGTTTTTCTTATCTTTACCCATCTACCAATAGGTGCCCTTCTTTGCGAGGCATTGGAAAACCTCCCTGGTCTTTTTGGTTGAATCTGTGTTTGAAAGTCACTGCTTGACTGAGGGACCTTACAGATAATTGTATGTGTGGGGTACAGAGATTAGGTAGTCATTAAAAAATCTAGTTAAACACTATTATTACACACAGAGTGATTCCATGCAATCTATTGTGACTTTTGTACTCCTGAACTTATTTAGGCTTGCCATAATAAAGGGGTTGAATTCTTACTGACTCAAGACATTTCAGCTTCTCATTTTTAATTGATGTATACAACATTTGAATAACATAATTCCACTTTGACATTATGGGGTATTATGTATAGGCCAGTGACAAAAATAAATCCAAATTTAATCAATTTTAAATTCAAGCTGTAGCACAAGAAAATGTGGGAAAATCAAGCCGTGCAAATACTTTCTGAAAGCACTGTAAATGTCCAATCTTGTCCATACAAAAATCATTCCTCTTGTTGAATTGTACCTCTTGAATGAACAGTGTTGATTTTTATTGTTAATAATGCATTTGTGGTGGCAAAAGAAACCTACAGCATTGTACGCTTCCAAGTGATTTGATTTAGTAAGACAACCCGCAGCAGACCTTTTAAATTACCATGAACCAGGTCCAAACGTTATTCTAATGAAATGTATCATTTGGGAATGGATGCAGTAGTGTGCAGATTTGTTTTCTTCACTTCAACTTCATTCTACCTGACACCTGCTAAGTTTCAGTGGAGGTGCATCCACTGAAACGTCTAAATTACGTCCAAATAATGTTCCATTACTTCAAAATAATGTTCAATTTCTACCATTAGAAGGCAGAAAAGTCCAGTTCACAGTCTGTCTTCTTCTGTCTAATTCCTGGCTTTAATTTTGTCCAAATAATGTTCCATTACCTCTAAATAATTGTCAATTTAGATAGAAGTCAGAAGAGTCTGGCTCGCTGTCTGTCTTCTTCTTCTTTCTAACTCCTGGCTATACCGTCTGTCTGCAGGACACTGTGTCTGCAGCAGTGGTGGAAGAGATACCTTGATATAAAATGACTCAAGTAAAAGTGAAAGTCACCCAGTAAAATACAACTTGAGTAAAAGTCTAAAAGTATTTGGTTTTAAATATACTTAAGCATCAAAAGTAAATGGAATTGCTCAAATGTACTTAAGTATCAAAAGTAAAAGTATAAATCATTTCAAATTCCTTATATTTAGCAAACCAGAGGGCACCATTTTCAAGTTTATTTATTTATTGACGGATAGCCAGGGGCATACTCCAACACTCAGACGTAATTTACAAACAAAGCATTTGTGTTTAGTGAGTCCGCCAGATCAGAGGCAGTAGGGATGACCAGTGATGTTCTCTTGATAAGTGTGTGAATTGGACCATTTTTCTGTCAAAATGTAACAAGTACTTTTGGGTGTCAGGGAAAATGTATGGAGTAAAAAGTACATTCTTTTCTTTAGGAATGTAGTGAAGTAAAAGTAAAAGTAGTCAAAAATATAAATAGTAAAGTTCAGATACCACAAAAAACGACTTAATTAGTACTTTACACCACTGCACACACATGTTATGTTCTTTTATCCTCATGGGGACCTAAAATGTATTTCCTTTCAAAATCCTATTTTCCCTAAACGCTAACCCTTACCATAACCATAACCGTAACCGTAACCCTAAACCTAACTCCTAAACCTAAACCTAACCACTAACTCCTTACCCGAACCCTAATTGTAACCCTAACCCTAACTGTACCCCTAACCCTATACCTAACCCTTCAGCTTAAAATAGCCTTTGTCCTTATGGGAAGTGGGAAATTTCCCCACAGGGGAGAATTTTCCTTGTTTTACTATCCTTGTGGGGACATTTGGGACCAACATCACACACACACACACAGACCTTGCTTTCCAAATCTTCATTGATTTGTCTATCCTTTGGGAGAGGCAGTTTGGCAGAGATCCATCCTCTCTCTCTCTTCAGCTAAAACAGCCAGTCGGTCAGTCCAACATGCAGTGCTTTAGAAAACCCTTATAGGTCCCGAACAGTCAAAATCATATTTTTCATTCAATTGGATGATATTTGGATGAAACCAGATCAAAGTAGGAATACCAAAGTATGAAAAATAACTGTTCCTTCTACATTGATCAAGTTTGATCATTAAGTTACTGGTCCCCTCCCTCATGTCAAACACTTGGATTCAGGAGGCGGGATTATTAACCTTTTCACCTCTCACTGTTCCAAAATGTGATTGTTACGCAACAGGACAGTTAACCCACGCTGCCCTCAAACCAAGACACGCTGCCTGCTTGTTATCTATAGACTATGTTTCAACTTGTCAATTTCAAATTATTTTCAAACAACACTTTTATTTTCAAACTTTACAGAGAAGTAGCCCATTTCACTGTGGCAGACAATTTATGTTTGAGGCATGCTATGCTAATGTAATGTGAGGATTATATGAGCCAGACATCTTCTCACTTCGATGAGAGCCCAAGCAAGTTTAAGAGGATTTACGCAGCAGGTTAGGAGAATTAACGTATCAGGTTAGGAGAATTAGGTTAACCTGAATCCCATCTAGACATGACCTCGAAACAAGGACAACAATAATACCCAGTGTGGTTTGCAGTTCATTTCGGTAAGTTCATTTTCACATATACATTTTGTCATTTAGCAGACACTCTTATCCAGAGTGACTTACAGTCAGTGGTAGATAATCAACACATATCACAGTCATAGCAAGTAAAACGTTTCTGTAACCATTACTGAGAATGTTGTTGCTGTTCAGTATTTCAAAATACAAATATTTTGTATCTGATCTTTATGGTATTATGTAATTGTATTTTGTAATTTTAGACCATCCCTGCACACTGTATGTACTGTCTGTATGAAGCATAGCCTAATGTGTGTATTCCTATATAACCGTGGACACGTGAGGTACTAAATTCATAACCATTATGGTATTATACTCAATTGTGCTTATGTACATTATTGTATTAGTTTTGTAAAAAAATGCTAATGGAGTCTAAGAAGTATTAGCTTGTGCTGTATCCTTTGGAAGTTGCCCTCATCATGACCATTGTGTATTAATTTGGCCTGTTTAGCATAGTTCTGCCCTGCCCCCTTGTGGAGCACTTGTTGAGCTCTTCAGTTACTGTTTCTTACAGTGCATTCAGAAAGTATTCAGACCCCTTGAACTTTTCCACATTTTGTTACGTTACAGCCTTATATTAAAATTGATTGAATTGTTTTTTCCCCCTCATCAATCTACACACAATACCCCATAATGACAAAGCAAAAAGAGGTTTTTAGAAATTTTTGCAAATGTATAAAAATGAAAAACTGAAATAGACATTTACATAACTATTCAGACCATTTACTCAGTACTTTGTTGAAGCACCTTTGGCAGCGATTACAGCCTCGGGTCTTCTTGGGTATGACGCTACAAGCTTGGCACACTTGTATTTGGGGAGTTTCTCCCATTCTTCTCTGCAGATCCTCTCAAGCTCAAGTCCGGTTGGTTGGGGAGCGTCGCTGCACAGCTATTTTCGATTGGGTTCAAGTCCGGGCTCTGGCTGGGCCACTCAAGGACATTCAGAGACTTGTCCTGAAGTCACTCCTGCATTGTCTTGGCTGTGTGATTAGGGTTGTTGTCCTGTTGGAAGGTGAACCTTCGCTCAAGTCCGAGGTCGTGAGCGCCCTGCAGCATGTTTTCATCAAGGATCTCTCTGTACCTTGCTCCGTTCATCTTTCTAAAATCCTGACTAGTCTCCCAGTCCCTGCCGCTGAAAAACATCCCAACAGCATGATGCTGCCACCACCATGCTTCACCGTAGGGATGGTGCCAGGTTTCCTCCAGACGTGACGCTTGGCATTCAGGCCAAAGAGTTCAATCTTGGTTTCATCAGACCAGAGAATCTTATGGTCTGAGAGTCCTTTAGGTGCCTTTTGGCAAACTCCAAGTGGGCTGTCATGTGCCTTTTACTGAGGAGTGGCTTCCATCGGGCCACTCTACCAAAAAGGCCTGATTGGTGGAGTGCTGCAGAGATGGTTGTCCTTCTGGAAGGTTCTCCCATCTCCACAGAGGAAATCTGGAGCTCTGTCAGAGTGACCATCGGGTTCTTGGTCACCTCCCTGACCAAGGCCCTTCTCCCTCGATTGCTCAGTTTGGCCGGACAGCCAGCTGTAGGAAGAGTGTTAGTGGTTCCAAACTACTTCCATTTAAGAATGATGGAGGCCACTGTGTTCTAGGGGACCTTCAATGCTGTAGAAATGTTTTGGTACCCTTCCCCTGATCTGTGCCTCAACACAATCCTGTCTCAGAGCTCACGGACAATTCCTTCAACCTCATGGCTTGGCTTTTGCTCTGACATGCACTGTCAACTGTGGGACCTTATATAGGCAGGTTTGTGTCTTTCTAAATCATGTCCAATCAATTGAATTTACCACAGGTGGACTCCAATCAAGTTGTAGAAACATCTGAATGATGATCAATGTAAGGATGCACCAGAGCTAAATGTTGAGTCTCATAGCAAAGGGTCTGAATACTTATGTAAATAAGGTATTTCTGTTTTTTATTTGTAATACATTTGCAAACATTTCTAAAAACCTGTTTCGCTTTGTCATTATGTGGTATTCTGTGTAGATAGATGAGGGAACAAAATAATTGAATCCATTTTAGAATAAGGCTGTAACATAACAAAATGTGGAAAAAGTAAAGGGGTCTGAATACTTTCCGAATGCATTGTATGTATATCATTCATAATTGTCAATGCAACTTATTATTTTTATAGCTGTGTTATTATGTTACTTCATTGTAATATTGTTTTATAGCTCTATCCTGATATTGTATTCTAATTACTAATAATTCCTCTTTATTCTGTACTTTCAGAAACCACAAACACACAAAGTATTGTACATAATTTGCCAACATCATCAATGGAACTGGACATCTTTCTTGCTGAAGATTGAGGCCAGCTTTTGTATGCATACTGTTTGAATGTACACTCCTTTACAGTTTTACTGGAGAAAAGAACTGCAAGAAAAGAGATAGGCCTATACAGTGAGGGAAAAAAGTATTTGATTCCCTGCTGATTTTGTACGTTTGCCCACTGACAAAGACATGACCAGTCTATAATTTTAATGGTAGGTTTATTTGAACAGTGAGAGACAGAATAACAACAAAAAAATAAAGAAAAACGCATGTCAAAAATGCTATGAATCGATTTGCATTTTAATGAGGGAAATAAGTATTTGAACCTCTGCAAAACATGACTTAGTACTTGGTGGCAAAACCCTTGTTGGCAATCACAGATTGTAGTTGGCCACCAGGTTTGCACACATCTCAGGAGGGATTGATAACAGCAAGAAAATACTTTACTTGACCCCCAGCATCATAACACGTTATGAGGGAGATGGCAAGGGGCTTTGCACTCATCAAAGCCAGCAGCAGGGCCAGGAGGGGTGAAATGGCTGGCGGCCTTCCAGCTACCACAGACCTCCTGTACTTCACCCACTGTTGGTCTGTCTCCATCACCACCAGAATCTTCAGATGGACCTGGGACTTCGTCGGTGGGCAAGGGGTTCTCAGATTCAGGGTTCTCAATGACCACAATTTTGGGGGGCAGCTCCTCGCTGCCAGACTCTGATTCCTCACTTTCATACTAAGACTCATTGTCAGAATTGACAAAGATCTCAAGAATTTCCACATTTGTGAGTTGTCTCCTTTTGAAAGACATTGCTAATGCTACAGCTTAGCCCACTAGCTACAAACATAAACAACTCTGAATGGCTCCGATTGAGTGTCAGGTGTGAAGTGATTGGCTGCCAGCACATGCCACTCGTATTAATAAATCACTATCAGAAAATGGTTTGTGTGGTAATAATTTCTATATTTACTGTTTTATTCACGTTTTCAAGTACTGGTGACAAATCAGGAACTCTGATTCATGCATAGATTGTAATGGACACATATTATTTGTGTAAAATACATTTTTGAAGGTTGTACTGATTATGATGAGCTAATGCTAAGCTAATTGCTGGCTATGTGTGGAGCCATGTTTGTTGTCATTGTCATCATTACATGCATTTTGGGTGTCACGTTAACGTCTGACAGACCAAAGATGTTATAACAAACGAGGTGAAGGGTTTGACTGTGTTTGTGCAAAATGTTTCTGTGAAAATAACAGTGTGGCCAGCTTAAACGTTGACTTTTGCGTCTAGACGTTCTAATGATGTTCTAAGCACACCAGTTTGAGCGTGCGCGTCAAAAGGTTAAGGGCTTTTTGTGACATCACATAAAGCCACATTTTAATACACCAATGGTAACGTCTTATTTACTTATCTAATTTAAATAAGTACACCTTGTAACCAACATCGCAGAAGGTGTATTCGCAGAGGGGCGTGGTTTACATAGCTAGGTAGCTAGTCTACTGGTGCAAAAAGCGTGTCAGCAAATATAATTAGAGGTTTCCCCTATTCATCTAAGGCAAAGATACTTATAGGTTTCCACTTTTATCTGTGTCTTGTGTTAGCTTGTAACTGGCTAACTAGGTCTTCAGCAAGAACTGGAACAAAAGCAGGGAAAGGGTTGCCCAAAACTCTGACACTGTTGTCATTAGTGATGGGTAGTTCGCAAACTAACTGCTCTTTTTGAACTTATATTTTTGGTGAACGTCAGGAACTGAATCGCATTTGTGAAAGAGCTGTCATTTGGCACCCTGATATGCAGTGGTGTAAAGTACTTAAGTAAAAATACTTTAAAGTACTACTTAGGTAGTTTTTTGGGGTATCTGTACTTTACTTTACTATTTATATATTTGGCAACTTTTACTTTTACTTCACTACATTCCTAAAGAAAATAATCTACTTTTTACTCCATACATTTTCCCTGACACCCAAAAGTACTTGTTACATTTTGACAGGAAAATGGTCCAATTCACACACTTATCAAGAGAACATCCCTGGTCATCCCTACTGCCTCTGATCTGGCAGACTCACTAAACACAAATTATTCACTTGTAAATTATGTCTGAGTGTTGGAGTGTGCCCCTGGCTATCCGTCAATTTAAATAAACATGAAAATTGTGCCCTCTGATTTGCTTAATATAAGGAATTTGAAATGGTTTATACTTTTACTTTTGATACTTAAGTACATTTGAGCAATTCCATTTACTGTTGATACTTAAGTATATTTATAACCAAATACTTTTAGACTTTTACTCAAGTTTTATTTTACTGGGTGACTTTCACTTTTACTTAAGTCATTTTCTATTAAGGTATCTTTACTTAAGTATGACAATTGAGTACTTTTTCCACCACTGCTGATTTGCATGCTACTACTACTGCTTTTTATGCAGATAAGTTAAAAAATAATTATCTAAAGAGGGTGAATCCTCACTGCCGAAGCAATTCATATTGGGGAGAGCGCGTCAATCCATTTTTTTATGGTTTTAGGTCGATTTAAACATTTTGAATGAAGAGCCGTTTGGAAGTCAAATAAGCCGTCTCTTTTACGTGAACAGAGCCAAATGAGTCAGTTAACGAAAAGACTCTGAATACTCATCACTAGTTGTCATATCATTACATCAAGAGACATGCCACACAGAAGATTCATACAAACTTCTTGACATAATTGATAGTCATGATGCACTATATATACAAAAGTATGTGGACACCCTTTCAAATTAGTGGATTCGGCTATATCAGCCACACCCATTGCTGACAGTTGTATAACATCGAGCACACAGCCATGCAATCTCCAAAGACAAACATTAGCAGTAGAATGGACTTACTGAAGAGCTCAGTGACTTTCAACGCGACACCGTCATAGGATGGCACCTTTCCAACAAATCAGTTAGTCACATTTCTGCCCTGCTAGAGCTGCCCCGGTCAACTGTAAGTGCTGTTATTGTGAAGTGGAAACGTCTAGAAGCAACAACATCTGTCCTCGGTTGCAACACTCACTACCGAGTTCCAAACTCCATCTGAAAGCAATGTCAGCACAAGACCTCTTTGTTGGGAGCTTCATGAAATTAGTTTCAATGGCCGAGCAGCCGCACACAAGCCTAAGATCACCCTATGCAATGCCAAGCGTCAGCTGGAGTGGTGTAAAGCTGCCGCAATTGGACTCTGGAGCAGTGGAAATGCGTTCTCTGGAGTGATTAATCACGCTTCACCATCTGGCAGTCCGACGGACGAATCTGGGTTTGGCAGATGCCAGGAGAACACTACCTGCCTGAATGCATAGTGCCAACTGTAAAGTTTGGTGGATGAGGAATAATTGTCTGGGGCTTTTTTTCATGGTTCGGGCTAGGTCCCTTAGTTCCATTGAAGGGAAATATTTAATGCTACAGCATACAATGACATTGTAGATGATTCTGTGCTTCCAATTTTGTGGCAACAGTTTGGGGAAGGCCCTTTCCTGTTTCAGCAAACAAAGCGAGGTCCATACAGAAATGTTTTGTCGAGATTGGTGTGGAAGAACTTGACTGGCCTGCACAGAGCCCTGACCTCAACCCCATCAAACAACTTTGGGATGAATTGGAACGCTGACTGCAAGCCAGGCCTAATCGTCCAACATCGGTGAGGTCACTAATGTTCTTGTGGCTGAATGGAAGCAAGTCACCGAAGCAACGTTCCAACATCTAATGGAAAGCCTTCCCAGAAGAGTGGAGGCTGTTATAGCAGCAAAGGGGGGACCAACTCCAAATTAATGCCCATGATTTTGGAATGAGATGTTCGACGAGCAGGTGTCCACATACATTTGTACTGTACGTTTGAGGCATGCTATGCTACTGTAAGTCGATAATTAGTTAGACTTCTCTCTTCGATGAGAGCCCAATTGTCCAAGCACTCCACCAGTGTTTCCTCAGGTCAAGTATGCCGACATTGCTCATCTCCAGTCAGAACAGAACCTGTCTGAAGTTTTTCCTCCTGGTACATTTTCCGGCTGGCTCCAGCATTGCCTTCATTGTTGTTTTCCTTACTGATAATTACTGTTTGCGTTTATATCAAAGTAAGTGCCTATCACAATACAGTTTCTCTAGATTGTGTTATGCCATTTCTGCTGTAGCACATTGTATTTATGTATGTAGCATAATGTTTTTTTGTGTGTATTCCTTTATAACTGCGGACAAGCGAGGAACTGATTTCATAACCTTTATGGTGTTATACTCAATTGTGCTTATGTAGTTACATTTTTCTATTAGTTCTATAAAACAATGCTAATGCTAATGGCGTCAAAGAAGTATTAGCTTGTGTTGTATACTGAAGCTGCCCAGCCTGGCCTTATCATGACCACCACATTGGCCTGTATTTGGCCTGCATAGCTCTGCCCTGCCCTGTCCCCATGTGGAGCCCTTGTGGAGCTCTTCAGTTATTATGTTTCTTGTAATATTGTTTTATTGCTGTGTCCTGATATTGTATTCTAATTACTAATAATTCCTCTTTATTCTCTAAGTTCAGAAACCATACACACGTTATTGAACATCATAATAACTGGAAGTGGAGATATTTTGTGCAGCAGTTTGAGGACAGCTTTTGTATGCTAGCAACATACTGTTTGGAGAGGGAGAGGGAGTAGGGAGGATGAGGGAGTCGAGAAGATGATGAGGGAGTGGGGTGGTGGGTGAGATATTGTCAATAGAATTGCATAATGGAACTCTATTTGATTTGTATGTGAACTGTATGTCCAATTACAAAAAAGGGCTTTGCACTCCAGACTGGAACTCATCAAAGCCAACAGCAGGGCCAGGAGGGGTGAAATGGCTGGCGGCCTTCCAGCTACCACAGACCTCTTGTACTTCACCCACTGTTGGCTCCAAGTGAGAGTCAGGGGTGACGTGATTGGCTGCCAGTGTGGTGATACTGATGATTTGTCTCCACAGATGGTTTGTTTACATAGCAGGTTAGGAGAACTAATGCAGCAGGTTAGGTGAATACATTTTCTTTAATCTACGTAATCCCCAAAAGTAATTATTTATCATGAGAAGGCCATAAACAATAATAAGTATTGCTGCATACTCAAAGAAAGGTAAAAATCTCACCTTTCTGGTAAAAATAGTTATACATTGATGAGGTGTAGTCACTTTTGAGGACACAAGCTCAAGGCCACAGTACAAATATGATAAAAATATGAAATATTTTAGATGATGTATTTCCTATTCAATAAAACTGTATGAATAAGGCTTGAAATTACATATGCTTTCTAAATATAGTATAATGAAATTATAAAACGCCTATAAGATTTCACCATCCTTATAACTGTAAAATACATATTTCTATGTTTAGTGTTAGAGAAAATTATAATTTTTCTAAAGATCTCTCTTGATCAAAGCGTCTGTCCCCATCACTGTGAACGTTTCACAGAGCTCTAGCTTGGCTTCCTAAACTCGTTAGAAACTCGCCTTTCATCCCATATTAATCGTGTCCGCCTATGACAAACATAAAGTGTTTTTTGTTTAAAATCTATTAATTATTTTAGATGAATGGGTATAAATCAATATCTGAATGTGCTACAGTGATGGAACCACTCTCTCCTGCTGCACTACAATGTAAGGATTGCAGGAATGTGCTTTGTCAGTGGCTGTGATGTAAGGTTCAGCCAGGAGTTGATGGACAGTCGGCAGAGCGAATGAAATGGTAGTACAGACATCCCAGCTTCAAGTGGTTTCAGATTTCAAATCCTACATCACATAGGTTCAGAAAATATACTACTGTGTCCGCTATTGCTCAATGCAAGCCTTTGTGGTCCTCTGTAGCTCAATTGGTAGAGCATGGCGCTTGTAACGCCAGGGTAGTGGGTTCGATCCCCGGGACCACCCATACGTAAAAATGTATGCACACATGACTGTAAGTCGCTTTGGATAAAAGTGTCTGCTAAATGGCATATTATTATTATTTTCGATCTACGGTGTCCACAGATCAATTTATTGATCAATTTAAAATGTTGGTCAGAACCAGTACCACAACCACGCAGGTCCCCTAAACAGGGGACTTTACATCTAAGAGGTTTTAAGAGAATGAGGTTATGGTTAGGAAAAGGGTTAGGCTAAGGTACAATGCTATAGTTGTCAACAACTGTTGTCCCCGGCGACACCACTAGATGGAGCTGTTGTAGGTTTAGCTGCTCCATCTAGCCACAATGGTAAAAAACGTAAACAAACCATTTGATGCATGGGTCACCATCAGAAAATGGTTTGTGTGGTAATCATTTCTTTATTTACTGTTTTATTCACAACTTTTCAAGTACTGGTGAGAAATCATGCATTCAAAATCTTGCATAGATTGCAATGGACACGTGTGTAAAATACTTTTTTAAAGGTTGTACTGATTATGATAACCTAATGCTAAGCTATTTGCCGGCTATGTGAGGAGCCATGTACAGTGGGGAGAACAAGTATTTGATACACTGCCGATTTTGCAGGTTTTCCTATTTACAAAGCATGTAGAGGTCTGTAATTTTTATCATAGGTACACTTCAACTGTGAGAGACGGAATCTAAAACAAAAATCCAGAAAATCACATTGTATGATTTTTAAGTAATTAATTTGCATTTTATTGCATGACATAAGTATTTGATACATCACAAAAGCAGAACTTAATATTTGGTACAGAAACCTTTGTTTGCAATTACAGAGATCATAGCTGTGTGGAGATATGGGCAGTAACGGAGCTAACGTTATCACTTGTTTGTGCGCTGTGACCCGATACACATAGCCACAAGAAGAAAACAAAGTAGCTCCTGATCTGCCGCGGAGAGGTGGAACCAGCCATAACTAAGCATTTTTAGGTCCACTATATAAGACGTCAGCATTTCCTGTTCATTGAGCTCTCACTCTATTCACTTTGGTGTGGGCATTGTGACAAGCTGCCTTATCGATACGTTTTTTACAAAGTGAATATTCTGATTGGTGATTGCCCTCGTCTCTCCTCATTATTGATTAAAATATCCACCACATTTGGCGACGAGGATGGGATGTGTAACTTCACCTATTGGTCGCTCCTGAAGATCTGGGTGAAACTGTGGACAGGGGATCCAAATTGGATCTCAGGGGAACCACGCTCCTGAAATGAACAGCTGGACCCGCCTAAGATCTGAGAGGAAGCGTGCATGGGTTGATACCATATCCCGAACATAGTATTGAGAGAGGTGAGCAGCACAATCTACCGATAGGTTAAGACGCCCCTGTTGAGGGTACGCTCAAGAGCGGGGACTTCCCTGAGAAGCCACAGCTGAGGAACCGACGCACCTGTTGAGGGTACACTCACAAGCGAGGACTTCCCAAAGAAGCCAGAGCTGAGGTAACTAGCAGGACTGAGTTGAGTTGATAAGAGTGTTATTAAGTGAGGTATCCTTGGACATAATTGTTAAATCAGCCGGTTGAGGGCAACCGAAAGTCTGGTTGTTTGGATATCCAAACCCCAGTATCCTCCCACTCAACTCTGCATGATTTTGCCAGGGACACATGTAGTGCACTATCTTCAAACATGTAGAGCTCTTTCTGTGCAGGGGTTAGATAAACCCCCAAAGCACAGCTACAATACAACCCTTCACACTGGATAGATTCTGGCGCTACACTTTCTAACAGCCATTTGTTCGCATATCTCAGGTCTCTTGTCAGAGAAATGGGAGGTGCAATGTAAGGTTGCTTCAGACATGAAACTGCTCTCGTGGCCCCAATGGGTTTTAGCCATTGAGAAAACACAAGCAATATTGGGCACCTCATTATCAACGTCCCATGCGTAATACCAGTCACAAAACTCATTAACATTAACATAAATTGCTCCCCCTCCTCCTCCTCCTCATGAATAATGGTTAAATCGGTTGGGCCACATGTTATGTTGATGCCCAGTTTACACAGGAGGTCCCTGTCCATCAGATTGACAGGACAGTGGTCAGAGTAGAGAAATTGATGCTGACACTTCTCCTCACAAAAGGAGAAAGGCAGAGGCATAGTTACATGCTCTCTAAATGGGAGGCCTGAAGCCTCTACAGTTTTGACTGTTTCGCTAGACATGGGAGGTTTTGTCATAGCCTTACAGTTAATCACAGACATCGTAGCTCCTGTATCAACAATAAATATTATTGACATACCGTTGACGCAAGCCTCCACTGTTGGCTCGATTCAAGGAAGTGTATGGCTCTTTAAAAAACGAATGTTCTGGTTGCTCTGACAATTCTAACTCAACTACTACTTCCCCTTCCGCCCGTCAATATTCTCCCTCCTCCTCCTCTCCTGGATTGCACAGGGACATCTGCCAGGCCCCTGGTTGGCCTCTGCCTTGAGGGTCCCCTTGTGGGTCCCATTGTTGCTGAGGGGCCCCCTGTTGGGGTGGCCCTGGGCATTGGTTGGTTGGAGGCTGCCATGGCTGTTGAGCAGGGGGGATACCACAGTCCCTGTCCTCCCGCTGGGCCTCCCTCTCGAGGGCCCCCCCTTGGGGCTCCACTACCGATAGTTTTTAATAAAGTTAATATTCTGATTGGTGATTCATTATTGATTAAAATATCCACCACACCCTAAGCACACAGCCAAGACAACACAGGAGTGGCTTCGGGACAAGACTCTGAATGTCCTTGAGTGGCCCAGCCAGAGCCCAGACTTGAACCAGATCGAACATCTCTGAAGAGACCTGAAAATAGCTGTGCAGCTATTTTCAGACAGAGTTTGAGAGGATCTGCAGAGAAGAATTGGAGAAACTTCTCAAATACAGGTGTGCTAAGCTTGTAGCATCCTACCCAAGAAGACTAGAGGCTGTAATCGCTGCCATAGGTGCTTCATCAAAGTACTGAGTAAAGGGTCTGAACACCTACGTAGATGTAATATTTCCGTTTTTTATTTTTAATACATTTGCAAAAATGTCAAAAAAACTGTTTTTGTTTTGTCATTATGGGATACTGTGTGTAGATTGATGAGGGGATTTTTCACTTTTTTAAATCAATTTTAGAATAAGGCTGTAAAATAACAAAATGTGGAAAAAGTGAAGGGGTCTGAATACTTTCCGAATGCACTGTATATCGGTCCCTCTCCTCACAAGCAACACATTTGCCTGAAGAACCCATAAAGTCCGCCATTATCGATTTTCCACCATTCAGAATTTTATGAAAAACACTTAAAAAGTTACTCCTCTGGCACCTAATGACCAATCTTCACAAAACTTGATATTTGGCATTTATGGACCAAGATCTGTAAACACACTATAATCAAGGTTAATATATCTAACAACACCGCACCTGATCAATAAACATTCATGTAGCTCTGTAGCTCAATTGGTAGAGCATGGCGCTTGTAACGCCAGGGTAGTGGGTTCGATCCCCGGGACCACCCATACGTAAAAATGTATGTACACATGACTAAGTCGCTTTGGATAAAAGCGTCTGCTAAATGCCATATTATGTCACATAAATCAGTCACAGATATTCATATTGTAACAAAACTTGGTACATATGTCCCAAACACTGTGAAGACTCAATATCTGCAAACACATTCATATCGACCACAGGGTGACGCTATAACATGCACATTTTTATATCTCTTGATCTGTTTGACTTTGGTCGCATGGTGGCGATGTTGGACAGGAAAAAACATGCATGGATGCTCATTGGCTTATAGCGGCCATATTGCTTGAGCTAGAGTCTTGAAATGTCAAATGCCAAATTCGGTGCCAATCGGTACAGTGGTTCTGGAGAGGAAGATGTTTAAAGTACACCCGCCATCAGACAGAGATGTTTCAGCTGTGTGTTGCAGCTGTAGGCACACAGTCACACAGACACACAAAAACATATTTACACACACAAACACATTGGAATTTATTTGGAATTGATCAAAAAGTGCTATAAAGGTTTGCTGTGTTATAAGTCATGGAACATCATCATATAAGCCATCAAGGAAAGGGTATTATATATACAGGGTCATCTGAATGCAAGACAGTGGGGTGAAATTAGGGTGGGATAGAGAGCTCATGAGAAAGAAAGAGAGCGAGTTGTTATTTCCTTGGGTTATGATTTAGTGCATGATTTTATAATGGTCAAAATATGTCAATATGCCTGAATTAAATTGCTGGTTGTGTATTAACTTGTCCTGATTGGATATTTCTGCTACAGAGTAGATGACAGACAATTGTACAGGGTCATTAACATGAGAGGCAGGAGGTTTCTAAAGCATAGAAGAAAGAGAGAGTGAGAAAGTGTGTTATTGGATCCATGGGAATTATTTGAGCCACTTGTGCATGTTATGATTTTTAAAGTATACTAATAATATCTGCCATTTGCCTATATCATAGTGCTATGTACTAGTGCATTGTTATCACAATGAGAAAAAGTTAAACCAACTTCTATTTGTAAATGTCTGTTGTAGATAATTTGGTGAACATCTTCAATGGCCACATTCAACAAATTCCATTCAGGGGCTTCAAGTGTTTTTGTAACATTGCTTTAACAGTGCTGACGCCTGCACAGTATGTTTGCCGAGTGAAAAGGAAGATTATATCAGACAATGGAAAATCAGACGTTTGCCTGGTAATCCGTGAGCAAAATGTGTATCAAGCTAAGCATGTGAAACTTGTGCCAGATTAACAGTTCACGTGTTGGTGTTCAAAGTGAACATTTTTATGAAATAGGTTTTTGATATTTGTAGAAGTATTATCTCTGATGGTATGTAGCTAGTTAGCTACAGGATAACGTTGGCTATGTAGCTAGCTAGCTATCTACAATGAACTGATGTGGATAGCAAGCTAATGTTAGTTATTAAGAAATTACTGATTTGGTGTTTTAAAGAAAATCTTTCAGACGGTCGTTAGTGTATAGTGTCAGACTTTGATAGTAACGTTATCAACATTTCTGTAGCCTGTCTGGTGGAAGCTTTGAAAGTACAACATTTCAGTAACCAATTTAGCTAGCTAGGTAGCTAGTTAGCTAGCCAACCTAGCTATTAGCTACTCCACGTGACTCACATTGTATTTGGTTAGTTGAAAAAATATGCTTTTCATAGAATTAATTAGCAATTACAATACTAGAATGGATATGAACATCCATTTGTGGCAGCATCATGATGTCTGATAGCTAACAAGCTAACAGCAGGTAGCTAATACATTAGCCACCTAGCTAGCTTTGCCAACATTTTGTGAAAAGATGCAAATTCTCAAGGATTGACGGTGGAAGCTGGTAGGATGGTAAAACTGATCATAGATGCATTCTCTCCACTGGAGTCTCACTTTGTACAAGTTGTCCCCAAGTGGTTTCACTGACCTCACTTCATTCAGTCAGTGACAGCGTCATGATTAACTTTTAAGGGCTCTCAAAAAATGTGTTAACGTTAGCTACCTTTTCCAACAATAACAGTGGTGGGAATGTGTTTTGTAAAGTTAGGTTTCTTTGCTCTAATCATATCAGTGACTGTCTGATCTATGATTTCCCTATCTGGTGGAATAGGTCAAATTTCAAATATTTAGACAGAAAGACGTGTTGCTACTACAGTACAATATATGAGCTTTTATGGTCTGTATAATTTGATAAATTCCAGACATGAAAGTTAACAATGGTTTAGAAAGAGACACTATGTTGCCAGCATGTTATAACCACAACCATCTACTACCTAGTACTGATGGGATAAAGATTCAGTCCTCAGCATCGAATACACCAATTGAAAATTGGGCAGTAAAGAACGGAGTAGGGAAGTTCACAGAAGGGAAGCACACTAGTGACATTCTGAGTAATTAGCTTATTCCTACCACACAGGACTTGACATGAACTTTTTTTGCCAAACGCTAAAAAAGGCTAGGGTTTGTTATCAGTTCGGTATTGGATAATACACCGTGAAATATTTTGTGGACATTGGCTAACGTAATAATCTGGTCTTTTTCGTGTTCATCTGATTGGATTCGGACTGTGATCTGCTATTGTGGATGGTGCTTTCAGGTAAGTCACATAGACCACACAGGGCTTGAAATCAACTTTTTTTTAACTTGTACTTCGGACATGTAGGACTGATGTTTTTACTTGTCCTAAAGCTCAAGTGACTTGTCCCAAAATAAAACATTGTCTGTAATACCATTGGCCAGAAATGTGACTGAAAATGGTGTTGTATGATGCAAGTAACCACTGCTGGTCTCTGATCGCATGTACAATCTCCTGCCGTTGTACCCATCAGCAAGGCATTTAACCTCCCACAACGTAAAATAACTGCATTGTTAGACTACTGTGTGGTCAATACTCCATCTGCACACAAACACACACACATATGCACACACGCACACACGCACACACGCACACACATCTAAACAAGTGGATAATATACTGTGAAATATTATGCTGACATTGGCTAACGTAATTCTCTCTTGTCTTATGCATCAGTTCATCTGATTGGGTTACTGACTATTATGGATGGTGTTTTCAGGTCAATCATAACACACCACACATTGATAAGGTCTCCACATATGGACACTGTTTTGCAGAATCAAAGCAAATGAAAAATGTTCTCACATGCACAAACACACTCACTCACTCTCTCTCTCTCTCTCACTCACTCACACACACACACACACACACACACACACAAACCTTTGCACATTGACTTGGGTACTCATATGTGTAGTGAATGTTACAGTTGAATATGAATGTGTAAATTTTGTGAACCTTCATATTTTAGTTATCAATACAATTACAATCATTGATAAGTACCACATGTGAAGTCTAATGTGAACATCTGTTTTTGCAATAAACAACATCTTTTATCAAGTTCCACTGTCCTCCAAGAGTTGCTGAATTTCCTGTTTCCTTCTGTTGTTTTTCTCACCCTCACACGCAATGCCATGCCAATTGGCCACATGGTGGCGATTTAACAATCGATTTAACAATCAAACTTTGAAGGTGGCGCCCCTCACCCCGTGTAACCTAGGGATCTAAAAATTGGTACATAGGTCCGTCTCCTCACAAGGAGCACATTTTCCTCAATAACCCATAAAGCCTGCCTTGATGGATTTTCTGAAATTTTGTAGGAAAAAAAGAAATGCTATTCCTCGAACACTGATTTACCGATCTGCACGAAACTTAACATGTGGCATGTATGGAACAAGGTCTCTCAACGCAATATTTTCCAGACTAGTAACAGAAACAACATGACTGACCAATAAGCATTCATGTGGGCGTGGTCTGTTATATTAATGCATATAAATCAGACACCTACAGTGGGGAGAACAAGTATTTGATACACTGCCGATTTTGCAGGTTTTCCTACTTGCAAAACATGTAGAGGTCTGTAATTTTTATCATAGGTACACTTCAACTGTGAGAGACGGAATCTAAAACAAAAATACAGAAAATCATATTGTATGATTTTTAAGTAATTCATTTGCATTTTATTGCATGACATAAGTATTTGATACATCAGAAAAGCAGAAGTATATTTGGTACAGAGACCTGTGTTTGCAATTACAGAGAATATATGTTTCCTGTAGGTCTTGACAAGGTTTGCACACACTGCAGCAGGGATTTTGGCCCACTCCTCCACACAGATCTTATCCACATCCTTCAGGTTTCGGGGCTGTCGCTGGGCAATATGGACTTTCAGCTCCCTCCAAAGATTTTCTATTGGGTTCAGGTCTGGAGACTGGCTAGGCCACTCCAGGACCTTGAGATGCTTCTTACGGAGCCACTCCTTAGTTGCCCTGGCTGTGTGTTTCGGGTCGTTGTCATGCTGGAAGACCCAACCACGACCCATCTTCAATGTTCTTACTGAGGGAAGGAGGTTGTTGCCCAAGATCTCGCGATACATGGTCCCATCCATCCTCCCCTCAATACGGTGCAGTTTACCAGGTATATGTGCACATTGTATTAAATTAAACTTGGTTGATTTGGCTCCTCCACTTGGACCGATGAGTGGGAGAGTGGAAATCTTCACTCTGTTGGTTGAGTTTACACTGCAGGATATGGGGAACTCAGGAAGGGGGAATATTGTGGGCCACAGTTTTGTGATGGTTGGTGGATGGTGGTTGTTGGTTGTTGGCTGGTAGTTGGGGCTGGTAGTAAATTGTAGTGGGTTGGTCTTAGAGAGAGCTGAAACATAGAAGCATATACGTTTACATGTTTAGTTCTGTCATCACAAACACAAAGCAGATTGTAAAATCTATACAGGAAGAAACAAGGTATGAATTCTTGTTATGGTATTACAAGTTCAATAGCTTTGTTGTACAAGGAACAATTATATTGAGATCATTATTTTTGAAAAAATAGCTGATAATTACCTCACAGTTACATCCTTTTTTAAATGTCCAATTAATTTAGCAAATCAAACTTCAGTTTTCATGACAGGAAACAGTTGTTTGATCATCATGTCATTTAAGCCCATGAGTGTCTCACCATCGATGAGGTAGTCTGTTGTGTAAAGTTGAGAAAGTTGTATTAGATATGAGATATTAATAGCAGTAGTTGTTTTACAGGATTATATGTTGCTTTGGAGTCAAGACTGGAGCCAAGTCTACAGACCCATCCTCTTAAAACCAAGATCCAGGGTATCAAAACCTATGACGCGATCACAACCATTTTAAATGCTGAAACACAAGACTCCATCTCAATTTCTGTCATATTTTAGACAGAATCACCTGCAAATCCAATGCTGGAGAGGGATTGTGAGTCTACCCTGTGTCTGTGCAGTCTGTTGTGTCTGTGCAGAGTGGTACTGTGCATGTGTTCTTTGACTGCTCCCAGCATTGTCTCATCTGGTGTCTTTTGGCCAGTGTCTGTGCAATGTTGTTGTAGTACTGATGTTTGGCTTGAAAGCGCATACATGACAGATGGATAAGTGGTCCATATGCCATCTGTAGTTGAGGGTAATGGATCAGAAAGTGCATCTTGGGTGTTTGCTTGTTAGGGAAGACTTCTTGAAAAATAGGATTTTGGGTGTTTGCTTGTTAGGGAAGACTTCTTGAAAAAGGGGATGAAATTCCATAATTTTCTCTTCCAGGTATGGTACCCAAGACATTTTGATGGTAGGTGCCATGATTTTGTCCCCAATTTCTCTCAGTAACTGGTACACTTCCCATGCATCACAGCTGGATATTTGGGACCCAATCATTTGGGGAAGCAATCTAAAAATGCACTCCCAGCCCGATGCCCATTCTTCCTCAGGACATGCTCAGATAGTGGTGGTGGTCTGGATGCTCTGTCGTATTTGTCATAGGGGAAGTTATCAATCTCGTAATTTAGCTGGGCCACAGTGATTTGTTTTGTCTTCACAAGCTTCTGTAACATCAACCTCAGTACAGCAGGTATGATGCCCTCAAGGAAGTCATGCATAACGTCAGGGGGAAATAAATACATAATGGGTGAAGGTGCATATGTAATCTCAGAGAAGCAGCATGGACTTCTGACACCATAGACTCTTGCATTTTCCATGTTTTCTTGGACTGCCTGCAGGTGGTAGCTGTAATTTGATAAGTCCAACATGGTGAACTCCCCATCTGTAAACTTTGAACAGATCTCGTCCTTGATTGCTGTGCAAAAGCAACAGATCTTTCCTGAACTGAAGTTTTTTGATAAACCAGCAACATCATGGGAAGAGAGGATGTCAGCGGAGATTGTGTCAATGGTGACACGAAAGACCGTGCTTTCTACATTGCACTCCAAAGATGTACAGATGTATCTCTCTCGCTCTAACCATTCCCATTTCTTCACAGCAGTATTGCTCCAGCATCCACTCTGTGTTGATGCTTCTCATGCACTCTTAAAAAATATTTTTCTGGTTTAAAAGCTCACACAAGTCATCGTCCTCATCTACATTGATGTGAATGTTTCAAAGATGGAATTTCTGGGCATCACTGTAGTGGGACATAAATTAATCAAAAATAGAATGAAGATCCTTCACTACACTGCTCTGCACAGTTGCAGGAACACAATGCTTCTCTATAATCTGCAACATAAAAAGGCAAAGGTTTCTCTTCAGGCCTCTAACCAGGTCTTCAGCTTTGAAGTTGACGGACTCAATAACATTAGTTGCCGGCGCCCACAAGAGATTAGAGTCATCGTCATTCACATTTTCCTCAATGTAGTCAGGCACAGGGATTACAGAACCATTCGGCCTATCTGTCAGCAAATCTTTGTGTATTCTGTCTATACAGTACCAGTCAAAAGTTTGGACACACCTATTCCAGGGTTTTTCTTTGTTTGTATAATTTTCTACATTGTGGAATAATAGTGAAGACATCAAAACTATGAAATAACACATATGGAATCATGTAGTAACCAAAAAACTGTTAAACAAATCAAACTATATTTTATATTTGCGATTCTTCAAATATCCACCATTTGTCTTGATGACAGCTTTGCACACTCTTGGCATTCTCTCAACCAGCTTCATGACGTAGTCACCTGGAATGCATTTCAATTAACAGGTGTGCCTTCTTAAAAGTTAATTTGTGGAATTGATTTCCTTCTTAATGCGTTTGAGCATGTGACAAGGTAGGGGGGTATACAGAAGATAGCCCTATTTGGTTAAAGACCAAGTCCATATTATGGCAAGAACAGCTCAAATAAGCAAAGAGAAACGACAGTCCATCATTACTTTAAGACATGAAGGTCAGTCAATACGGAAAATGTCAAGAACTTTGAACGTTTTTTCAAGTGCAGTCGCAAAAACCATCAAGCGCAACGATGAAACTGGCTCTCATGAGGACCGCCACAGGAATGGAAGACCCAGAGTTACCTCTGCTGCAGAGGATAAGTTCATTAGAGTTACCAGCCTCAGAAATTGCAGCCCAAATAAATGCTTCACATATTTCAAGTCACAGACACATCTCAACATCAACTGTTCAGAGGGGACTGTGTGAATCAGGCCTTCATGGTCGATTTGCTGCAAAGAAACCACTACTAAAGGACACCAATAAGAAAAAGAGACCTGCTTGGGCTAAGAAACACGAGCAATGGACATTAGACAAGTGGAAAAGTGTCCTTTGGTCTGGAGTCCAAATTGGAGATTTTTGGTTCCAACCGCGTGTCTTTGTGAGACGCAGTGTGGATGAATGGATGATCTCAGCATCGGTATTTCCCACCGTAAAGCATGGAGGAGGAGGTGTTATGGTGTGGGGGTGCTTTGCTGGTGACACTGTCTGTGATTTATTTAGAATTCAAGGCACACTTAACCAGCATAGCTACCACAGCATTCTGCAGTGATACGCCATCTGGTTTGGCCTTAGTGGGACTATCATTTGTTTTTCAACAGTACAATGAAGCAATACACCTCCAGGCTGTGTAAGGGCTATTTTACCATGAAGGAGAGTGATGGAGTGCCGCATCAGATGACCTGGCCTCCACAATCCCCCGACCTCAACCCAATTGAGATGGTTTGGGATGAGTTGGACCGCAGAGTGAAGGAAAAGCAGCCAACAAGTGCTCAGCATTTGTGGGAACTCCTTCAAGATTGTTGGAAAAGCATTCCAGGTAAAGTTGGTCGAGAGGATGCCAAGAGTGTGAAAAGCTGTCATCAAGGCAAAGGGTGGCTATTTGAAGAATCGCAAATATAAAATATAGTTTGATTTGTTTAACAGTTTTTTGGTTACTACATGATTCCATATGTGTTATTTCATAGTTTTGATGTCTTCAATATTATTCTACAATGTAATAAATAGTAAAAATAAAGAATAACCCTTGATTGAGTAGGTGTGTCCAAACTTTTGACTGGTAGTGTGTGTATATATATATATATATATATATATATATATATATATATATATATATATATATATATGACCCGTTGCAGGTAACTAGGCGTATGTTGCGGGTCACTACTTCACAGGAGAGCTGTTTGAAAAACATGTGAACTTTCATAATCTAAATAACAAACTTGTATGCCATCTGTAAACCCAAATAAAATTGTCAAATTACGAGCCTAGTTGGTTTAGCCAAAGAAAAAGACAGCAACCTTACCGCTAGCCATGATTGGCTGAGATAATGAGTGGGCTGGACATGCCGAGAGATGAGTTTGAATTGGTCTGCCATATAACACGTTTCTGTCTATTTGAGCTGGTCAGTATGTCTAGGTAATCCTGTCTAATGCAGCTTTAAAAAATATATATTGTGTATTAAAACTGCATAAGTGTTGCTCTCCACTTTCTGGAGGACAGAGTTTTGAAATAAGTGCAAATCGAGTATGAAAGCTAAGGAGATGGAGAAAACACCTGTTACATCTTCAAACTAAGGGCAACCAATGCATCCGACCGGAGATGTGTCCAGCCACGAATTATGTATACGGGTAAGATAGTCTAGCTAGCTACGTTTTCAGATATTACACGTTTCTAATTTTGACAGAAAGAGCCATTTGCTTGGCTAGATATAGCCTAATGTTAGCTAGCTAACATTGAACCTGGTTGGTTAGCTCCCTGCAGATTCATGCAGGGTAGTAACGTTATGATTTGTGATTATGGTTAATTGTTTACCTAGCTAGCTAGCTAATGTTAGCTGGCTGGCTCACTAGCTAACGTTACATGTATGACCTTATTATTCGTATCTCAGAGCTATTTGCTTAGCTAGCTATAGCATCATGTTAACTAGCTAACATTGAACCTGGTAGGTTAGCTACCTGCAGATTCATGCAGGGTAGTAACGTCATGAGTTGGGATTATGGTTTATTGCTTACCTAGCTAGCTAGCTACATGTCTTAACAAAAGACTCCACTATGCAAGTAACCATTTCGAGTGCATTCGTAAATTCAGTCTGGCCATCTACTCCGATTTCAGAGCACTCTCATCTGAGTGTGCCAGAGCACAGAATAACTGATTAATTTACGAACGCTCAACACCCGTTGAATATGGCCGGTGTCAGTAAACGTCGGCAAAAAAGCGTAATTAAATTGTTGCCAGCAGCACAGTTACAGTCACCAATGCTCTGGATATCATGAAAACAGCCTAGCCAGCTCTGCTAGGGCGAGTAAAATGGTCAGAGTGTGGTGTTATCTCATTATGTGTCTGGAAGTAGCTAGCAAGCTAGCCAATGATAGCCAGTTAGCTTGGGTGCTTGACTGCCGATGTGAGGTCAGAACGTTCGTATCAACCCTATTCATCGGCCAGAGTTTCCGGTGTGCGCTCTGAACGCTCCGAGTGCGACACATTTTGAATTTACGAACGGACAATCTGACAGCACAGTTGCAGTCACGAACACTCTGGATAACATAACAGCCTAACCAGCTCTGCTAGGGCGAGTAATGTTCAGTGAGCTGTTCTGTGTCTGGAAGTAGCTAGCAAGTTAGCTTGGGTGCTTGACTTCTGTTGTTAGTACAGAACGCTCGGATCAACCCTTAAAGAGATGGGTGGGGCTAAAGCTTTAGAAGGTGTGAACGATGTTGAATGTAGACAAAGAAGGGCTCTCCAGTAGTAGTACCAATGGCAATTTTCTCAAAAGTGAGTACAAGTTTATCAACTTTCAAAGCAAAATTAATTTCCCATTGTTCCTCAACTGTATTGTATGATATACCATTTTGTAGCTCTGAGTCTCTACTTTTATCCAATGTAAAAAACACAATTTCAAATTTTGCTACATTAGACCGATTTGAGCCGGTCGGTCACGTATGTCCTATATGACGCAAATAATGTATATGTTTTCATGCAACCTCCAAGTCCACACGTTAACAGGAACCCTGGCTCACTCTGGTGATATTGACCAATGTGGCGAATCTGTTTTATGAGCGGGAAAAAATGCTTGTTGCATATTGGGCAGTTATACAAAGCAGGCATTTTGACTGGTGTTGACTGGCAGGTAGCCTAGTAGTTAAAGCATTCAAATCGTCCAGCCGACAAGGTGAACAAATCTGTTGTTCTGTCCTTGAGCAAGGCAGTTATAACACCCCCACAACAAGAGCTACCCGGTTGTTGGGTTGAAAGCGGAAGTCAAGTTTTGGTTGGACCTTGCATGCAATTGACGATAAAAATGTATTTAAATTAAAAACCTTCGAAAAGAGAGGTGTAGTCCTCCAACTGATTTTGCTGAAGCCACTGGCACACATCCTCCACTGACCATCCAGATACTTCAGAATTTCTGAAAAGAAACAACAGAATCAGGTTTCATGCCGGATTCCAGTTAGGCTGTGCAAAGGCACTACATACCCTGTCCTCACCAGGAATACCCATGAAATGACCAAAACCAACCCACCAAAGACACATTGGTGTGCAATTTGTATGCTAATAGATTTAAGTTTGTATTGACTGCTATGTAGGATAAATCTACACAAAAAATGCAGCTGTCCTAAAACATATCCTTACCTTCTTCTTGATCCCAATTGCATTGTGTCCATGTTCTGTCCTAAGAAGAATTTCAAAGGAAGGGAAAATGTGTCAAATAATAGTCTTACAAGCATTTAAATAAATACAAATATTATAAAAATATTGAAATATAAATGGCATCGACATACAATTGAATGGAAAATGGAAAAACATATTGGAGAAAGCACTAGCCAATACAATACTACCATACAGTAAAAGTACTGCCATACAGGCTTAATATCAAATTTCAAGCTATCTTTGTAAACAAATTGTTCAATATTTTATCAGGCTGACTTGAAAGATTATAGGCAACATTTTGCTGCGTGGCAATACTGTGTTTTGATTCTGAAGGGCATGCAAAAGAGGTAGTCTAGTCACTGTATTAATAACATTATGCATTTGAATCCCATCTAGCTAGCTACCATCTAAGCTATTCACTTCTCTCCACAAGGGGACATACATGTAACGTTTCCAAAATGGGATAGTATTGTACATGTAATGTTATGCCCCCTTGTGAGTTCATGATGGTATTGCATGCTGTAGCATAAAGAGGAAGCCCTCCATTAGAAAGAGGAAGCCCTCCATTGACAGATCCAGTTAGTCTCATTGTTGTCGTAGCACTCACGTCGGAAAGGCTGTTGTGTCGTCAGCTAACTTAATGATGGTGTTGGAGTCGTGCTTGGCCACACAGTCGTGGGTGAACAGGGAGTACAGGAGGGAACTAAGCATGCACCCCTGAGAGGCCCCCGTGTTGAGGATCAGCGTGGATGATGTGTTGTTGCCTACCCTTACCACCTGGGGGCGGCCCGTCAGGAAGTCCAGGATCCAGTTGCTGAGGGTGGTGTTTAGTCCCAGGGTCCTTAGCTTAGTGATGAGCTTTGTGGGCACTATGGTGTTGAACGCGGAGCTGTAGTCAATGAACAGCATTATCACATAGGTGTTCCTTTTGTCCAGGTGGGAAAGGGCAGTGTGGACTGCGATTGAGATTGCGTAATCTGTGGATCTGTTGGGGCAGTATGCGAATTGGATTGGGTCTAGGGTTTCCGGGATGATGGTGTTGATGTGAGCCTTGACCTGCCTTTCAAAGCACTTCATGGCTACTGACGTGAGTGCTACGGGGAAGAAGTCATTTAGGCAGGTTACCTTCGCTTTCTTGGGAAGGGACTATGGTGGTCTGCTTGAAATAAGTAGGTATTACAGACTCGGTCAGGGAGAGGTTGAAAATGTCAGTTGGTCCGCGCATGCTCTGAGTACACGTCCTGGTAATCTGTCTGGCCCCACGGCCTTGTGAATGTTGACCTGTTTAAAGCTCTTGCTCACATCGGCTATGGAGAGCGTGACCACACAGTCGTCCGGAACAGCTTGTGCTCTCATGCATGCTTCAGTGTTGCTTGCCTCAAAGCCAGCATAAAAGGCATTTAGCCCATCTGGTAGGCTCGCGTCACTGAACAGCTCGCGGCTGGGTTTCCCTTTGTAGTCCGTAATAGTTTGCAAGCCCTGCCACATCCGACGAGCGTCAGAGCCAGTGTAGTAGGATTCAATCTTAGTCCTGTATTGACGCTTTGCCTGTTTGATGGTTCGTCTGAGGGCATAACGGGATTTCTTATACATGTAAGCATCCGGATTAATGTCCCGCTCCTTGAAAGCGGCAGCTCTAGCCTTTAGCTCGGTGCGGATGTTGCCTCTAATCCATGGCTTCTGGTTGGGATATGTACGTATGGTCACTGTTTGGACGACGTCGTCAATGCACTTTTTGATGAAGTCGGTGACTGAGGTGGTATACTCCACAATACAATTGGATGAATCCCAGAACATATTCCAGTCTGTGCTAGCAAAACAGTCTATATCAAATAAAAATGTTTATTTGTCACATGCACAGAATACAGAAGGTGTCAAATTAAAATAAAAAGACTGGGAAAAATCGATTTGAACGTTCATCCAACTCGGAATTCCAACTAGGGCCTCTTTCTAGTGCTCCTACACAGATCATACACATAACTTTAGCTACCGAGCCAGCCAGCAAATGTTAGCTACCTAGCTAACAGTACGCTTTAACTTGCAATGAAAACGACTTTCTGACTAAATTAGAAATGTATAATATCTTAAAATATAGCTAGACTCTTACCCGTATACATGGATAAATGCTTGTCCCTCTGTCATGGATGCCATGGATGCCAGGGTTGCCCCCTTAGTTTGAAGATGTAATCCGGAGACGGGTGTTTTATAAAACAGCCTTCTTTCTGTGTTCTCTTTTAGGACTTTCTCCGTATCCTAAATCAGTGATTTCCTCATTGTCTGATTCATTTTCAGAGTCAGAGAGAGTTAGCATGGCACGATCATACTCCAGAAAGTAGTCCATCACAACGTGTACATCACTGAGTGTAGATTGTTGTGACGTGACTCTCATTCTTGTGATGACTATTTATTGAATAATTACCTACTATGTTTAATTGTTACTAGATTAAATTTATCATGTAACAATTAACTCATTATGAATTTGGGGCACCACAGGAAAAGTAGTTTAACGAGTTACCGTTTCCCGAATTAACTCTAAAGATATCTAGATATCGCTTATCATTTAACAGTCATTTATTAATAATTTACCTCATATCAGTCTCATTCTGAAAGTCGTAGGCTCTTTAAGTCTGTACGAACCCAGGTCTTACTGATCATTCCGTACCACACAAATTGATGTAATTATTTATTTACAAACTAATTAAAAATGATAACACAAGATACAAACACGTACACGGTATAGGTAGGGATTAGAAACTTAATACAATGAAAGCGGGTCCCTAGCGGACTAACACAATATGACACTTGTTACAAAAGATTGCGAGTTAAAGAGAGAGAGAGAAAACACTTGGATACACATGGACCTATGCTCACAGTAATCCTAATACATTGCCCGGGACTGCCGCCCGTTTGGGAAGAAAAACAATGCATGTATTTACATGTTGGAGGTCATCGTCGTGTATCTCTGTTGGACCCAGGCCTTCGTGGGAAGGGGACGATTGGGCCTTCTCTTTCGGATTGCCTTTTATATGTAAGGCTCAGATTGTCCACAAGAGGTCAAAATGTCCTTCTTCTTAGTTTTCTGTTTACTTTCACTCGTTCTGGAAGTGGTCTTCTGAGGACGGCTAATCAGCCGTGTCGATGAGCCCCTGTGGGGTGATGAGAGCAGTGTAGTAGACGATGCTTTGAAGAGAGTAACAGGATGGTCCCACTTAAATTCACCTTCTTAGATACAGTACTTAGAACAGCTACTCAGCCATTACATTGATCGTTAGTGGAGGCAACTTTGTCGTCTTCACCTCTTGTTGATTTTCAGGGTCGGGACCAATATGGACAAAAGCTGCAGCTTGAGGTCTGTTTAGTCTGATCTGATAATTCATATCTCAATATTTTATGCACTCTGGTAAAGAGGGGCGTTTCCGTCATACTGACACGCTCTCTGAGCTCCCTCGGGCGTGGCTAGTTACGAGGCAACAGTATTATCATCACTATGATTTTGTTAAAAAGCTAAAATCACATTCCTATCTTCACGAAAACATTGTCTTCCTCCTTGATATTTTCTACACAAGGTAAAGGATGTAACCCTGATATAGACAGTGTAAAAACTCTTCAAGTCACACTGTTTTCGTTATAATGCCTTTATACCAGTTTTAATGACATCACAAAATAGACATTAATTTTCCATATTCCATTTCTCATCATTCCCAATGTTTGGATGTTGAAATATATTGTTGGATGTTGAAGTTTTTGGGCTGCAAAAAGTATCTGAAACAAAGGCATTCCTTTCACCATACTAGAATGCCAGATATAGATTCTCCTCCTCTCTAATTTATGGCAGTATTAAGGTGTCAAGACCGGCACAGCCCCCCTGTGGGTAAGAGGGTCTGGTTATTGTCGGCCATTTGCCAAGCTTTGATCCTCACCCAGGGAGAGAAAGGGAAAGGCCCAACAAGAGCCCAAGAAAAGGCTCCGCTACGACCCAGAACAGCTACAGGCTGCTAAAGATGAGGTGAAGGCAGGGAGGAGCCTGAGGAAGGTGGCTCGTGCTTCCTGTCAGTACCTGTTAACAGGGAAACCAATGGTCCAAAAACATTCCACATAGTTCATAACTATTTCAGTTTGGTGACATGCTGTAAAAGGTCACCGAACTGACTGTGCACTTTGGGCTTTTAGGGAGTCCCGTTCATTTTCTTCACCTGTGCACAATCAAGAGCAGAAAGAGAGGCACGCAGGAATGTCGCGTCTCAATTTGGGTTAGAGCATGTCATTTGCAAATGAGTTTAATAGATAGCACACGTGAGAATTTAGGACATGCGTTATTGACATGCGTTATTGCACACATGAGATTTGACAATTATTGAACACACAGCACTCATGAATAAATTGGCACAGCAAAGGTATTTCAAAACATGTGAACAAAGCAAACGTGAGAGCAAAAAAACGAAAGCTCTTTGTCAGCAGGTGACAGGTTTGCTTGTGTAAATGCAGTTTGGCGCAGTGGTATTCTTTTTAAGATTCTGCATTCTGCAATTCATTATTGATTGATTCAGTGTGTGTTATTGATGACCACATTGCTATTAGCACCCTACTCATGAAAAATGTGTTTAATATTAGCCATAATAATATTAATACTAATGTTCATTTAAAACGAAAATCATTACATTTACATTTTAGTCATTTAGCAGACGCTCTTATCCAGAGCGACTTACAGTTAGTGCATACATTATTTTATTTTTTCATACCCCCTGTGGGAATCAAACCCACAACCCTGGCGTTGCAAACGCCATGCTCTATCAACTGAGCTACATCCCTGCCGGCCATTCCCTCCCCTACCCTGGACGACGCTGGGCCAATTGCGCACCGCCCCATGGGTCTCCCGGTCATGGCCGGCTACGACAGAGCCTGGATTCGAACCAGGATCTCTAGTGGCACAGCTAGCACTGCGATGCAGTGCCTTAGACCACTGCGCCACTCGGGAAAATCATGAATAATGACTGTTTTTTACAAGTGTATATGGTTAATTAAGCATGGTTTTAAACTGCGAGAGAATCGCTTCCCCTGGTGGAAAGACTCAGTACGGTATCCAATGAGTAGCATAATGTGTGTTGACCTTACGTCGTGATGTACAGCGTCAGAAGGGTCAGTTTTTTCATATTACCATGTCAATCAATGCTTGAATAGAAACGTAGCTAACACCCCAGATTTTTATTCTAACACAGTCACGTTAGTTTTCATTGCAGCCTTGTTTGAATGCCGCAGTTAGGCAAAATGTTTATGGAACACCGTTAGGTAGCAGTACATGGTTGATAATAGCTACCGTGAATTTCCCTGCCTGGTACAAGATAGCAAGATGACAATAGCTTTAGTACATTTGTTATCACACTTGCGTATCAATAGCGGTGTAAAATAATGAATTTTGACTATCATATCATGCATTCATGGAACAATAACCTTGGCTTTGGCAAGTCCTTTGCCCTTCTGACTCCTACACTAGCTAGATAGTTAATAACAATACTGGGATGGCCCCTTGATTGGCTATGAAGATATTGTGTATTGATTGTAGAAGTGTAATTTTGACTATCATAGCTCTGCATTCATGGAAAATAACCTTTGCATGCATTCAAACCTTTGCCCTTCTGACTCCTAGCTATACAAGCTAGCTAATAACATTACTTGGATGGCCCCTTCATTCTCAGGAGCTATGGCTATGAAGATATGTATGGATTGTAGAAGTCTGCATGAAAATCCTTATTGGTTATACATAAAATACCATGTAGTGAACATTAAAATACAATCCTAATAAGTGTTGTGCATATGTATTTTCTGTAATATTCCAGTTTGAAGAGCCGTCCAGGGGCACAAGCACGGCTGCAAAAATAATTGGGCAGGAAGACCTTGAAAAGTGCTGCCCGACTGCAAGAAGAGAGGCTGGCCAAGATTAAGGTTAGTAAAAATATTTCATCTGTAGAACTGTTTACCCATTTCACAACATTATTATCATATCACACAGCATTTGGCTGCATTCTGTAATTTCATGCTGCTTTTTTTCTTATCATTACAGGCTAAATTGCAAGAGCTGTCCTTTGAAGAAAGGGGAGCGGTGCTGGATCTGGCTGCTTCCCATCTACTTGGAGTGATTTTTGACATCATGGTGTACCGTACAGCTATCCCAGGGTCTCCTGACAACCTCGCTGATGCAACTGCATTAATTGTAGGGAGACTCCTACACCTTACAACACACAACTGCTGCCATTTCACCAATGCAATATTCAATTTCTAAATTACCAAGTATATTTACATAACAGGTTAACACTTTCCACGACTACACTGAACTTTATTCTTAATTTGGATCCCAATTAGGAAAAATACTCCATTTGGTGATATCTTTGCAAGTCCTTTTTTTGTGAATTTGTCCTTGGTCTGGGTGATATCAGTTCAGTACTTTATCAGAATGTTTCCCTTACACTGTGCTTTTGTTATTTTGAGGAATGTTACAGATACTACCTTGTATTCATGTTTATCTCTCTAATAAAACTATTTGACCTGATCTGTGTAATCGGACCGACTTGTTTTGTTCTGTATTTACACAAGGGTAGTCCATCCGTCTTTCTGGATATCTACCCACCTGTAGGTCAGCTAATTTGAAGTGTAAACAGTCAAGAGCATAGATATCCAGGAAAGGAGAACAGGTTAGTAAAAAATGCCCAATTACTGTTTCTCACACAAGTTTATTGTTGCCCACAAAAACTTCCCTTATTTATATGTTTATATGTTTGGTTGTAGGCCCACCTCTTTCAACAATAATTCTGATACTCTGTAGGTTCACACTTCCCAGGAACCACCAAGCCTGTTAGCAAACCAGGTTAGCTATATACAGCAAAATAGCTTGCTAGCTCTCTGCTTGGCTAGCTAGTTAGCTGCCTAGCTGAACACAGAATGTTAGTGCACTGTTCTTTGAATGGCTAAATGGATCCATCTCGTTGCAAGACTTTGGCTAAAGTTGACATGTTGAATCTTGAATACTCCAGCCAACGACATGAGACGTTCAGATCAAACAAACCGCTGCCTCATCTTATGTATCTGAACTGGGCTTTGTGGCTATTCCGTGCCAGTACACTTGTGTGAACTTAAGTAGCAAGCTAGCTAGCAAAGATCTGTGTGGTTTTCAAACCACAGACATCATAAATGTAACACAAGGTCAAGTAACATTATACACACACAAGGTAGCTAGTTACGACTAACTATTGAAGTGACATTTTATATTCAAATGAAACAAACCAATGTCGCAGTCTGCTAACAAGCTACTACGGCAATCGATCAATAATATAATAATACAAAAATGTTTATTTTCAATTTACAATCTGTAGAAACAATGAGAATAGAAGGGTTCAGAACTTTTGTGAAACATCACAGTACAGTTGAAAAATATATGGCAAATATAAATCCAATATGGATGGTGTTAAGAGATAGATGGGAGGTGTTGAATGGAGCTGAAGGATGGGACTAATAACAATTAACATCAACCAATAACAACAAGATAACTAATGTAAAGCATAATGTGTCCATAATAAGTATATAGGTTATAGGTTGAGCGCTTTTGTGAAAGAGCACAGTTGGAAAGATATGGCATATAGAGGCAAACCGGATGGACATCATGGAAATGATCGGATAGGTTGAGGGTAGAGGAAGTTCAGGAGTAAAAACAAGCAAGGTAGAATTATTGTAAAATTGACTGTGTCTATAAGGTGTGTATATAGTATGTATATGCTGGAAGTAGAGGGCTAAGCGTTGTTGTTCACTAGTTTACTCCAATTATGGAAGGGGTGGTGGGGTTGGAAAGTAATAAAGGGAAATATATATATATTTTTTAAAGGATATGTATATATGTATGTATGTGTATATGTATGTGTATGTATGTATATGTATTGATATATATAAAAAAACAATAAAAATCAAGTAAACCAAAATATTACTGGCATACATATTTAAAACAAAAAAGCAACATTTCACTTTATATCTAGTAAGATATATTATCTAGCTAGCTATGTCTTACCTTTTCAGCAAATCCTTAGTTCTCGCCAGTGGGTGAATGCAAAGCCGAGTTTTACTTTCATCTTGGCCCGGGCTCTATCGCTTTCCCTTTTTGCCTGTCTGCTATCCAAATTTCTCTGTTTCATTAGCTTAGATGGAGGAGTCGTTGCTGCTGGGTCAAGTCGTTTGCCCCTTGTGTTTTCCATGTCTGTAAACTAGCTATTTCTGTTAGCCATTAGCCAAGTGTTGGCCATGGGCTCAGCTAGCTATCACACTGCCTCCTCACTGACAGAAAACACATCACTCATTGTGCGGGCCACAAAATCCGGCAGGTAAAGCCGACCCGACTGGGAAAATAAATACAACTGAATACAGCGGATGTCAGACAGGCTAGGGGCGCACTATTGTTACTGATGCATCACATTGGATGACCACTAGCGACTTATTGGAGCTTTTGAAAATAAGAATAAATAAAAAAAAGTTACATATTGCAGCTTTAAGTGACAAGTGGATTTTGCACCCCTCAAACACAGGAAATAGATGGCTGAAAAATACAGCTCCTCAGGTGGGCGGAGCATGCACGTTGCTACTTTCTGTGCCCCCAAATGTTTGGATATACTGGTAATTAAGTAACAAGGTTGTTAGCTAGCTAGCTAGCTAAAGAGGTTACATGACTGAAGAAGGTGTAAACAAATGTCCGCGAGTGGTTTTGGAACAGCCCACGAAATGGTTTATGAATGTAAAGCCAATTCATGATAGTAAGAAAAGAAAAAAACATCGCGCAGGTAATATGTGTCATATATTTGTACCTGTTTGTTCTAGAAACAATATTTTTTCGCTGTAGTAATGGAGCAACAATGACAGTTACAAATCTGCACTCGCTTTTATCTCTAGGGCACTCTCAAAAGACAGTACAGCGAAGCATAATCATTACAATAATTATTATCTGGGATTGTTTTTCTTAGCACACCGTACTCCCAAAAATAAAATGCCAGGTTGCACAGCAAAATATTTAGGGCATATGCGACCAAAATGGCGGTGCTGTTGAAGGTGTACCAAAAAAGATTAAAACATTATTTGATAAAACATTGAATTTGGCCTTACTGCTTTTAGACAATAGAAATACATTGAATAACACATTAATACATGTCAAAACAGATAGTAAAACAATAAATCAAAAGGAAGTATGTTTTGAAGTACACTACCATTCAAAAGTTTGGGGTCACTTAGAAAATTCCTTGTTTTCGAAAGAAAAGCACATTTTTTGTCCATTAAAATAACATCAAATTGATCAGAAATACAGTGTAGACATTGTTAATGTTGTAAATGGCTATTGTATCTGGAAACGGCTGATGTTTTATGGAATATCTAGATAGGCGTACAGAGGCCCATTATCAGCAACCATCAGTCCTGTGTTCCAATGGCACATTGTGTTTGCTAATCCAAGTTTATCATTTTAAAAGGCTAATTGATAATTAGAAAACCCTTTTGCAATTATGTTAGCACAGCTGAAAACTGTTGTGCTGATTAAATAAGCAATAAAACTGGCCTTCTTGAGACTAGTTAAGTACCTGGAGCATCAGCAATTGTGGGTTCGATTACAGGCTCAAAATGGCCAGAAAACAAATAACTTTCTTCTGAAACTCATCAGTCTATTCTTGTTCTGAGAAATGAAGGCTATTCCATGCGAGAAATTTCCAAGAAACTGAAAATCTCGTACAACGCTGTGTACTACTCCCTTCACAGAACAGCTGGCTCTAAACAGAATAGAAAGAGGAGTGGGAGGCCCCGGTGCACAACTGAGCAAGAGGACAGATTCATTAGGGTGTCTAGTTTGAGAAACAGGCGCCTCACAGGTCCTCAACTGGCAGCTTCATTAAATAGTACCCGCAAAACACCAGTCTCAACGTCAACAGTGAAGAGGCGACTCTGGGATGCTGACCTTCTAGGCAGAGTTGCAAAGAAAAATACATATCTCAGACTGCCCCATCTGAATCTTTTATTTTCATTGGCCAGTCTGAGATATGGCTTTTTCTTTGCAACTCTGCCTAGAAGATCAGCATCCCGGAGTTGCCTCTTCACTCCCGTCAAAATGCTCCAGAGTCCAATGGTGGCGAGCTTTACACCACTCCAGCCGATGCTTGGCATTGCGCATTGTGATCTTAGGCTTGTGTGCGGCTGCTCGGCCATGGAAACCCATTTCATGAAGCTCCCGACGAACAATTATTGTGCTGATGTTGCTTCCAGAGGCAGATTGTAACTCTGTAGTGAGAGTTACAACTGAAGACAGATGATCTTTCCGCACTTCAGCACTTGGCGGTCCCATTCTGTGAGCTTGTGTGGCTTACCACTTCACGGCTGAGCCGCTGTTGCTCCTAGACGTTTCCACTTCACAATAACAGCACTTACAGTTGACCGGGGCTGCTCTAGCAGGGAAGAAATTTGACTAACTGATTGTTGGAAAGGTGGCATCCTATGACGGTGCCACATGAAAGGGGGGGGGGGGGGGGGTTGAGGTGAGGAGGTAGCGTTTCAGGAGCATTTGGAAGATGGGCAGGGACTCTGCGGTCCTAGCTTAAGGGGGAAGCTGGTTCCACCATTGTGGTGCCAGGACAGAGAAGAGCCTGGACTGGGCTGAACTGGAGTTGCCCTCCCGTAGGGGTGGGTGGGCCAAGAGACCAGAGTTAGCAGAACGGAGTGCTTGGGTTGGGGTGTAGGGTTTGTGCATAGCCTGAAGGTAGGGAGGGGCAGTACCTCTTGCTGCTCCGTAGGCAAGCACCATAGTCTTGTAGTGGATGTGAGCTTCGACTGGAAGCCAGTGGAGTGTGTAGAGGAGCGGTGTGACATGGGAGAACGTGGGATGGTTGAAAACCAGGCGGGCTACAGTGTTCTGGATAAGTTTGATGGCACAAGCGGGGGGCCCAGCCAACAGAGTTGCAGTAGTCCAGACGGGAGATGACAAGTGCCTGGATTAGGACCTGCGCCGCTTCCTGTGTGAGGTAGGGTCGTACTCTACGGATGTTGTAGAGCATTAACCTGCAGGAGCGAGTTACTGCTTTGATGTTTGCAGAGAATGACAGGGTGTTGTCCAGGGTCACGCCAAGGTTCTTTGCACTCTGGGAGGGCGACACTGTGGAGTTGTCAACCGTGATGGAGAGGTCTTTGAGTGGGCAGGCCATTCCTGGGAGGAAGAGCAGCTCCGTCTTGTCGAGGTTGAGCTTGAGGTGGTGGGCAGACATCCAAGCTGAGATATCTGACAGGCAAAATGTGATGTGTGTCGCCATCTGGGTGTCAGAAGTGGGGAAGGAGAAAAGTAGTTGCGTGTCATCCACATAGCAATGATAGTGAGGATGTGAGGATATGACAGAGCCGAGTTACTTCATCTAAAGAGAAAAGAGGAGAGGTCCTAGAACTGAGCCCTGGGGGACACCAGTAGTGAGAGCACATGGTGCAGACACAGATCCTCTCAAAGCGACCTGCCTGGTAGTATGCAATCCAGGAATGTTCAGAGCCTGAGACGCCCAACCCTGAGAGGGTGGAGTTGAGGATCTGATGGTTCACGGTGTCAAAGGCAGTGGCTAGATCTAGGAGGATGAGAGCAGTCAGCTTTGGCAGAGTGGAGAGTGTCTGTGACACAGAGGAATGCGTTCTCGAGTGAGCCACCTTGAAGCCTGACTGGTTAGGGTCAAGAAGATCGTTCTGAAAGCGATAATGGGAAAGTTGGTCAGAGACAGTATGCTCAAGTGTTTTGGAAAGAAAATAAATAAGGGATATACAGTTGAAGTTGGAAGTTTACATACACTTAGGTTGGAGTCATTAAAACTTGTTTTTCACCCACTCCACAAATTTCTTGTTAACAAACTATAGTTTTGGCAAGTCGGTTAGGACATCTACTTTGTGCATGACACAAGGAATCTTTCCAAAAATTGTTTACAGACAGATTATTTCACTTATAATTCACTGTATCACAATTCCAGTGGGTCAGAAGTTTACATACACTAAGTTGACTGTGCCTTTAAACAGCTTGGAAGAATCTAGAAAATGATGTCATGGCTTTAGAAGCTTCTGATAGGCTAATTGACATAATTTGACTCAATTAGAGGTGTACCTGTGGATGTATTTTAAGGCCTACCTTCTAACTCAGTGCCTCTTTGCTTAACATCATGGGAAAATCAAAAGAAATCAGCCAAGACCTCAGAAAATAAATTGTAGACCTCCACAAGTCTGGTTCATCCTTGGGAGCAATTTCCAAACGCCTGAAGGTACCACGTTCATCTGTACAAACAATAGTACGCAAGTATAAACACCATGGGACCACGCAGCTGTCATACCGCTCAGGAAGGAGACACGTTCTGTCTCCTAGAGATGAACGTACTTTGGTGCGAAAAGTGCAAATCAATCCCAGAACAACAGCAAAGGACCGTGTGAAGATGCTGGAGGAAACAGGTACAAAAGTATCTATATCCACAGTAAAATTAGTCGTATATCGACATAACCTGAAAGGCCGCTCAGCAAGGAAGAAGCCACTGCTCCAAAACCGCCATACAAAAGCCAGACTACGGTTTGCAACTGCACATGCGGACAAAGATCATACTTTTTGGAGAAATGTCCTCTGGTCTGATGAATCAAAAATAGAACTGTTTGGCCATAATGACCATTGTTATGTTTGGAGGAAAAAGGGGGATGCTTGCAAGCCGAAGAACACCATCCCAACCGTGAAGCACGGGGGTGGCAGCATCATGCTGTGGGGGTGCTTTGCTGCAGGAGGGACTGGTGCACTTCACAAAATAGATGGCATCATGAGGAAGGAAAATTTTGTGAATATATTGAAGCAACATCTCAACACATCAGTCAGGAAGTTAAAGCTTGGTCGCAAATGGGTCTTCCAAATGGACAATGACCCCAAGCATACTTCCAAAGTTGTGGCAAAATGGCTTAAGGACAACAAAGTCAAGGTATTGGAGTGGCCATCACAAAGCCCTGACCTCAATCCTATAGAAAATGTTTGGGCAGAACTGAAAAAGCGTGTGCGAGCAAGGAGGCCTACAAACCTGACTCAGTTACACCAGCTCTGTCAAGAGGAATGGTCCAAAATTCACCCAACTTATTGTGGGAAGCTTGTGGAAGGCTACCCGAAACGTTTGACCCAAGTTAAACACTTTAAAGGCAATGCTACCAAATACTAATTGAGTGTATGTAAACTTCTGACCCACTGTGAATGTGATGAAATAAATAAATTGTTCTCTCTACTATTATTCTGACATTTCACATTCTTAAAATAAAGTGGTGATCCTAACTGACCTAAGACAGGGAATTTTTACTAGTTTTAAATATCAGGAATTGTGAAACACTGAGTTTTAATCTCAATACACGACAAATGTATTTGGCTAAGGTGTATGTAAACCTCCGACTTCAACTGTAGGTCTATAGTTTTTTAAGTCAGATGAGTCGATTGTTGGTTTCTTGAGGAGGGGAGCGACTTGGGCAATTTTGAAGTCACAGGGGATACAGCAAGTGTTCAGGGATGAGTTGATGAGGGAAGTGAGGAATGGGAGATTGTCTCCAGAGATGGTCTGGAGAAGGGAGGGGATGGGGTCAAGTGGGCAGGTTGTCGGGCTGCTGGACATCACTAGTCACATGATTTTATCTGGAGAGAGAGGGGAGAAAGAGGTCAAGGCGAATGGTAGTTCTGTGTTTGTGGGACCAGTGGACTCAATAGGCTTAGTGTAAGAGTAACGGATGTCATCAAAAAAAATTTCAAATTGGTTGACAAAGTCATCCGCAGAGAGGGGGAGGAGGTGGAGAATTAAGGTGGGGGGAGAAAGTGTAGATGAGATTTCCAGGGTTGAAATTTAGAGTGATATAAAGTGGCTTTAGCAATGGATATAGAGGAAGAGAAGGTAGAGAGGAGGGAGTGAACCCGAAGCCCTGTTCTGTTAGCATGCAGTGAGACACTCAGCCACGGAGCGGGAGGGGAAGGTCGGGCCGGCCTGGAGGAAAGGGGACAGTGAAATTCAAAGGATGCAGAAAGGGAGGAGAGTAGGGTCAAAGAGGCAGCATCAGGAGACAGGAGGGAGAAGGATTTAGCAGAAGTAAAAGAGGATAGGATAGAAGAGGAGAGAGTAGTGGGAGTGAGAGAGCAAAGACTGCGGTGACGCATGACCATCTGGGTAGGGGTTGATTGGGTAGGGTTGGAGGAGAGATGGTGAGAAAATTAAACAAAGTAGTGATCAGAGACATGGAGGGGGGTTACATTGGGCGACCAGCCTTTGGTGAATATGCAAAAGTTTACATACACTCAATTAGTATTTGGTAGCATTGCCTTTAAATTGTTTAACGTGGGTCAAATGTTTCGGGTAGGCTTCCACAAGCTTCCCACAATAAGTTGGGTGAATTTTGGCCCATTCTTCCTGACAGAGCTGGTGTTACTGAGTCAGGTTTGTAGGCCTCCTTGCTCGCAAAAGCTTTTTCAGTTCTGCCCACACATTTTCTATAGGATTGAGGTCAGGGCTTTGTGATAGCCACTCCAATACCTTGACTTTGTTCTCCTTAAACCATTTTGCCACAACTTTGGAAAAATGCATGGGGTCGTTGTCCATTTGGAAGACCCATTTGCGACCAAGTTTTACCTTCCTGACTGATGTCTTGAGATGTTGCTTCAAAATATCCACATAATTTTCCTTCCTCATGATGCCATCTATTTTGTGAAGTGCACCCACAGCATGATACTGCCACCCCTGTGCTTCACGGTTGGGATGGTGTTCTTCGGCTTGCAAGCTTACCCCTTTTTCCTCCAAACATAACGATGGTCATTATGGCCAAACAGTTCTATTTTTGTTACATCAGACCAGAGGACATTTCTCCAAAAAGTACGATCTTTGTCCGCATGTGCAGTTGCAAACCATAGTCTGTCTTTTTTATGGCGGTTTTGGAGCAGTGGCTTCTTCCTTGCTGAGCGGCCTTTCAGGATTATGTCGATATAGGACTTGTTTTACTGTGGATATAGATACTTTTGTACCTGTTTCCTCCAGCATCTTCACAAGGTCCTTTGCTGTTGTTCTGGGATTGATTTGCACTTTTCGCACCAAAGTACGTTTATCTCTAGGAGACAGAACGTGTCTCCTTCCTGAGCGGTATGACAGCTGCGTGGTCCCATGGTGTTTATACTTGCATACTATTGTTTGTACAGATGAACGTGGTACCTTCAGGCATTTGGAAATTGCTCCCAAGGATGAACCAGACTTGTGGAGGTCTACAATTTTTTTCTGAGGTCTTGGCTGATTTCTTTTGATTTTCCCATGATGTCAAGCAAAGAGGCATGAGTTTGAAGGTAGGCCTTGAAATACATCCACAGGTACACCTCCAATTGACTCAAATGATCTCAAGTAGCCTATCAGAAGCTTCTAAAGCCATGACATTATTTTCTGTAATTTCCAAGCTGTTTAAAGGCATAATCAACATAGTGTATGTAAACCTCTGACCCACTGGAGTTGTGATACAGTGAATAATAAGTGAAATAATCTTTCTGTAAACAATTGAAGTGCCATTGAACGGGGTATGGTAGTAGGTGCCAGGCACACCGGTTTGTGTCAAGAACTGCTACGCTTCTGGGTTTTCATGCTCAACCTTTTCCCATGTGTATCAATAATGGTCCACCATCCAAAGGACATCCAGCCAACTTGACACAACTGTGGGAAGCATTGGAGTCAACATGGGCCAGCATCCCTGTGGAACGATTTTGACACCTTGTAGAGCCCAGCCCCGACGAATTGAGGCTGTTCTGAGGGCAGAACGGGGGTGCAACTCAATATTATGAAGGTGTTCCTAATGTTTGGTACACTAAGTGTAGATGGTCAAAACTGTCTTTTAAAAAATGCAGGTCTTTTACCTGCACAAGAAAACAAATGGCTAACAAAGTGGTTTTGGCTTTGCTCTTGCCAGAACTCTTTCTCATTTCGATAGTAGGATTGCCAGTCTGTCGCTGGTGTGCTGCTGCGAATGTTCATAATAATAATGATGATATAAATATAATATGTTATGCCATTTAGCAGACGCTTTATTCCAAAGAAATGTACAGTCATGTGTGCATTTTGGTATAGGTGGCCCCAGCAGGAATTGAACCCACAATACTTGGCAAACCTACCACCACTGCTGCAAATGGTCCTCCAAGCCTTTAGGGAGCGCCCCATTTTGGCCATTTTATAGGCTTGTCATGTATAATGGAGCTCGCTGGCACCAGAGATGTGGACCTCACAAGCATGTAGAGGGTGCTTGTCAAGCCTAATCCTCTTAGTCAGGATTCACAAGCTGCCAGGCCCATTGGGCATGTATCATATATCACAGCCTACATCCATGTCCAGTATTGAATCCTTTGTCTTAAGCTGCTATGATAGGTGACACAGGATAACAGGTCAAATATTGCAATAGAAACGACAACATATAGATTTTCTGACACCTGTCTGAGGCGCCGATGTGTGAAAATAACCTGGGCTCGTAGATCATTGTCATGCAGTGCTGTCAACCAGATGTACAGTCATTCAGAAAGTATTCAGACCCCTTGACATTTTCCACATTTTGTTACATTACAGCCTTATTCTAAAATGGATGATATAGTTTTTTCTCCTCATCAATCTGCACACAATACCCCATAATGACAAAGCAAAAACAGGTTTTTAGAATTTTTGCACATGTATTAAAAATAAAAAACTGAAATATCACATTCAAATAAGTATTCAGATCCTTTACTCAATACTTTGTTGGGTATGACGCTACAAGCTTGGCACACCTGTATTTGGGGAGTTTCTCCCATTCTTCTCTGCAGAAGCTCTGTGAGGTTGGATGGGGAGCATCGCTGCACAGCTATTTTCAGGTCTCTCCAGAGATGTTCGATCGGGTTCAAGTCTCGGCTCTGGCTGGGCCACTCAAGGACATTCAGAGACTTGTCCCAAAGCCACTCCTGCATTGTCTTGGCTGTGTGCATAGGGTCGTTTTCCTGTTGGAAGTTGAACTTTCGCTCCAGTCTGAGGTTCTGAGTGCTCTGGAGCAGATTTTCATCAAGGACCTCTCTCTACTTTGCTTTGTTCATCTTTGCCTCGATCCTGACTAGTGTCCCAGACCCTGCCGCTGAAAAACATCCCCACAGCATGATGCTGCCACCACCATGCTTCACCGTAGGGATGGTGCCAGGTTTCCTCCACACGTGACGCTTGGCATTCAGGCCAAATAGTTCAATCTTGGTTTCATCAGACCAGAGAATCTGGTTTCTAATGGTCTGAGAGTCCTTTAGGTGCCTTTTGGCAAACTCCAAGCAGGCTGTCATGTGCCTTTTACTCAGGAGTGGCTTCCGTCTGGCCACTCTTTTCATAAAGGCCTGATTGGTGGAGTGCTGCAGAGATGGTTGTCCTTCTAGAACATTTTTACATTTCATTTGACATTTTAGTCATTTAGCAGACGCTCTTATCCAGAGCGACTTACAGTTAGTGAGTGCATACAATTTTCATACCCCCGTGGGAAACGAACCCACAACCCTGGCGTTGCAAGCACCATGCTCTACCAACTGAGCTACAGGGAACGTTCTGCCATCTCCACAGATTAACTCTGGAGCTCTGTCAGAGAGACCATTGGGTTCTTGGTCACCTCCCTGACCAATGCCCTTCTCCCCCCATTGCTCAGTTTGGCCAGGCGGCCAGCTCTACGAAGAGTCTTGGTGGTTCAAAACTTCTTCCATTTAAGAATGATGGAGGCCACTATGTTCTTGGGGACATTCAATGCTGCAGACATTTTTTGGTACCATTCCCCAGATCTGTGCCTCGTCACAATCCTGTCTCAGAGCTCTACAGACAATTCCTTCGACCTCATGGCTTTTGCTATGACATGCACTGTCAACTGTGGGACCTTATATATACAGGTGTGTGCCTTTCCAAATCACGTCCAATCAATTGAATTTACCACAGGTGGACTCCAATCAAGTTGTAGAAACATCTCAAGGATGATCAATGGAAACAGGATGTTTTTGAGCTCAATTTCGAATCTCATAGCAAAGGGTCTGAATACTTAAGCAAATAAGGTATTTCTGTAAAAACCTGTTTTCACTTTGTCATTATGGGGTACTGTATGTAGATTGATGAGGAAAAACATGAATTTAATCAATTTTTGAATAAGGCTGTAACGTAACAAAATGTGGAAAAAGTCAAGGGGTCTGAATACTTTCCGAATGCACTGTATAGACTAGTCAGACACACACACAGACAAATAGAGAAGTAGACAGGCAGACACCATGCAAGACACCTGCATGCCCCATCTGGCCCAGCTCTAACCCTTGCTACTCATATGCGCACGCATGCACACGCACACACACACACACACTCACTCAATTACACTGAGGCCACATTCATCTACATTCACATGGAGTGACCTCTGCTCTTAGAGCTGAGCTGTCACACTGTGTAGACTGGCAAGCTCTGGACAAGGGCATCTACCCTTCAGCAAGAGAGATTCACACTACTGAGGGAGAGGGAGTGGGAGAGAGCGAGCCACAATACGTTTTCATCTAAAATATTAAAGCTCTCCACCTTAATCTGTCTTTCCCTCGGGCTGTGGAGGCTCTCAGTGTCCCTTCAGTGGAAACACTCTCTCTACCTCTCCTCTGAGGATGACACATTTAAAGAGAAAAAGGATATATTCAAATGTATCTCTTATCTATCCACTGTGTACGGATTGTGACCAGATTTCCTGGCCCCTCCTTGTATGCAATTTATTTGACAGAAACGCTTTCTAAAAATGTGGGCACAATCAGAATGTGGACAGGATCAGGACAAAGGATGCATGTTAGCACCCGGTATAAACGAGGCTAATGACGCCACCTGTCAATGATTTTAGAGGGCAAGATAGCGGATGCTTCTATCCAAAGTTACTTAAAGTCACGTGTGCATACATTTTCATATAGATGGCCCCAGCAGCAATCAAACCCACAACCCTTGGCTTTGCAAGCACAATACTCTAGCAACTGTCACACAGGACACACCTCTTATATGGAGCATTTAGCTGCTGATTAATGGTTTCTTGTCTGTAGTATCTGTCCAGATTGTCCCACTAAGCATCAAGCCATAACCCTGACTCTAACTTGCTGGCACCTCATGAAGGTGGCCAGTGTCACCCGTCCTCTTATCTAGGCCACCAGATCCACAGCTGGCCCAGCTGGCCTCCCCACTACACACACACACCTGCGCACTCACGCACGCAATCAGGCACACAAACACACACCACAAACACAGACAGACACAAATGTGTGCATACAAATACACATTTGTTTACACATGCGCACCCATACTCACCCACTCATGCACTCACGCACACACATATATTCGTACACACATGCCAGCTGTTGTGGATTACCCTGAAACAAGTGCAGGCTATTTTCTGAAGTATGACCAGCCTTTAGCTCTGTTTATACCTGGTGCTAACATGGGTCCTTTGTCATGATCGTGTCTACTCTGACTGTGCCCACATTTCCAGAAATGTGTCTACACATGGTATAAAAATGTGTCTGTTATCCATCCACTGAGTCTGCATTGTGACCAGATTTCCTGGTCCCTTACTTTACGCAAATTGTTTCACAGCTATTCTTTCAAAATCATATTTATTTATTTATTGTAATCAGTCAATGGTGCCACCTGTCAATGATTTTAGAGGGCGGAATAGTTATGATTTAAATGGTTTCCCTGTCCAGATCTGTCTACACTTGCAAGATTTCCAGACACAATGCGTGTCTGACTACCTCCGGAGGTGGTTAGGATGATCTGATCACAATCGGATCACAACGTGTCTTTGATTGTCTACACCTGTCTAAAATGTGGGCACAATCAGAATGTGGACAAGATCAGGACAAAGTGCGCAAGTTAGAACCAGGTATAAACTGGGCATTTTTTTTGTGTTCGACCTGAAGCAAGAGCATAGGCTTGCCCATGGAGTGGAGCATCTGATCTGGCACCCTCCCTCCGTTCTCAACTAAAACCAAGGTCTATTCCTCCAACTTCCCTCTAAAAAGATTACTCCAATAGCATATCCCATGCTGTTACCGGCATAAATGTATACTGCCAACTGTTTTATTCTACATGTATGTTTCACAGTGCTTATTGACAGAGAAATAGCCAGAAGGGGAAGTGTGGATCAGTGGTGGCTGGTGTCACTTTAAATTGGAGGACAGGCTTGTTCTAATGGTTTGAATGGCAAGAACGGAGTGGTATCAAACACATTGCTGTCCTCCCCTCACCAGTCTCCTCTGGCGTGAATAAAAATAACTTTCGGTTAATAAGGATGCCTCACACTATATTTCTGTCCAGGACATGACACGAGCACTCCGAGAAATGGGCCAGGGCTCCGACTTTCTTTTTAATGAAAATGGATTCCGGTCTGAGAGGGAGTGGAAATCCGCAAATACGTAAAGCAGGGTGAAGCCAACTGTCTCGGGCAACCTCACAGAGCGTATTCGGCAACTGTAATAAAACATTCCATCATATCCCAGAGGCACCCAGGACTCCAGCAGGGATCAAAGAGGAATACTTAATGTAGGAGAGCATATCTGTGGTTTGGATACACTTGCCGGCTTTCACGGTGCCTTTGCTCCTTTAAAATTACCATGATAATACTTAGGTATCTAGAATTAATTTCCCTGGTAGATACAGTGAGGGAAAAAAGTATTTGGTCCCATGCTGATTTTGTAAGTTTGCCCACTGACAAAGACATGATCAGTCTATAATTTTAAAGGTAGGTTTATTTGAACAGTGAGAGACAGAATAACAACAAAGAAATCCAGAAAAACGCATGTCAAAAATGTTATGAGTTGATTTGCATTTTAATGAGGGAAATAAGTATTTGACCCCTCTGCAAAACATGACTTAGTACTTGGTGGCAAAACCCTTGATGGCAATCACAGAGGTCAGACGTTTCTTGTAGTTGGCCATCAGATTTGCACACATCTCAGGAGGGATTTTGTCCCACTCCTCTTTGCAGATCTTCTCCAAGTCATTAAGGTTTCGAGGCTGACGTTAGGCAACTCGAACCTTCAGCTCCCTCCACAGATTTTCTATGGGATTAAGGTCTGGAGACTGGCTAGGCCACTCCAGGACCTTAATGTGCTTCTTCTTGAGCCACTCCTTTGTTGCCTTGGCCGTGTGTTTTGGGTCATTGTCATGCTGGAATACCCATCCACAACACATTTTCAATGCCCTGGCTGAGGGAAGGAGGTTCTCACCCAAGAATTGACGGTACATGGCCCCGTCCATCGTCCCTTTGATGCAGTGAAGTTGTCCTGTCCCCTTAGCAGAAAAACACCCCCAAAGCATAATGTTTCCACCTCCATGTTTGACGGTGGGGATGGTGTTCTTGGGGTCATAGGCAGCATTCCTCCTCCTCCAAACACGGCAGGTTGAGATGATGCCAAAGAGCTCGATTTTGGTCTCATCTGACCACAACACTTTCACCCAGTTCTCCTCTGAATCATTCAGATGTTCATTGGCAAACTTCAGACGACCCTGTATATGTGCTTTCTTGAGCAGGGGGACCTTGCGGGCGCTGCAGGATTTCAGTCCTTCACGGCGTAGTGTGTTACCAATTGTTTTCTTGGTGACTATGGTCCCAGCTGCCTTGAGATCATTGACAAGATCCTCCCGTGTAGTTCTGGGCTGATTCCTCACCGTTCTCATGATCATTGAAACTCCACGAGGTGAGATCTTGCATGGAGCCCGAGGCAGAGGGAGATTGACAGTTCTTTTGTGTTTCTTCCATTTGCGAATAATCGCACCAACTGTTGTCACCTTCTCACCAAGCTGCTTGGCGATGGTCTTGTAGCCCATTCCAGCCTTGTGTAGGTCTACAATCTTGTCCCTGACATCCTTGGAGAGCTCTTTGGTCTTGGCCATGGTGGAGAGTTTGGAATCTGATTGATTGATTGCTTCTGTGGACAGGTGTCTTTTATACAAGTAACAAGCTGAGATTAGGAGCACTCCCTTTAAGAGTGTGCTCCTAATCTCAGCTCGTTACCTGTATAAAAGACACCTGGGAGCCAGAAATATTTCTGATTGAGAGGGGGTCAAATACTTATTTCCCTCATTAAAATGCAAATCAATTTATAACATTTTTGACATGCGTTTTTCTGGATTTGTTTGTTGTTATTCTGTCTCTCACTGTTCAAATAAACCTACCATTACAATTATAGACTGATCATTTCTTTGTCAGTGGGCACACTTACAAAATCAGCAAGGGATCAAATACTTTTTTCCCTCACTGTATTTGTAGTTAAATGGCAATGGAGCCACGAGACAGTGTTTTTGAGGCAATTCAGAGCTCTCTATACCATAATGACTTTGGATAGAAAATACACATTTTTTACGTTTTTATCGTTTCCATTGTTGGTACTCAGAAATGTTTCTGTACTTTAAAAAATTATGAATGCAGCTATTGTCTAGGAGCTTGAAGGGTGAAGATCAAATAACTACTTCAAGTTATATTATCCAATTTGTTATTCCTACACATTGCATGCATAAGAAACATACAAATAACCCGACCCGTAGCACTGACGTCTGTAGCCATGAAGTGCTTTGAAAGGCTGTTCATGGCTCACATCAACACCATTATCCCAGAAACACTAGACCCACTCCAATTTGCATACCGCCCCAACAGATCCACAGATGATGCAATCTCTATTGCACTCCACACTGCCCTTTCCCACCTGGACAAGAGGAACACCTACGTGAGAATGCTATTCATTGACTACAGCTCAGCATTCAACACCATAGTGCCCTCAAAGCTCATCACTAAGCTAAGGATCCTGGGACTAAACACCTCCCTCTGCAACTGGATCCTGGACTTCCTGACGGGCCGCCCCCAGGTGGTAAGGGTAGGTAACAACACATCTGCCACACTGATCCTCAACATGGGGGCCCCTCAGGGGTGCGTGCTCAGTCCCCTCCTGTACTCCCTGTTCACCCATGACTGCATGGCCAGGAACGATTCCAACACCATCATTAAGTTTGCCGACGACACAACTGTGGTAGGCCTGATCACCGACAACGATGAGACAGCCTATAGGGAGGAGGTCAGAGACCTGGCCGTGTGGTGCCAGGACAACAACCTCTCCCTCAACGTGACCAAGACAAAGGAGATGATTGTGGACTACAGGGAAAAAAAGAGGACTGAGCACGCTCCCATTCTCATCGACGGGGCTGTAGTGGAACAGGTTGAGAGCTTCAAGTTCCTTGGTGTCCACATCACCAACGAACTATTATGGTCCAAACACACCAAGACAGTCGTGAAGAGGGCACGACAAAGCCTATTCCCCCTGAAAAGATTTGGCATGGGTCCTCAGATCCTCAAAAAATTATACAGCTGCACCATCGAGAGCATTCTGACTGGTTGCATCACCGCCTGGTATGGCAACTGCTCGGCCTCAGAACGCAAGGCACTACAGAGGGTAGTGCGTACGGCCCAAGCTTCCTGCCATCCAGGACCTCTATACCAGGCGGTGTCAGAGGAAGGCCCTCAAAATTGTCAAAGACTCCAGCCACCCTAGTCATAGACTGTTCTCTCTGCTACCGCATGGCAAGCGGTACCGGAGTGCCAAGTCTAGGTCCAAAAGACTTCTCAACAGCTTCTACCCCCAAGCCATAAGACTCCTGAACACCTAATCATGGCTACCCAAACTATTTGCACTGTCCCCCCACCCCATCTTTTTACGCTGCTGCTACTCTGTTAATTATTTATGCATAGTCACTTTAACGCTACCGACATGTACATATTACCTCAACTACCTGGTGCCCCCGCACATTGACTCTGCACCGGTACCCCCCTGTATATATAGCCTCCCTACTGTTATTTTATTTTACTTCTGCTCTTTTTTTCTCAACACTTTTTTGTTGTTGTTTTATTTTACTTTTTCAAAAAAAAAATGTATGCATTGTTGGTTAAGGGCTGTAAGTAATAATTTCACTGTAATGTCTACACCTGTTGTATTCGGCGCATGTGGCCAATAAAATTTTATTTGGGTCTAGGGTTTCTGGGATGATGGTGTTGATGTGAGCCATGACCAGCCTTTCAAAGCAATTCATGGCTACAGACGTGAGTGCTACGGGTCGGTAGTCATTTAGGCAGGTTACCTTGGCGTTCTTGGGCACAGGGACTATGGTGGTCTGTTTGAAACAGGTATTACAGACTCGGTCAGGGATAGGTTGGAAATGTCAGTGAAGACACTTGCCAGTTGGTCAGCGCATGCTCTGAGTACACGTTCTGGTAATCCATCTGAATGTGAATGTTGACCTGTTTAAAAGGTCTTACTCACGTCAGCTACGGAGACCGTGATCACACAGTCGTCTGCAACAGCTGGCGCTCTCATGCATGCTTCATCGCACATAGAAGTAATTTAGCTTGTCTGGTAGGCTCATGTCACTGCGCAGCTTGCGACTGGGCTTCCCTTTGTAGTCCGTAATAGTTTGCAAGCCCTGCCACATCCGACGAGCATCAGAGCTGGTATAGTAGAATTCAATCTTAGTCCTGTATTGAAGCTTTGCCTGTTTGATGGTTCGTCGGAGGGCATACCGGGATTTCTTATAAGCGTCCGGGTTAGAGTCCATCTCCTTGAAAGCGGCAACTCTACCCTTTAGCTCAGTGCGGATGTTGCCTGTAATCCATGGCTTCTGGTTGGGGTATGTGCGTACGGTCACTGTGGGGACGACGTCATCGATGCACTTATTGATGAAGCCGGTGACTGATGTGGTATACTCCTCAATACCATCGGATGAATCCTGGAACATATTCCAGTCTGTGCTAGCAAAACAGTCCTGTAGCTTAGCATCTGCGTCATCTGACCACTTCCGTATTGAGCGAGTCACTTGTACTTCCTGCTTTACTTTTTGCTTGTAAGCAGGAATCAGGAGGATACAATTATGTTCAGATTTGCCAAATGGAGGGCGAGGGAGAGCTTTGTACGTATCTCTGTGTGTGGAGTAAAGGTGGTCTAGAGTTTTTTTTTCTTCTCTCTGGTTGCACACGTTACATGCTGGTAGAAATGAGTTAAAACGGATTAAAGTCCACAGCCACAAATAGTGCCGCCCGCCTCTGGATGAGCATTTTATTTTGCTTATGGCCTTATACAGCTTGTTGAGTGCGGTCTTAGTTCCAGCATCGGTTTGTGGTGGTAAATATACAGCTACGAAAAATAAAATGAAAACTCTCCAGATGTAGCTGTTCTGTCTTGCCGATGCACGGAAAACCCAGCCAACTGTATATTATCCATGTTGTCGTTCAGCCACGACTCGATGAAACATAAGATATTACAGTTTCTTTTGTCCCGTTGGTGGGATAGTCTCGAACGGAGCTCATCCAGTTTATTATCCCATGATTGCACGTTAGCCAATAGGACAGATGGTAGAGGCGGGTTACCCACACACCGACAAATTCTCACAAGGCACCCGGATCTACGTCCCCTGTATCGGCGGCTTCTCTTCATGCGAATGACGTTGATTTGAGCCTGGTCCGGTAGCAGCAGTAAATCATTTGCGTCCGACTCATTAAAGAAAAAATCTCCGGCAGTTCGAAGTGAGTAATCGATGTTCTGATATCCAGAAGTTATTTTCGGTCATAAGTGACGATGGCAGAGACATTATGTACAAAACAAGTTACAAACAACATGAAAAAACACACAAAATAGCACAATTGGTTAGGAGCCTGTAAAATGGCAGCCATCCCCTCCGGCGCCATTATTAGTGTAGCTTGCAATTTAACGTAGCTTGTAATTTCACTGCACTCTGGCATGCAGCGAACAATTGACCTACTGCAGTCAGGCAATATACATTACATTTCCGATACATTCCAGTATTTAGGAGGGGAAAAAATGACATTGGATAATATTCTTAGCCACAGCAAATGCAAGGTTGAAATAGAACCCAACACATGCACGCGCACACATCGAGAGCGAGCCAAGGCCCTGTGACATGGATGCTAGCAGGGGAAGAGAGAGAGAGGTGACCGCCACCGTGGAGCCTCCTTTCATCTTAGCCAGGGCTGGTGTGGCACACATCGTGAACCATGACAGCCGAACCACACATCGGCATGAATCAGTCAGCCTGACGAGCCATCCAACAAGCCGCACTTACCTCAAGGCTCCTGATGTTTGAAGACACTGTACTATACTAATTAAGCAGTTAGGCTAGAAGGAGTTTCTCCATTTTACATCAAGCCAGTGCAGGGAAATGAGCCTGAAATGTGAGTCTCCGACTTGAAGAAAGGCCATCACTTTTCAATGTCAGCGTTTGTGTCATAGACCGTATATACTGTATACATGGACAAACCCATCGATGACGTCACACCATTTATTCATATGTGAAGTCTCAATAGAATTTTGAAGATCAGGAAGTCTCGTTTTGCACGTTGCCATCTTGCTAAGATGGAGTTTCATGGGGAGAATTCTCAAGACATAATATGTGGAGGTTGAGCTACTCCAGGAAGTGACTCAACTCTGGACCACAAAGCCAGTTCCACTGCGTTTTTTCATTGTTCCCCTGTAATCAGGGACCGATTTAGACCTGAAACACCAGGTGGGTGCAATTAATTATCAGGTAGAACAGAAAACAAGCAGGCTCCGGACCCCTGGCCTAGAAAGTAGATTGTAGGCTAACTGACGGTTGTTTCTGTTGTTGTGTTGCGACACCAGTGAATTCATCGATTTGACAACAAACTAACAATACCTAGCTAGTTGGTGGCTATTTACAGACAGGAATAAGTTGTCTTTGCTATTTAGCTAGCTAGCTATCTACCTTGCTAGCAAACAGAGATACAGTACATGACCAAAAGTATGTGGAAACCTGCTCGTTGAACATCTCATTCCATAATCATAGGCATTAATATGGAGTTGGTCCCCCCTTTGCTGCTATAACAACCTCCACTCTTCTGGGAAGGCTTTCCAGTAGATGTTGGAACATTGCTGCAGGGACTTGCTTCCTTCCATTCAAACACAAGAACATTAGTGAGGTCAGGCACTGATGTTGGACGATTAGGCCTGGCTGGCAGTTGGTGTTCCAATTCATCCCAAAGGTGTTCGATGGGGTTGAGGTCAGGGCTCTGTGCAGGCCAGTCAAGTTCTTCCACACCAATCTCGACAAACCATTTCTGTATAGGCCTCACTTTGTGCACGGGGGCATTGTCATGCTGAAACAGGAAAGGGCCTTCCTCAAACTGTTGCCACAAAGTTGGAAGCACACAATCGTCTAGAATGTCATTGTATGCTGTAGCGTTAAGATTTCCCTTCACTGGAACTAAGGGTCCTAGCACGAACCATGAACCACAGCCCCAGTCCATTATTCCTCCTCCACCAAACTTTACAGTTGGCACTATGCATTGGGGCAGGTAGCGTTCTCCTGGCATCCGCCAAACCCAGATTCGTCCGTTGGACTGCCAGATGGTGAAGCGTGATTCATCACTCTAGAGAACGCGTTTCCACTGCTCCAGAGTCCAATGGCAGCGAGCTTTACACCACTCCAGCTGACGCTTGGCATGAAACATGGTGATCTTAGGCATGTGTGCGGCTGCTGGGCCATGGAAACCCATTTCATGAAGCTCCCGACGAACACTTCTTGTGCTGACGTTGCTTCCAGATGCAGTTTGGAACTCGGTAGTGAGTGTTGCAACCGAGGACAGACAATTTTTCCACACTACGCTCTGCAGCACTCAGCGGGCCTGTTCTGTGAGCTTGTGTGGCCTACAACTTCGCGGCTGAGCCGTTGTTGCTCCTAGACGTTTCCACTTCATGATAACAGCATTTACAGTTGACTGGGCCAGATCTAGCAGGGCAGAAATTTGACAAACTGACTTGTTGGAAAGGTGGCATCCTATAACGGTGCCACGTTGAAAGTCACTGAGCTCTTCAGTAAGGCCATTCTACTGCCAATGTTTGTTTATGGAGATTCCATGGCTGTGTGCTCGATTTTATAAACCTATCAGCAACGGATGTAGCTGAAATAGCCAAATCCACTAATTTGAAGGGTTGTCCACATACTATTGTATATAAAGTGTATATATGAACATGAGGATTCAGCTGGCTAAAGTTAGCTAACTGTCTACTGTCAGAGAAATTGAGAAATGCTTCAAAGTGTTGATGTGCAATGGATATGAAGGTGAGAGCTCTCCAATTTCTGTTCTAGCTGTTATGACATAGCAGGTTAGTGCTGGCCACAATTGCTTTTTGCTTGCTAGCTAAGTAAACTGCTTGTTTTTCCTGCAGATGGTTATCTATACTGAACAAAAAATATAAACGCAACACGTTTCATGAGCTGAAATAAGAGATCACCAAAATGTTCCATGCGCACAAATTGCTTACTTCTCTCAAATGTTGTGCACAAATCTGTTTACATCCCTGTTAGTGAGCTTGTCTCCTTTGCCAAGATAATCCATCCACCTGACAGGTGTGGCATATCAATGATTAAACAGCATGATCATTACACAGGTGCACCTTGTGCTGGGGACAATAAAAGTCCACTCTAAAATGTGCAGTTTTGTCACACAACACAATGCCACAGATGTCTACTGCAGACAAATTGTAACCCCGCCAGCCCAAGACCTCCACATCTGGCTTATTCACCTGTGGGATGGTCTGAGACGAGCAACCAACACAGCTGATGAAACTACAGTACCAGTCAAAAGTTTGAACACAGCTACTCCTTCAAGGGTTTTTCTTTATTTTTACTATTTTCTACATTGTAGAATAATAGTGAAGACATCAAAACTATGAAATAACACATATGGAATCTTGTAGTAACCCCCAAAAAGTGTTAAACAAATCAAAATATATTTTATATTTGAGATTCTTCAAATAGCCACACTTTGCCTTGATGACAGCTTTGCACACTCTTGGCATTCTCTCAACCAGCTTCACCTAGAATGCAATAGCCTTGAAGGAGTTCCCACATATGCTGAGTACTTGTTGGCTGCTTTTCCTTCACTCTGCCGTCCGACTCATCCCAAACCATCTCAATTGAGTTGAGGTCGCGAGATTGTGGAGGCCAGGTCATCTAATGCAGCACTCCATCACTCTCCTTCTTGGTAAAATAGCCCTTACACAGCATGGAGGTGTGTTGTGTCATTGTCCTGTTGAAAAACATATGAATAGTCCCACTAAGTCCAAACCAGATGGGATGGCGTATCGCTGCAGAATGCTGTGGTAGCCATGCTGGTTAAGTGTGCCTTGAATTCTAAATAAATCACAGACAGTGTCACCAGCAAAGCACCCCCACACAATAACACCTCCTCCTCCATGCTTTACATTGGGAAATACACATGCAGAGATCGTCCATTCACCCACACCGCGTCTCACAAGCCACGGCGGTTGGAACCAAAAATCTCAAATTTGGACTCCAGACCAAAGGACACATTTCCAACGGTCTAATGTCCATTGCTCGTGTTTCTTGGCCCAAGCAGGTACAGTGGGGAAAAAAAGTATTTAGTCAGCCACCAATTGTGCAAGTTCTCCCACTTAAAAAGATGAGAGAGGCCTGTAATTTTCATAATAGGTACACGTCAACTATGACAGACAAAATGAGGAAAAAAAATCCAGAAAATCACATTGTAGGATTTTTTATGAAATTATTTGCAAATTATGGTGGAAAATAGGTATTTGGTCAATAACAAACGTTTCTCAATACTTTGTTATATACCCTTTGTTGGCAATGACACAGGTCAAACGTTTTCTGTAAGTCTTCACAAGGTTTTCACACACTGTTGCTGGTATTTTGGCCCATTCCTCCATGCAGATCTCCTCTAGAGCAGTGATGTTTTGGGGCTGTCGCTGGGCAACACGGACTTTCAACTCCCTCCAAAGATTTTCTATGGGGTTGAGATCTGGAGACTGGCTAGGCCACTCCAGGACCTTGAAATGCTTCTTACGAAGCCACTCCTTCGTTGCCTGGGCGGTGTGTTTGGGATCATTGTCATGCTGAAAGACCCAGCCACGTTTCATCTTCAATGCCCTTGCTGATGGAAGGAGGTTTTCACTCAAAATCTCACGATACATGGCCCCATTCATTCTTTCCTTTACACGGATCAGTCGTCCTGGTCCCTTTGCAGAAAAACAGCCCCAAAGCATGATGTTTCCACATTTTACATTTACATTTTAGTCATTTAGCAGACGCTCTTATCCAGAGCGACTTACAGTTAGTGCATACATTATTTTATCGAACCCACAACCCTGGCGTTGCAAACGCCATGCTCTACCAACTGAGCTACATCCCCTGCCGGCCAAATCCCTCCCCTACCCTGGACGACGCTGGGCCAATTGTGCGCGCCGCCCCATGGGTCTCCCGGTCGCGGCCGGCTACGACAGAGCCTGGATTCGAACCAGGATCTCTAGTGGCACAGCTAGCACTGCGATGCAGTGCCTCGCCACTCCACCCCCATGCTTCACAGTAGGTATGTTGTTCTTTGGATGCAACTCAGCATTCTTTGTCCTCCAAACACGACGAGTTGAGTTTTTACCAAAAAGTTCTATTTTGGTTTCATCTGACCATATAAACATTCTCCCAATCCTCTTCTGGATCATCCAAATGCACTCTAGCAAACTTCAGACGGGCCTGGACATGTACTGGCTTAAGCAGGGGGACACGTCTGGCACTGCAGGATTTGAGTCCCTGGCGGCGTAGTGTGTTACTGATGGTAGGCTTTGTTACTTTGGTCCCAGCTTTCTGCAGGTCATTCACTAGGTCCCCCCGTGTGGTTCTGGGATTTTTGCTCACCGTTCTTGTGATCATTTTGACCCCACGGGGTGAGATCTTGCGTGGAGCCCCAGATCGAGGGAGATTATCAGTGGTCTTGTATGTCTTCCATTTCCTAATAATTGCTCCCACGGTTGATTTCTTCAAACCAAGCTGCTTACCTATTGCAGATTCAGTCTTCCCAGCCTGGTGCAGGTCTACAATTTTGTTTCTGGTGTCCTTTGACAGCTCTTTGGTCTTGGCCATAGTGGAGTTTGGAGTGTGACTGTTTGAGGTTGTGGACAGGTGTATTTTATACTGATAACAAGTTCAAACAGGTGACATTAATACAGGTAACGAGTGGAGGACAGAGGAGCCTCTTAAAGAAGAAGTTACAGGTCTGTGAGAGCCAGAAATCTTGCTTGTTTGTAGGAGACCAAATACTTATTTTCCACCATAATTTGCTAATTAATTAATTAAAAATCCTACAATGTGATTTTCTGGATTTTTTGTCCTCAATTTGTCTGTCATAGTTGACGTGTACCTATGATGAAAATTACAGGCCTCTCTCATCTTTTTAAGTGGGAGAACTTGCACAATTGGTGGCTGACTAAATACTTTTTTTCCCCACTGTATCTTCTTATTATTGGTGTCCTTTATTAGTGGTTTCTTTGCAGCAATTCAACCATGAAGACCTGATTCACACAGTCTCCTCTGAACAGTTGTTGTTGAGATGTGTCTGTGACTTGAACTCTGTGAAGCATTTATTCGGGCTGCAATTTCTGAGGCTGGTAACTATAATGAACATCCTCTGCAGCAGAGGTAACTCTGGGTCTTCCATTCCTGTGGCGGTCCTCATGAGAGCCAGTTTCATCATAGCGCTTGATGGTTTTTGCGACTGCACTTGAATAAACTTTAAAAGTTCTTGAAATATTTAGTATTGACTGACTTTCATGTCTTAAAGTAATGATGGACTGTTGTTTCTCTTTGCTTATTTGAGCTGTTCTTGCCATAATATTAACTTAGTCGTTTACCAAATAGGGCCATCTTCTGTATACCCCCCTACCTTGTCACAACACTACTGATTGGCTCAAACACATTAAGAAGGAAAGAAATTCCACAAATTAACTTTTAAGATGGCACACCTGTTAATTAAAATGCATTCCAGGTGATTACCTCATGAAGCTGGTTGAGAGAATGCCAAGCGTGTGCAAAGCTGTCATCAAGGCAAAGGGTGTCTATTTGAAGAATCTCAAATCTCAAATATATTTGATTTGTTTAACACTTATTTGGTTACTACATGATTCCATATGTATTATTTCATAGTTTTGATGTCTTCACTATTATTCTACAATGTAAAAAATTGTAAAAATAAAGAATAACCCTTGAATCAGTAGGTGTGTCCAAACTTTTGACTGGTACTGTATGTGTTTGCACAACCGAAGAATTTCTGCACAAACTGTCAGAAACCGTCTTGGGGAAGCTCATCTGCGTGCTTGTCATCCTCACCAGGGTCTTGACTTGACTGCACTTTGGCGTCGTAACTAACTTCAGCGGGCAAATGTTCACCTTCAATGGCCACAGGTACACTGGAGAAGTGTGTCTTCACGGATTAATTTTGGTTTCAACTATAACGGGCAGATGGCAGAGCCATTCATCTGCTGCCATCACCTTATGTTTCAGCATGATAGTGCATGGCCCCATGTCGCAAGGATCTGTACACAATACCTTGAAGCTGAAAATGTCCCAGTTCTTCCATGGCCTGCATACTCACCAGACATGTCAACCATTGTACATATTTGGGATACTCTGGATCGACATTTTAGACAGCGTGTTCCAGTTCCCGCCAATATCCAGCAACTTCACACAGTCATTGAAGAGGAGTGGGACAACATTCCACAGGCCAATTGTGCGCCGCCCATTGGGCGTTGCACAATTGGCCCAGCGTCGTCCAGGGTAGGGGAGGGAATGGCCGGCAGGGATGTAGCTCAGTTGGAAGAGCATGGCGTTTGCAACGCCAGGGTTGTGGGTTCGATTCCCACGGGGGGCCAGTATAAAAAAATTAAAAAATGTATGCACTCACTAACTGTAAGTCGCTCTGGATAAGAGCGTCTGCTAAATGACTAAAATGTAAATGTAAAAGCCTGATCAACTTTATGCGAAGGAGATATGTTGCGCTGCATGAGGCAAGTGGTGGTCACACCAGACTGGTTTCCTGATCCACGTCCCTACCTTTGTTTATGCATATCAGTATTCCCAGTCATGTGAAATCCATAGATATGGGGCTAATGAATTTATTTCAATTGACTGATTATATGAACTGTTACTCAGTGAAACCTTTGAAATTGTTACATATTGCGTTTATACTGTATTTTTGTTCAATTTAGCTAATAGTTAACTAGCTGGCTAGCTAGCCAGCTTCCTGATGTTTATCTTGTTCACAATATCAGTTTGATTTGCAGTTAGCTAGTCACAACAGTAGCTATGTATTTGTCTAGCTAGCTAGCAAAGCCAATATCTTATGTAAGTCGATGGTTATGGTTTGCCCCTGCTGAAAATAACAACATAGACCAGCATAAATGTCAAGCAGGTCCATGCTGGTCTATGCTGGCCTATCATGGTCATTGCTTGTCAGATGCTGGTCAAGCTGGTCTGACCAGCATGGTCTAGCTCACAGGTGTCAAACTCATTCCACGGAGGGCCGAGTGGCTGCGGGTTTTCGCACCTCCCTTGTACTTAATTGACGAATGAAGGTCACTAATTAGTAAGGAACTCCCCGCACCTGGTTGTCTAGGGCTTAATTGAAAGGAAAAACCAAAAACCTGCAAACACTAGGCCCTCCATGGAATGAGTTTGACACCCCTGGTCTAGATGGTGTGAACAGCATGATCTAGCTGGTTATGCTGGTCGACCAGCATGGTCTAGCTGGTTATGCTGGCAGACCAGCCTTCGTTGCGTTTTTGCTGGTGACCAGCCTTCGTTGCATTTACGCCGGTGACCAGTCCTAGTTGTGTTTTTGCTGGTGACCAGCATAAGCTATAGCAAAACCTGCATCAAGTCACATTATACTGGTTTGCAAAGTGTTGTTTAATTACTATTGTAATTCAGCCAGCGTGGATTCCCAAAATCTGCATTCAGAATGACTACCAGGGTCAAAACATCTAAACTGGAAAAAACATTTCAGTAACAGGTACAATATATTCAACTATCAGATTGGATTAGTTTAGCAACAGGTATGTTATTTATCTTTGTGTAGCATAAGATAAATTAATTGATTAATTCATCAATCAATGTACATGCAAAAAAACACAGATATTGAAACAAACAATTTTAAAAATCAAACTGCAATAGAGCATGCTGTGAAATGTGATAATAATGGGTGTAGTTTTGCAGACCAGCAAAATTCTGATTACTTGGGAGTCAACCTCACTTGGGATTTTAACTCACAACCTCTCGTTTGCCTCTGCCAGCAACCTGCATTTCCAGCTACACCACTGGATTTGTGGGTACACTGTAAAGGGGTTACTATGAATTTGACAGTATCCTACAGGCAACTCGTGGCGAGTAAAATGATGTATTTCATATTACAGTACACCTACTGTAATATAAATACTGTATCAAAGCAAGTATGTAATGACAGACAACTATGTAATGGCACAGTACAATACTGTAAAATCTACAGTATTATACTGTAAAAAAGTCAATCCTACTCTAATCAGAATGAATTAATGAAGCGATGAATGAAATTCATGGGGGTGGGGGGTTGTATTTCACAGTGTTTTACTGGAATTTTCTAGGGATTGGTGCAAGCAGGTTGGCTGGTAGGTAAAGTGTTTACACATTAGAGCATATTAATGAATATGTTGTGTTTCATATCACCTGCACTTCTAGAGGCCTTAAATGAAGCTTCCAAACTGGCAGCAACAACCAGGCAAAACAGACCAAAAGGACATGACAAAATGCTCAACCATTTAAGGTTTAAGACTTGATGACACGCTAATCTATCCCCTATACATTTTAAATGTGGGACTCTATAACCACCTAGGAGTTAAATTGGTACAGCATTGTCACTCACGGGTTCAACAAATACAGCCTCTTAAAAGGCGCACCTCAAAATATGTTATTGAACCAGAAAAAACAATATCATGCACCCACTAGTGGTCAAAAGGTTTTTGGCGCTCCAAAGATACTGTATGGTACTGTATTCTGTGGGGAGGAATCACATTACCATTTGAAACACAGCAATCTTCCCACAATGCACCAAAATTCACAGTATCCTGCACTAACACGTTTCAGTTTTTTTTTTAACTGTTGATAATACCTAAAATGAGTGTATAAATTACAGTTTTCTGTTACAGTGCATGATAAAGATTGTTATAAGATTAGAACCAATAGACATTATGTCATTTGCCCCAAAAGGGCAACCCTTTTGGGTGCCACGTACAATGTAAACCCCAAGGCATTTTTAACTCAAATACTTCTAGTAAGTTGAACTCAAAGTCAATGAAAAGTCATTATTACTTCAAATGTTTTGTGGTACTGACTCAAAACTAAATGAGAAGTCAACTCTTTTTTTCAAATTCATGATAACAAATTAACTTTTCACACAGCATGCTAAACTGCAGGTCAATGTTTTGGGGAATTGATTTTAATATGTGTGTTTTTGCATGTACATTGAGTGATTCATTGATTAATCTTATGCTTCACAAAGATAATAAAGATGTAGTTGGTGGCACTGCTCAAACATGAATGCACTTCAGCCCAATAGCTTGCAAGGTCAAATCCCCAAAGCATTTATGCACACTTTACATCAAGTGTCCCTGAGCACTGCTATTTTTACGGTAGTGTTATCAGATAATCTGACAATTATTGATTTGATTCTGGGCAACTTTTAGCAAAGTGCAGAAATGTATTATTCTCATTAAATCTGTAGCCAATCTCTGTCAGACCTAGAGACCTGGTAGCATAGCAGGGAATTCAGTTCATAAATAACCAAGAGTTTGTGAGTTCAAATCTCAAGTGAGGTATAGTCTCAAGAAATCAGCATTCAGCAGCATACTGTCCTTTTATAGCAATAACACCTAAAAGATAGACTCAGCGTAATGACGTTGCCACGAGCGGCACCGGAGATATTGAGAGGGGCGAGATGCAACACTTCGCTCTCACACAGTCACACACAGTATCTGCTCATGTGCACGGGTTCGCTTCACACTGTGTAGAACGTCGTAGCCACAGGACCTAAACAGCGGAGAAGTTGAGCCTCGTGCTTCAACGCTCTTAGTTGCGGAAATTGACCCACAATGCTGTTTACATTTATATAATTTAGCAGACGCTCTTATCCAGAGCGACTTACAGGAGCAATTAGGGTTAAATGCCTTGCTCTAGGTCATATCAACAGATTTTTCACCTAGTCGGCTCAAAGTTTGAACCAGAGACCGCTCGGTTAGTAGCCCAACGCTCTTAACTGTTAGGCCACCTGCTTTTACTTTCTGCATCTACATCATATCGCTGTCAACCTTTAATTCAGCTGTAAAAATTCAGTAACTTGTTGTTGTTTACCTTACTTTTACTCCAACCAGTAGCCTGTAGCGTACCGTAAAATTACATGAACTTTTTAACAGTGTAGCATTTCATGGCATAAAAGGAAAACGTGGCAAGGGAAAGAACAGGATGGTTCTTCACAACCATCACAGCAGTAAAGAATCCTTCCTGATATGCAAAAATTATATATCACCCTCACCCCTGACAAAGTACACCTCAATAACCTTTTTTTATGCATGTTATTTGTCTTTGTATAGCATAAGATACATTTATTGATTAATTACTCAATCAATGTACATACAAAAACACAGATATTGAAACAAACAATTCTAAAAATCCATCTGCAATAGAGCATGCTGGGAAATAGGTGATAAGGACTAGTCTGAATTGAGCATGTTTTAATTGCGTAATGAGCCTGATTAGTAGTACTAACTTGTTATTGGTTAGGATGTTGGAGCTTGTGTGTAATATTGCAGTGACAAGGGGAAGTACAGAACGTCTCTGTTTGTCCAGACATGTTCTTGCTTTCCTTTATATTAATATTTCTAAGAAAGTAGGTAAAGGGCAACAGTCGAGTCTCAGTTCCTGATAAACTAGGCTAGTGTCTGTCGAACTAGGGTCAGGAGAGATGTGGAACTCAACATCTAGGTGAGGACAACAGTTGACTAGAGCATAAACCTCTGGGAGGGGGGCCTGAGGGGCCCACCTAAACAACACTCCAACTGAAGCCTTATCTCTCTCACACGCACCTCCCTGCCCACAAAAGTTCTGGGTTCAAGCCGTTCCAAGGCAATACCAATAAGAAGGACAGACTTAGTTTCTGCCCAGTAACAGATAATTACTGTTTATCTTAGACATACAAGGAGATGACTCCACCTAGTTGGAAGGTATAAATATGTGCTTGAGTGATTTGTATGTTGTGTTATGCAGTTGCAACATTCTGCTGGGTGTAATAAATCTAGTCCGTCTGGATTTCTACCAGAACTTAGAACCTAACAAAGGATAATGATGGCCATGGTTTTGCAGACCAGCTAGACCATGCCGGACCAGCATATACTCCAAAAAAAGAAAAATGGTTACAAATCCTGTATCAACCTCACCCCTGACAAAGAACCCCTCAATAACCTTTTTTTGTGTGTGTGTGTGTGTGTGTATATGCTGGTCCAGCATGGACAAGCTGGTCTACAAAACCACAGCCATCATTATCATATTTCCCAGCATGCTCTATTGCAGTTTTATTTTTTTTGCATGTACATAGATAGATTAATTAATCAATTAATTAATCTTATTCTACACAAAGACAAATAAAATACATTTTTCTAAACTTATCCAATCTGTTAGTTGGATTTATTACACCCGTTACTGAAAAGGTTGTTCCAGTTTAGATGATTTAGGTAGTCTCATATTTTTTGCTTCTACCCTGGCAGTCATTCTGAATGCAGATTGTGGGTGAATTAAAGTAAAAATGTTGGGATATCCCCACTCAGGCTGGATTCCAATAGAAATTAGACATCACTTTTCAAGCCAGCATAATGTCACTTGATGCTGGATTTGTGGGTGGCCAGTGTATGCGGGTCACCAGTGTCCAAGACACAGTGAAGGCTGGTCACCTGCCTATGCTGGGTCTGGGGTCTACCCTATGTTCTCTCAACCTATGTTCCCTGGGCCCAGAGATGGGCAGTATTTCTTATTGAGTTATTTTGTCATTTGTATTACACTGGGCTGAACTACACCCAAATGTATTTTGTAACAAGATACTTTCGAGAGCTGTAATTTTATATTTGCAAAATACAAAATACTTTTCTATACCATTATTCATAGTGGTTCACCATTATGTGGCCCCTCTCACCCTGCATTGGTATCAGAAGTCTGATGGTACTATGGTGTGATAAGAGCGTCTGCTAAATGAACTAAATATAAATGTGTATGTAAAATGTTATAATTGCAAAGCATGCTGAGTATTATTCTAATTAGCAAAACAAGAATTTGTCTGGAAGGGATGCAGCTTTTGTCAAAATGTACTTTTCGTAGCAGGATTAGGAGAATTTACGGAGCAGGTTGGGAAAATGTACGCAGCAGGTTAGGAGAATTAGGTTATGCGGTATCCTATCTAGACATGACCCCGAAACGAGGTCAATAATAATACCCAGTGTGCTTTGCAGTTCATTTTGGTATGTTCATTTTTACATCTACATTTAGCAGACACTGTTATCCAGAGTGACTTACAGTCAGTGCATTCAACTAAGGTAAATAAACAACACATATCACAGTCATAACAAGTAAAACGTTTCTGTAACCATTACTGAGAATGTTGTTGCTGTTCAGGCCGGATACTTGCAAATGTATTTCTGTATTTTAAAATACAAAATACTGTACATGTATTTAATTATATAAATACATTTCAAACGATATCTGAGTAGGGTGGTGGAAGTCAAGGAGATAGATCAATAAACCTCTAAGGTGTGGCCGCACCTCAAGAAAATCTTATCTGAGTACAAGTCTCACTACTTATAGTGTGGTAGGGCTCGGCCAGGATGTGTCACTTAGACTGGATGGTCACTCCTCAGAGTTAAGCATATATTGGAATACAACCTGAGATTTGCTCGTGAGTGTACACAGTAAGTCCCTACTGTATAGAAAACAGTTCACAGTTCCTAAAAGGAAATAAGCAATTCACAGATTCTAAACACGACTTGAATAAGAAAAACATTCAATGTTATAGTGAAATACATATTATACTTTTAATAACATAGGAGAAGCAGAGGAAAAATATCACAATGTATATTGGGTTCATACCAATCATGTTGTGAGCCATTACATTTGATACATTATTTAGAAAAGTGGTCAAATGTCCAATAGCGCGTTTGGCGCTATATCCTCCTTAGAACAAAGAAGTCAGGCTAAATATTTCTCTCTTCTCCCCCTTTCTTAGAATCAGCACATTTGGTGACAGGATGTCTGGTTGACTAATCCTGTGTAACATGCTAATCGTAGAAGTGTCTACATTTGAGCCCCTTGATGTACTTAAGAGGAGGAGGAGGAGATAAGACTATGGTCCTTGTGATAGAACTGGTTTGTGAGATAATCAAGGAAAGGATGGGGTCTGTTTTAACTCCTTCCTCGCCCATTCGACGTGACAGACCGTTTGTTCTGTTGTCCCTAGATCGAAGGGAAGCAACTATCAATAACAATCATATCTCTCAATTAGAATGTCTTACACAGCTGTATCTATTCTCCTCACTCAGCACAAAAGGACATTTGCAAAACATAACTGTATATTCCCTCGTGGGGTAAGAGAGGTACAACAGCACATATCACATTTGAGCTATGGGACTTCTATTCGGCATTAGCGTTTCCATGTTGTGATGCGCCTCTTCAATTCGAGAGATTAGCTTTTCGTTACGAGGAGAGCACGGTCACACAGGTAGGAGGAGAGGTGTCTGTCAATCATAAGCTCCGCCCCTACACCTCAGTACACACAAGCGACACTTCGATCGCGTTAACTTTTTTCAAAGCAACCAATGAAGGAACAGTTTCTGTCTTTGTCCCAAGACCGTAAATTCCCGTTCAACAAAAAATATTTGGCGGCATTATCAGCAGGGGAGTTGATAGAGGGTTCAGAATCATTCCGTTTTGAATGGAGTAATTGTTTGTGTTTTTAAATAAAAATGCCGGAGAAGTTGTACATTTTTTGTGAAAATCACCTCAATAACTGTGTTTTAGATGTCACTCTGATATTGGCTACACTAGCTAGCTACTTCCCTCGCCGTAAGGCGGGACACATGTGACACTGTGCCCAGCTTGCAGCGCATACTCATTGAGCAGTAGACATCATGGTGACAACCAGATTGCTACTATCGATATTTCAAGTTATTTTCATGTAGGCTGCTATTCTTCTCCAAATAAAAGTGGGGTGAAAACAATTGGCCACGTTAGATACTGCCGGCGGCTACAGCTGCGGGAAGTAACCGTTCTTATTATAGCTCAGCGGAAGCAACATACTTCGGTATTCACAGTTATGTGAAGCAGGCCACAATAAGGATTAGCCGTAATTGTGGAATTTGCAGTTCGCCTTCAAAATAAAAGTCCCCAATTAAAAGTGATGCAAACTGATACAAATAGTGTAAACGTGGCATATGTGGACTAGATAATGCTAAACAAGGTCAGAATGTTGTTATGTAAATTAAACAAAATATAATAATTAGTTAATTTAAATTTAAAAAAAGAAAAATACTGTTAAAATTGCTCTGTGGATGTATTAGACTTCAGAATTGCAGTGGGGGCATACTTAAACACACTGTACAGCCTTAACCCATTTCATGGACCCAAGATCCATAGGTATCAGCTTACTCAGTGACACCCACAGAGTTTACACAAATATTAGCGTCATAGTTTATATTAGGGAACTTCACCTCACTATTCAGCCTATTGTGCGTATTGACATTCATATTGCAATGTACAGTCTTATCTATGGATCTTGGGTCCATGAAATGGGGTATCAGCCTACTCAGTGACATCCACAGAATACAACTTGAAGAGTTTTCACAAATATTTTTCACAAATATTAGCGTCTTTGCCCCCTCGTTGCCCTAGCAGGTTTTGACAGCCTCTGGTCCCACACTAGACAATATAGACATTTGTAGTGCTTTGAATAACCATTTTACTTCAGCTGGCCACCTGTTTGAAAGGATAGTCTCTGAAAATGAATCTCATTACACTAGAGGGAGTCCTTTAGTCACCTCAGAACGGCTTGTAGAGAATTATCCTCCTAACAGAATCAGATACTTTATTTTCATTTCAACCATTTGATGTCTATGATGTATTTAGTGCCTTGCTAAAGATTTATGTAAACAAATCCACAAGGGCTGATTCACTTCACCACTTCTTACTACAGCTCTCTGGCCCACTCATTGTTGAACCTTTAACCTGTATTTTCTACTTGACAATTGCTACTGGTGTTATCCCTAAGATTTGGAAAATGACACGTCGTCCCCCTACACAAAGGTGGAGATCCTTCTGACTTAGATAATTACCGCCCAATCTCGAAGTTACAGTTGAAGTCGGAAGTTTACATACACTTAGGTTGGAGTCATTAAAACTTGTTTTTCAACCACTCCACAAATGTCTTGTTAACAAACTATAGTTTTGGCAAGTCGGTTAGGACATCTACTTTGTGCATGACACAAGTAATGTTTCCAACAATTGTTTACAGACAGATTATTTCACTTATAATTCACTGTATCACACTTCCAGTGGGTCAGAAGTTTACATACACTAAGTTGACTGTGCCTTTAAACAGCTTGGAAAAGTCCAGAAAATGATGTCATGGCTTTAGAGCTTCTGATAGGCTAATTGACATAATTTGAGTCAATTGGAGGTGTACCTGTGGATGTATTTCAAGGCCTACCTTCAAACTCAGTGCCTCTTTGCTTGACAACATGGGAAAATCAAAAGACATCAGCCAAGACCTCAGAAAATGTTTTGTAGACCTCCACAAGTCTGGTCATCCTTGGGAGCAATTTCCAAACGCCTGAAGATACCACATTCATCTGTACAAACAATAGTACGCAGGTATAAACACCATGGGACCACGCAGCCGTCACCACTCAGGAAGGAGACGCGTTCTGTCTCCTAGCGAAGAACATACTTTGGTGCGAAAAGTGCAAATCAATCCCAGAACAACAGCAAAGGACCTTGTGAAGATGCTGGAGGAAACAGGTACAAAAGTATCTACAGTGGGAGAACAAGTATTTGATACACTGCCGATTTTGCAGGTTTTCCTACTTACAAAGCATGTAGAGGTCTGTAATTTTTATCATAGGTACACTTCAACTGTGAGAGACGGAATCTAAAACAAAAATCCAGAAAATCACATTGTATATTTTTTAAGTAATTAATTTGCATTTTATTGCATCACCTACCAACCAGTAAGAATTCCGGCTCTCACAGACCTGTTAGTTTTTCTTTAAGAAGCCCTCCTGTTCTCCAATCCTTACCTGTATTAACTGCACCTGTTTGAACTCGTTACCTGTATAAAAGACACCTGTCCACACACTCAATCAAACAGACTCCAACCTCTCCACAATGGCCAAGACCAGAAAGCTGTGTAAGGACATCAGGGATAAAATTGTAGACCTGCACAAGGCTGGGATGGGCTACAGGACAATAGGCAAGCAGCCTGGTGAGAAGGCAACAACTGTTGGCGCAATTATTAGAAAATGGAAGAAGTTCAAGATGATGGTCAATCAATCACCCTCGGTCTGGGGCTCCATCCAAGATCTCACCTCGTGGGGCATCAATGATCATGAGGAAGGTGAGGGATCAGCCCAGAACTACGCGGCAGGACCTGGTCAATGACCTGAAGAGAGCTGGGACCACAGTCTCAAAGAAAACCATTAGTAACACACTACGCCGTCATGGATTAAAATCCTGCAGTGCACGCAAGGTCCCCCTGCTCAAGCCAGCGCATGTACAGGCTCGTCTGAAGTTTGCCAATGACCATCTGGATGATACAGAGGAGGAATGGGAGAAGGTCATGTGGTCTGATGAGACAAAAATAGAGCTTTTGGTCTAAACTCCACTCGCTGTGTTTGGAGGAAGAAGAAGGATGAGTACAACCCCAAGAACACCATCCCAACCGTGAAGCATGGAGGTGGAAACATCATTCTTTGGAGACGCTTTTCTGCAAAGGGGACAGGACGACTGCACCGTATTGAGGGGAGGATGGATGGGGCCATGTATCACGAGATCTTGGCAAACAACCTCCTTCCCTCAGTAAGAGCATTGAAGATGGGTCATGGCTGGGTCTTCCAGCATGACAACGACCCAAAACACACAGCCAGGGCAACTAAGGAGTGGCTCCGTAAGAAACATCTCAAGGTCCTGGAGTGGCCTAGCCAGTCTCCAGACCTGAACCCAATAGAAAATCTTTGGAGGGAGCTGAAAGTCCGTATTGCCCAGCGACAGCCCCGAAACCTGAAGGATCTGGAGAAGGTCTGTATGGAGGAGTGGGCCAAAATCCCTGCTGCAGTGTGTGAAAACCTGGTCAAGACCTACAGGAAACGTATGATCTCTGTAATTGCAAACAAAGGTTTCTGTACCAAATATTAAGTTCTGCTTTTCTGATGTATCAAATACTTATATCATGCAATAAAATACAAATTAATTACTTAAAAATATACAATGTGATTTTCTGGATTTTTGTTTTAGATTCCGTTTCTCACAGTTGAAGTGTACCTATGATACAAATTACAGACCTCTACATGCTTTGTAAGTAAGAAAACCTGCAAAATCGGCAGTGTATCAAATACTTGTTCTCCCCACTGTATATCGACAGTAAAACAAGTCCTATATCGACATAACCTGAAAGGCCACTCAGCAAGGAAGAAGCCACTGCTCCAAAACCACCATAAAAAAGCCAGACTACAGTTTGCAACTGCACATGGGGACACAAAACTTACTTTTTGGAGAAATGTCCTCTGGTCTGATAAAACAAAAATAGAACTGTTTGGCCATAATGACCATCGGTACGTTTGGAGGAAAAAGGGGGTAGCTTGCAAGCCGAAGAACACCATCCCAACCGTGAAGCACGGAGGTGGCAGCATCATGCTGTGGGGGTCCTTTGCTGCAGGAGGGACTGGTGCACTTCACAAAATAGTTGGCATCATGAGGAAGGAAAAGTATGTGGATATATTGAACCAACATCTCAAGAATCAGTCAGGAGGTTAAAGCTTGGTCGCAAATGGGTCTTCCAAATGGAAAATGACCCCAAGCATACTTCCAAAGTTACGGCAAAATGGCTTAAGTCAAGGTATTGGAGTGGCCATCACAAAGCCCTGACCTCAATCCTATAGAAAATGTGTGTGCAGAACTGAAAAAGCGTGTGTGAGCAAGGAGGCCTACAGACCTGACTCAGTTACACAAGCTCTGTCAGGAGGAATGGGCCAAAATTCACCCAACTTATTGTGGGAAGCTTGTGGAAGGCTACCCGAAACGTTTGACCAATGTTAAACAATTTAAAGGCAATGCTACCAAATAGTAATTGAGTGTATGTAAACTTCTGACCCACTGGGAATGTGATGAAAGAAATAAAAGCTGAAATAAATCATTATCTCTACTATTATTCTGACATTTCACATTCTTAAAATATAGTGGTGATCCTAACTGCCCTAAAACAGGGAATTCTTACTAGGATTAAATGTCAGGGATTGTGAAAAACTGAGTTTAAATGTATTTGGCTAAGGTGTATGTAAACTTCCGACTTCAACTGTAAATGTATTTGGCTAAGGTGTATGTAAACTTCCGACTTCAACTGTATCTTGCCAACAGATAAATGAAGTATAGTATGATGGGGAGATCGAGGAGAACGGGTGAGTTGATGAGTGAGGGAAAGTGAATGATGCATAATTATGTAATCAACAATTGTGAATGGAAAACAGGGCGGGCCATTCTATTCTAATTATCATCTCAAAACTAGTGTACCCTATATCATACCACCGAATCAAGGCACTCTTATGAGTCTACACTATGCCTACTTGGAGTAGGCTACACAGTGAAAGCGTGCATCATTTACAATGGCAAGACCAAGATGAATGGATGCACATGCTGTGTTAGCGTTGCTACAAGTACTGAATGAAAATGATTCAGATAATCTCTGATGATTATTACAGTGCATACGGAAAGTATTCAGACCCCTTGAATTTTTCCACATTATGTTACATTACATTCTAAAATGGGTTAAATAATTTTTCCACTCATCAATCTACACAGAATACCCCATAATAACAAAGCGAAAACAGGTTTTTAATTAAAAAATAAACGTATTTTAATACGAATTCAGACCCTTCTCTATAAGACTCGAAATTGAGCTCAGGTGCATCCTGTTTCCATTGATCATATTGGGCTCCCGAGTGGCGCAGCGGTCTAAGGCACTGCATCTCGGTGCTTGAGGCGTCACTACAGACCCCCTGGTTCGATTCCAGGCTGTATCACAACCGGCCGTGATTGGGAGTCCCATAGGGCGGCGCAAAATTGGCCCAGCGTCGTCCGGGTTTGGCCGGTGTAGGCCGTCATTGTAAATAAGAATTTGTTCTTAACTGACTTGCCTATTTAAATAAAGGTAAAAAAAAAAACATCCTTGAGATGTTTCTACAAATTGATTGGTGTCCACCTGTGGTAAATTCTATTGATTGGACATGATTTGGAAAGGAACACATTTGTCTATTTAAGGTCCCACAGTTGACAGTGCATGTCAGAGCAAAAACCAAGCCATGAGGTCGAAGGAATTGTCCATAGAGCTCAGACAGGATTGTGTCGAGGCACAGATCTGGGGAAGGGTACCAAAAAATTAGTGCAGCATTGAAGGTCCCCAAGAACACAGTGGTCTCCGTCAATCTTAAATGGAAGAAGTTTGAAACCGCCAAAACTCTTCCCAGAGCTGTCCGCCTGGCCAAACTGAGCAATCGGGGGAGAAGGGCTTAGTGAGGGAGGTGACCAGGAACCCGATGGTCAATCTGACAGAGCTCCTGAGTTCCTCTGAGCAGATGGGAGAACCTTCCAGAAGGACAACCATCTCTTCAGCACTCCACCAATCAGGCCTTTATGGTAGAGTGGCCAGACGGAAGCCACTCCTCAGTAAAAGGCACATGACAGCCCTCTTGGAGTTTGCCAAAAGACACCTAAAGGACTCTCAGACCATGAGAAACAAGATTCTTTGGTCTGATGAAACCAAGATTGAACTCTTTGGCCTGAATACCAATCGTCACGTCTGGAGGAAACCTGGTACCATCCCTACGGTGAAGCATGGTGGTGGCAGCATCATGCTGTGGGGATGTTTTTCAGGGGCAGGGAGACTAGTCAGGATCGAGGGACTGGGAGACTGCCCAGAGAGCTCAGGACCTCGGACTGGGGCGAAGGTTCACCATCAAACAGAACAACGACCCTAAGGACACAGCCAAGACAATGCAGGAGTGGCTTCAGGACAAGTCTCTGAATGTCCTTGAGGGCCCAGCCAGAGCCCGGACTTGAACCTGATCGAACATCTCTGGAGAGACCTGAAAATAACTGTGCATCCAACCTGACAGAGCTTGAGAGGATCAGCAGAGAAGAATGGGAGAAACTCCCCAAATACCGGTGTGCCAAGCTTGGAGCATCATACCCAAGAAGACTCAAGGCTGTAATCGCTGCCAAAGGTACTTTAACAAAGTACTGAGTAAAGGGTCTGAATACTTATATAAATGTGATATTTCAGTTTTTAATACATCTGCTAAAATTTCTAAAGACCTGTTTTTGCTTTGTCATTATGGGGTATTGTGTGTAGATAGATTTTTTTTTAAAGCATTTTAGAATAAGGCTGTAATGTAACAAAATGTGGAAAAAGTCAAGGGGTCTGAATACTTTCGGAATGCACTATACATGATAGCTTGAGGACAAACAGGACCAAAGTAAAATGGTACGAGGAAGTTTAAAATGGTGGTTGATGAGGCATCTACTGTCCCTCGCTACCCTCGGTCTGCATCCCAAAGGGTCCTCTATTCCCTACATAATGCACTACTTTTGACTAGAGCCCTACTGGCCCTGGTCTAAAGTAGCACACTAAATAGGGAATAGGGTGCCATTTGGGACGTAGCCTCGCGACATAGTTTCTCGGTCTCCACCTCCCATTCTCTTTTTTTCTCTTTTTTTTCTTTTTCTGTCTCTATCTCCCTCGTTCCCTTTCTGTCATCTTCATCTTTTAATAATCCCTATTTTCACTCTCTCTCGGTATCTCCCTCTCCTCTCCCTCTTTTTCTCTCTCAGTATCTCCTTCTCCTTTGTTATACATCCCACTCTCTCGCTCTTTCTCTCAGTATTCCCCCCTCTCTCATAACTCCCTCTCCTGCTTTGAGAGAAGAATATAGATCACAGGGCTGGTATAGTACCTTGATGGTCCCAGCCCCTCTCCTAGGTTGCCTGAGCTAGATGCCGCACAACTTCCCTTATCTTCTTACAAAGTATCAGGTAATGCTATCATTGTTTAGAATTACTTGGTAAGATATATGTCGCTCTGATAATCCGCACAGCGCCTAGCCAGCTCATGACTGACCCTCGCGAGCAAGCAGAACTTGTCTGAGGAAAAACAAGAGGGGCCTCAGAGGCAGGAAGGCAAATCTGAGCCTGACCTCCCTACACAGTAAAATCGCAAGAGTTAATTCAAATTCTATGGAATCAAATTGAACAATATTTTGGGGGTTATATGGTCCCACCCCCATTTTGTGTTAAAACTACTCTGGTCATGGTGTTGATATATAAAACAACACAAAATGGAGTAAATATCCAACTCTCAGAGAGTTTCTTAAATTTAAAGCCAATTGTTATTTTACTATTTTCAGCTTCGTTTTTTAACAACTCCCTGACCATTTTACACTTTTCTGTGTTGTTTTGAATTAACAATCAACTCCAGCAGAGTACATTTCTCTTTCGGTTTACTTCCTTTGAGTTATAACGGTGTAAAGCCTTATTTGAATATTTCTTAATGTGTCATGTTATGATGGTTTGCAATGTGATACCCAATCTCTATTGGAATCCGACTTACAGGAATATATCCAGCACTTTCACATCACCCACAATTTACATATAAAATACCTGTCTAGTAGGGATGAAAATACAGTACATGGGGACTACCTATAGTGCCTTGCAAAAGTATTCATCCCCCTTGGCGTTTTTCCTATTTTGTTGCATTACAACCTTTTGCTATAAAGCCCCTAAATAAGATCTAGTGCAACCAATTACCTTCAGAAGTCACATAATTACTTAAATAAAGTCCTCCTGTGTGCAATCTAAGTGTCACATGATTTGTCACATGATCTCAGTAAATATATACCTGTTCTGAAAGGCCCCAGAGTCTGCAACACCACTAAGCAAGGGGCACCACCAAGCAAGCGGCACCATGAAGACCAAGGAGCTCTCCAAACAGGTCAGGGACAAAGTTGTGGTGAAGTACAGATCATGGTTGGGTTATAAAAAAATATCAGAAACATCCCACGGAGCACCATTAAATCCATTATTAAAAGAATATGGCAACACAACAAACCTGCCAAGAGAGGGCCACCCACCAAAACTCACGGACCAGGCAAGGAGGGCATTAATCAGAGAGGCAACAAAGAGACCAAAGATAACACTGAAGGAGCTGCAAAGCTCCACAGCGGAGATTGGAGTATCTGTTCATAGGACCACTTTAAGCCGTACACTCCACAGAGTTGGGCTTTACGGAAGAGTGGCCAGAAAAAAGCAATTGCTTAAAGAAGAAAATAAGCAAACACGTTTGGTGTTCACCAAAAGCCACGTGGGAGACTCCCTAAACATATGGAATAAGGTACTCTCGTCAGATGAGACAAAAATTGAGCTTTTTGGCCATCAAGGTTAAACGCTATGTCTGGCACAAACCCAACACCTCTCATCACCCCGAGAACACCATCCTCATAGTGAAGCATGGTGGTGGCAGCATCATGCTGTGGGGATGTTTTTCATCGGCAGGGACTGGGAAACTGGTCAGAATTGAAGGAATGATGTATGGCGCTAAATACAGGGATATTCTTGAGGGAAACCTGTTTCAGTCTTCCAGAGATTTGAGACTGGGACGGAGGTTCACCTTCCAGCAGGACAATGACCCTAAGCATACTGCTAAAGCAACACTCAAGTGGTTTAAGGGGAAACATTTAAATGTCTTTGAATGGCCTAGTCAAAGGCCAGACCTCAATCCAATTGAGAATCTCTGGTATGACTTAAAGATTGCTGTACACCAGCAGAACCCATCCAACTTGAAGGAGATGGAGCAGTTTTTCCTTGAAGAATGGGCAAAATTCCCAGTGGCTAGATGTGCCAAGCTTATAGAGACATACCCCAATATACTTGCAGCTGTAATTGCTGCAAAAGGTGGCAAAATTAGTTATGCACGCTCCAGTTTTCTGTTTTTTTTTTGTCTTATTTCTTGTTTGTTTCACAATAAAAAATATTTTGCATCTTCAAAGTGGTAGGCATGTTGTGTAAATCAAATGATACAAACCCCCCAAAAATCCATTTTAATTCCAGGTTGTAAGGCAACAAAATAGGAAAAATGCCAAGGGGAGTGAATACTTTCACAAGCCACTGTACAACATGTCAACTGGAACAACTGTCTCGCTAACAGTGCAGTCCAACCACTTCCAGATTGGATTAGTTTAGAAAAATGTATGTTTCTTATCTTTGTGTAGCATAAGATCAACAATAATCGATGTACATGCGAAAACACAGCTATTTAAAAATCAACCTGCAACAGAACATGCTGGGAAATGTGACAATGAGGTCCCTCCCACATCTGTGGATAACGCCATAGATTTAACTCCCCGTCTCTGGTTACTCTTAATGGAGTTAAAAGTACTCTGTCCCAATCAACTACCGTTATTAACAATAAGTCCAGGAAGCGTATCACTCTCTTGAGCACGTGTCAAACTCATTCCATGGAGGGCCGAGTGTCTGCGGGTTTCCGCTCCTCCCTTGTACTTGATTGATCAATTAAGGACGCTAATTAGTAAGGAACTCCCCTCACCTGTTTGTCTAGGTATTAATTGAAAGGGGGGAAAAAACAACAACAGACACTAGGCCCTCCATGGAATGAGTTTGACACCCCTACTCTTGAGGATTAAGAGAACTCCCAGTAGAGTCAATATAACCTTTTTTTTTTCACACTGTGATTTCAACTATCCTTAATTTACTGTGTGTAGAGAAATAAACAGGATTTATTTATTTTTTAACCTCCCTACACGGTCCACTGCCCAATCAGGGATACATGAACAGCTGGGAACATGAAAAGCACAGGGCTAACGTGTCAGAAAACATAAAGTCAAACTATTTCAGTGTGACATCCAGATTCTCCTGTGTGAACTCCTTGTTTGTGTTTATTCGTTTCTTGTGTCACCGCCATCTGTCGTTCCATATATGTGCTCTCCTACCTGGGAAAATTCCACTCCAGAATGCTGGCTTTTGGCTTATAATAAATAAATAATATGCCATTTAGCAGATGCTTTTATCCAAAGCGACTTACAGTCATGCGTGCATACATTTTTATTTTGTGTATGGGTGGTCCTGGGGATCGAACCCACTACCTTAGCATTACAAGCGCTGTGCTCTACCAGCTGAGCTACAGAGGACCACAGTGTGAAGCTACAGAGGACTTCACACTGTAAGGTGTCCGTGGGATTTCAATGATGTTTCAGTGAAGGAAGAGTCCCCCAATCCCCTACTACACTTATCAGAGAAGCGGGCTTATGGCCAACGACTTTCAGATACAATGTCTTACTGTCTCCCACACACACTTGCAGTGCTACATCCACTCCTTGGTTTCTTAAATAGGGCCAATGATGCTCTGTACAAAAAGCCTTGCTAGACACTTTGGCAAAAGAGAATCAAGGCTGAGAAAAAACGTAAGTCACAGTGTGTGTGCGTGTGTAAATGTGAGCTTACATCTGTGTGTGCTTGCATGCGTAATGCAGTATTTCTACGATTAAAGAGATCTAATTGAAAAGATTCAAAGATAGAAAGTGAAGGAGAAAGAGCGACAGAAATAGACAGGAGTAAATAAATTGAGGTATAAGACAATGATGTGGAGAGAATGAGCGACCTTCACCAAGACGGAGGGGGAAAGAGGAAAAGAACAGATGAAGAATGGAACCATGTGAGGTTTCAGTGAATACGTCCGAAATGGCACCCTATTCCCTATTGTGCACTACTTTCGTCACAAGAAGTGAACTATAGAGGGAATAGGGTGCCATTTGGAATGCAGCCAGTGAAATACACTACAGGTCAAAAGTTTTAGAACACCAACTCATTCAAGAGTTTTTCTTTATTTTTTACTATTTTCTACATTGTAGAATAATAGTGAAGACATCAAAACAATGAAATAACACATATGGAATCATGTAGTAACCAAAAAAGTGTTCAACAAATCAAAATATATTTTATATTTGAGATTCTTCAAATAGCCACCCTTTGCCTTGATGACAGCTTTGCACACTCTTTGCATTCTCTCAACCAGCTTCATGAGGTAGTCACCTGGAATGCATTTCAATTTACAGGTGGGCCTTGTTAAAAGTTAATTTGTGGAATTAATGCGTTTGAGCCAATCAGTCGTGTTGTGACAAGGTAAGGGGGTTTACAGAAGATAACCCTATTTGGTAAAAGACTACGTAAATATTATGGCAAGAACAGCTCAAATAAGCAAAGAGAAACGACAGTCCATTACTTTAAGACATGAAAGTCAGTCAATACTAAACATTTCAAGAACTTTGAAGGTTTATTCAAGTGCAGTCGCAAAAACCACCAAGCGCTATGATGAAACTGGCTCTCATGAGGACCGCCGCAGGAATGGAAGACCCAGAGTTACCTCTGCTGCAGAGGATGTTCATTAGAGTTACCAGCCTCAGAAATTGCAGCCCAAATAAATGCTTCACAGAGTTCAAGTAACAGACACATCTCCACATCAACTGTTCAGAGGGGACTGTGTGAATCAGGCGTTCATGGTTGAATTGCTGCAAAGAAACCACTAATAAAGGAAACCAATAATAAGGAATGACCTGCTTGGGCCAAGAAACACGAGCAATGGATCGGTGGAAATGTGTCCTTTGGTCTGGAGTCCAAATTTGAGATTTTTGAGATGCGGTGTGGGTGAACGGATGATCTCAGCATGTGTATTTCCCACCATAAAGCATGGAGGAGGAGGTGTTATGGTGTGGGGCTGCTTTGCTGGTGACACTGTCTGTGATTTATTTAGAATTCAAGGCACACTTAACCAGCATGGCTACCACAGCATTCTGCAGAGATATGCCATCCCATCTGGTTTGGGCTTAGTGGGACTACTTGTTTTTCAATAGGACAATGACCCAACACACCTCCAGGCTGTGTAAGGGCTATTTTACCAAGAAGGAGAGTAAAGGAAATCACACTACAAACAATCACCCTCATGCTCTTAAGGAAATCGAGAATGTCATGGATACATTAGAACTAGTAGATATATGGAGGCTTAAATATCCTGATCTAGTGAGATATACATGGCGGAGACTCAATCAAGCTAGTCGTCTTGAATTCTTTCTTATGTCATTCTCATTGGCACCAAAAGTTTAAAAAGTGTTGATAGGGGACAGAATGCGGTCGGACCATCATATAATTGCATGTGGGGAGAACAAGTATTTGATACACTGCCGATTTTGCAGGTTTTCCTACTTACAAAGCATGTAGTGGTCTGTCATTTTTATCATAGGTACACTTCAACTGTGAGAGACGGAATCTAAAACAAAAATCAAGAAAATCACATTGTATGATTTTTAAATAATTAATGTGCATTTTATTGCATGACATAAGTATTTGATCACCTACCAACCAGTAAGAATTCCGGCTCTCACAGACCTGTTAGTTTTTCTTTAAGAAGCCCTCCTGTTCTCCACTCATTACCTGTGTTAACTGCACCTGTTTGAACTCGTTACCTGTATAAAAGACACCTGTCCACACACTCAATCAAACAGACTCCAACCTCTCCACAATGGCCAAGACCAGAGAGCAAGGACATCAGGGATAAAATTGTAGACCTGCACAAGGCTGGGATGGGCTAAAGGACAATAGGCAAGCAGCTTGGTGAGAAGGCAACAACTGTTGGCGCAATTATTAGAAAATGGAGGAAGTTCAAGATGACGGTCAATCACCCTCGGTCTGGAACTCCATGCAAGATCTCACCTCGTGGGGCATCAATGATCATGAGGAAGGTGAGGGATCAGCCCAGAACTACACGGCAGGACCTGGTCAATGACCTGAAGAGAGCTGGGACCACAGTCTCAAAGAAAACCATTAGTAACACACTACGCCGTCATGGATTAAAATCCTGCAGCGCACGCAAGGTCCCCCTGCTCAAGCCAGCGCATGTCCAGGCCCGTCTGAAGTTTGCCAATGACCATCTGGATGATCCAGAGGAAGAATGGTCTGATGAGACAAAAATATAGCTTTTTGGTCCAAACTCCACTCGCCGTGTTTGGAGGAAGAAGAAGGATGAATACCACCCCAAGAACACCATCCCAACCGTGAAGCATGGATGTGGAAACATCATTCTTTGGGGATGCTTTTCTTCAAAGGGGACAGGACGACTGCACCATATTGAGGGGAGGATGGATGGGGCCATGTATCGCGAGATCTTGGCCAACAACCCTCTTCCCTCAGTAAGAACATTGAAGATGGGTCGTGGCTGGGTCTTCCAGCATGACTATGACCCAAAACACACAGCCAGGGCAACTAAGGAGTGGCTCCGTAAGAAGCATCTCAAGGTCCTGGAGTGGCCTAGCCAGTCTCCAGACCTGAACCCAATAGAAAATCTTTGGAGGGAGCTGAAAGTCTGTATTGCCCAGCGACAGCCCCGAAACCTGAAGGATCTGGAGAAGGTCTGTACAGAGGAGTGGGCCAAAATCCCTGCTGCAGGGTGTGCAAACCTGGTCAAGACCTAAAGGAAACGTATGATCTCTGTAATTGCAAACAAAGGTTTCTGTACCAAATATTAAGTTCTGCTTTTCTGATGTATCAAATACTTATGTCATGCAATAAAATGCTAATTAATTACTTAAAAATCATACATTGTGATTTTCTGGATTTTTGTTTTAGATTCCATCTCTCACAGTTGAAGTGTACCTATGATAAAAATTACAGACCTCTACATGCTTTGTAAGTAGGAAAACCTGCAAAATCGGCAGTGTATCAAATACTTGTTCTCCCCACTCTCTCTCTCTCTCTCTCTATATATATATATATATATATATATATATATATATATGCGAGAAAAAAAACATCGGGGATTGGAAGTGATGCAGACAATTACATTGATGGAAATTACCATCTATCTGAAATATTAAAGCTGATCTACCCCCTAAAAAAAAAAAAGGAGAGTGATGGATTGCTGCATCAGATGACCTGGCCTCCACAATCCCCCGACCTCAACCCAAATGAGATGTTTTGGGATGAGTCGGACAGAAGAATGAAAGAAAAGCAGCCAATAAGTGCTCAGCATATGTGGGAACTCCTTCAAGACTGTTGGAAAAGCATTCCAGGTGAAGCTGGTTGAGAGAATACAAAGCTGTCATCAAGGCAAAGGGTGGCTATTTGAAGAATCTCAAATATAAAATATATTTTGATTTGTTTAACACTTTTTTGGTTACTTCATGATTCCATATGTGTTATTTCATAGTTTTGATGTCTTCACTATTATTATACAACGTAGAAAATAGTAGAAAATTAAGAAAAACCCTTGAATGAGTAGGTGTTCTAAAACTTTTGACTGGTGCTGTATATAAAGTGTAATATTGTGATGCAAACTCAAAATTGAATACATTTCCACTCTATATCTGACATGGTACAGGTGTGTTCTTTTTTTTAAAGACCATAACCATGTATGTGATGTATATACTTTCGTTTCAAAGTAGCTTTGTTTAAGACTACCAAGAAACACTTTGTGACCCTGATTTAGCCCACTGCAGTAAAAGGTTAATGTACAAGTCAAAGGTAAAGGTCAGGGGAAGGAATTCAAGTGCTCTCAGATTACTATTCAGCCACAGTGTGAATGCCATTGTATTACACGAGTGCCTCCTTTCATGACGTTAGAGGAACTCATCTTTATACATATTTAGACTATGGTTTATACAAGGTAGCCTTTTGAGGGGGGGTTTCTTCAGCAGCAGCAATACATTAATGTATGGTCCTAACCAACTGTGCTATTTTGTGTATTTTTCCCATTGTTTGTAACTTATTTTCAACATAATGTTGCAGCTACCGTCTCTTATGCCGAAAGAGCTTCTGGATATCAGAACAGCGATTACTCACCTTGAACTGAACGAGTCCGACGCAAAGGATATACTGCTTCTCCGAGACCAGACCCAAATCCCAGTCATTCGCGTGAAGAAAATACGGAAATACAGGGGGCGGAGATCGGGGTGCCGTGTGAGAATTTGTCGGCGAGTGGGTAACCCGCCTCTACCATCTGTTCTATTGGCCAACGTGAAATCACTGGAGAATAAACTGTATGATCTCCGTTCGAGACTATCCTACCAACGGACATTAAAAACTGTAATATCTTATGTTCCACCGAGTCGTGGCTGAACGACGACACGGATAATATACAGTTGGCTGGGTTTTCCGTGCATTGGCAGGACAGAACAGCTACGTCTGGCAAGATGAGGGGTGGGGGTATGAGTCTATTTCTCAATAACAGCTGGTGCGCGATGTCTTATATTAAGGAAGTCTCGAAGTATTGCTCACCTGAGGTAGAGTACCTCATGATAAGCTGTAGACCACACTATCTACCAAGAGAGTTTTCATCTATATTTTTCATAGCCGTCTATTTACCACCACGAACCGATGCTGGCACTAAGACCGCACTCAACAAGCTGTATAAGGCCATAAGCAAACAAGAAAATGCTCATCCAAAAGCGGTGCCCCTAGTGGCTGAGGACTTTAATGCGTGTGATCACGCTCTCCGTAGCCGATGTGAGCAAGACCTTTAAACCATGTCAACATTCACAAGGCCGCGGGGCCTGACGGATTACCAGAACGTGTACTCAGAGCATGCGCAGACCAACTGGAAAGTGTCTTCACTGATATTTTCAACCTCTCCCTGACCGAGTTTGTAATACCTACATGTTTCAAGCAGACCACCATAGTCCCTGTGCCCAAGAAAGCGAAGGTAACCTGCCTAAATAACTACCGCCCTGTAGCACTCATGTCGGTTGCCATGAAGTGCTTTGAAAGGCTGGTAATGGCTCACATCAACACCATCATCCCGGAAACCCTAGACCCACTCCAATTCGCTTTCCGCCCCAACAGATCCACAGATTATGCAATCTCAATCGCACCCCACGCTGCCCTTTCCCACCTGGACAAAAGGAACACGTACGTGAGAATGCTGTTCATTGACTACAGCTCAGCGTTCAACACCATAGTGTAGACCCTGGGACTAAACACCTCCCTCTGCAACTGGATCCTGGACTTCTTGACGGGCCGCCCCCAGGTGGTAAGGGTAGGCAACAACACATCTGCCACGCTGATCCTCAACACGCGGGCCCTTCAGGGGTGCGTGCTTAGTCCCCTCCTTTACTCCCTGTTCACCCACGACTGCATGGACAAGCACGACTCCAACACCATCATTAAGTTTGCTGATCACACAACAGTTGTAGGCCTGATCACCGACAACGATGAGACAGCCTATAGGGAGGAGGTCAGAGACCTGGCAGTGTAGTGGCAGGACAACAACCTCTCCCTCAACGTAAGCAAGACAAAGGAGCTGATCGTGGACTACATGAAAAGGAGGGCCAAACACGCCCCTATTCACATCGACGGGGCTGTAGTGGAGTGGGTCAAGATTTTCAATTTCCTTGGTGTCCACATCACCAACAAATTATCATGGTCCAAACACACCAAGACAGCCGTGAAGAGAGCACGACAATACCTTTTCCCCCTCAGGAGACTGCAAAAATGTGTCAAAGACTCCAGTCACCTAAGTCATAGACTGTTCTCTAAATATCTTCTAAACTCTATTTCTTGAACTGCATTGTTGGTTAAGGGCTTGAAAGTAAGCATCTACACGCATGTGACAAATACATTTGATTTGATTTGATTGGGCACCAGCTCCACCAGCTCTCCAATGCAATCAGCCAGACAGAACAAACGCTAGAGCTCTTGTGAAACACTCTATATCATTTGCACACACAGACACAAACAAACCCTCCCTTTTAGAAAAGCAGACTTACGTGTTCTGAAGCGGTGGTGTGGGCGTGTGGCGGGACCTTTCTCAGAGCGTCCAGGGTCCCAGTGCCCGGTGGGCTTGGCTGGGGGAGATGGTGGAAAAGTTGGTGGTAGCGCCTTGGTTGTCGTGTTGGCGATAGCGGTTGTGCTAGTGGCTTTGGTGGTTGTGAAGGTTGGACCGGATCGCGAGTTCGGGGGGTCCTTATCCTTCCGACCGTTGGCTGTGCCGCCTACCCGCCGTACCGTGGTGCTGTGCGGCGTCACTTCTTTACCCCCGGGCGGGGGAAGTCGTGTGGTGCGGGTGCCACTGCCGACCCGGTTGTGGAGGTGTGGGGCAGAGTGGTTGGAGGGCAGACCAAATTGAGTTCTCGGGGCTGGGACCGTGCCGTTGGCTGCTAGAGGGGTGGTGGAGACCACCGCTGTGGTGGTGGTCTTCATAGTCGTGGTCATAGTGTCTGGTTGCTTGGGTGGAGCGCTGGGTTCAGAGAGAAAGATGGGGTCCTGCCCTATGCCCTTGGCATCCACTAGGTCCGTGGGCACATAGTCTTGAACGGAGCCCACTACAATCCATTTGAGTAGCATGAGACTGAGGCCCAGGCCCACGAAGCCCATCACCAATGGCACTGCACACAGCCAGGTCTGCTGGCGGTGCCACACCGCACAGGGCCCACAGCGAAGAGGCCCCGGGGCCTCAGGGGAGGCCTCTTCGCCCCTGGGTTCCTCCAGGGTCATGGCCCCCAGAGTGCTCGCTCCCGAGCGCTCACTCATCCTGCTGATGCTGTCAAAGGTCAGCGAGGGGATGGGGCACGGAACCAATACTGGGCATCTTACCAATTCACCCACACAAAATTCCTACATTTATACCCACACACAAATGGACACAAGAGAGCACCCACAGACATGTACAAGTAATTACAAGCCAAGCAGCTCATACGGATGCACATGTAAGCAAATATACACTCCCTCTGGCGCTGAGCTAGCTAAGTACACACACAAACAAACACAGACACACACATACACACACACAGGTTGGACACGGGTAGGTGAGAGTGCTGAACGGCGGGGCAAGCCTTGCTGTAGTTAGGTGGAAATGAAATGACGGTAAATCCCAAGATGCTTTACTCTCCCGTGAGAAAAAATGCAGAAGAAAAAGGCAGGCAGGAGGGTATCGATCCATGGTGTGGCAATTTTCAGACCAGAGCTGTACATCCCGTTTGTGTCTGTCAATGAGAAACAAGCCAGGAAAGGCAGCAACCCTCCTCTGCAGCTCCAACCCGCTGCCTCTCAATGGCACTCTGATCCACGTCCTATTTATTTATTTTATTTTTTATTTTTTAATGCTCCAGTCCAGGGGCTTCCTCTGCAGTCTTCTTCCCTGTTTTGGGTCAGCCTCCGCTTCCCCTCACTCTATGCCCAGGACTGTGCAGCGGTGCTTTAGCAGGAGTGGCCGATGGTAATCTTACATGAAGAGAGCCAGATAGAGAGCGAGAGTGAGGGAGAGGATTTGTCGGGATGAGGCTGGCAGGACGGATGAGAGGGGGGGAGGGGGGGGGGGGGGGTTAAATCCAACTGATGCCCATCAAATACCTTTCCCCTCAGATCTCCCGGATTGTCCGTCTTTCTCCAGCTGTCTGTCCACTGCTTGTCATTGTGGTAGAAAAATGTGAAAGCCTTGGCTACTTGCTTGCTGCCTCAGAACTCTACATTGGCGGCAGTGTTGAGAGCAGGAGTGCGAGCGACAGAAAGGGAGAGAGATAAAGAGCAAGAGGAAGAAGGGAGGGGGAAAGTGCTGCTCTGAAAACTGATGCGGCTGCTGTTGTTGAAGGCTGCAGACTGGGAGAGAGAGATTTGCTCACTCCGCTGTGAGCAATGTGGGTTCCGCAGCTCACAACCAGCGCTTTCCTCCCTTCCACTGTCTGCAGGACTCCAGACTGACAAACAACTGCCCTATCCCTTCTACGACACACTGCGTGCATGCGTACACCCGTGTAAGTGTGTGCGTGTGAAAGCGAGACAGAGACCACACTGCCTTCCCTATCACTGTCAAATCTAAGAGCAAGAGAGAGAAAGAGAGAGGAGGCAGAGATCCTGGAGACAAGCAGGCAATGCACAACACGCTGTGCGGAGGAGAGAAGAGCTGCCACAGACACCCCGGGGAACAGAGAGAGGGGAGGGAGGAGAGAGAGGGGGAGGGAGGCAGGGAGGCGCTACATCCCCGGGTCTCCCACCAGCAGTGCCGGAGAGAAACAAACCAAACATTGGGCTCATAATTTATGGGCGGGTTTAAGCCCTCCTTCAACCTGATTTTTCGGCTCACAGTCGATGAAACACTCATTTTACAGTTCCCATGAGACCCCAGTGCTAGGCAGATGCCTTATCAGCAGGGCTTTGCTGCTATTTCCCTGTGACTGACTGTCTGACTAATCAGGAACCTGGAATAAACAAACATGCATAAAACATTCAAGTGAGCCATTGCACCAGTCCAAAAATATTTGTCTTGCAGTCGAGGAAGGGAGCGTAAAAATGTAGGAGGGCGAATGCAGTAATAATAAGGGTTCACGTCCAGTCGAGAGAACAGGGGTGTGTGTGTGTGAGAGTATGAAAGAAAGTGTGTGGGAGAGTAGAGGAACGGGGATGGAGAGAGAGACAGGTTAGAGAGAAGTATGAACAAAACATGTTTGTGCTCCCTTCAAGAGGCTTACATAAGGATTCAAATTCAAGACTCTAACAATTAGACACCAAGTTTACCCAACACAGTAAACATCAACAATCAAGTCATCAGCATGATCGGCTTAAAGTTCGTAGAACACATGAATGGCTTTTTCATGTGTTCATATCTACTCCTGTCCCCCCGCCTCCTAGTCTGATGGACAACAAACTTTAAGTATTCCTGACTTCAGAGTCTGGAAAGGCTCCTTGATGTTGTAGGCACGATTCATTGATAATGAAGGCAGATATGCTTTTTTACTAATTGGTTCTCTTCTGTCTCTCACTCAAACACCCACATGGTCACAGCCCACGAGCGCTGCCCCATTCCAATACAACTGTTGTATTTCCAAATCCAAACAAGGGGTCTCAATTGTTGCCTGAAAATTGCACCAACAAACAAATTCCTGTCCAAACCACTGTGTCATAGCTAGGGTGACCACATGTCCCGGATTGTGCGGGACAGTCCCGCATTTTGGCCCTTGGTTCTGCAACCAAACAATCATGTCCCGCATTTTATCAACAAATTCAAACACCACTCATTTAAAGAAAAATATTTATTTGTCTCGTATTTCAGTCAGACATTCCAACCTGCCTCTTGCATTCACATTGAGCTTATGAAAAAATATATCCACTACATGACCAAAAGTATGTGGACACCTGCTCGTTGAACATCTCATTCCAAAATCATGGGCATTAATATAGAGTTGGTCTCCCTTTGCTGCTATAAGAGTCTCCGCTATTCTGGGAAGGCTTTCCACTAGATGTTGGAACAGCCACAAGAACATTAGTGAGGTCCCAAAGGCGTTCAATGGGGTTCAGGTCAGGGCTCTGTGCAGGCCAGTCAAGTTCTTCCACACCGATCTCGACAAACCATTTCTGTATGGACCTCACTTTGTGCACGGGGCCATTGTCATGCTGAAACAGGAAAGGGCCTTCCCCAAACTGTTGCCACAAAGTTGGAAGCACAGAATTGTCTAGAATGTCATTGTATGCTGTAGCGTTAAGATTTCCCTTGACTGGAACTAAGGGGCCTAGCCCGAACCATGAAAAACAGCCCCAAATCATTATTCCTCCTCCATCAAACTTTACAGTTGGCACTATGCATTGGGGCAGGTAGCGTTCTCCTTGCATCTGCCAAACCCAGATGGTAAAGCGTGATTCATCACTACAGAGAACACGTTTCCACTGCTCCAGAGTCCAATGGCGGCAAGCTTTACACCACTCCAGCCGACGCTTGGCATTGAACATGGTAATCTTAGGCCTGTGTGCGGCTGCTCGGCCATGGAAACCCATTTCATGAAGCTCCCGACAAACAGTTCTTGTGCTGAAGTTGGTTTCAGAGAGGTGAGCCAATCTTACTAATCTACTGGAGAACCAGTTCGGGTTTAAGTATAACTTTTTATAACTTTTGTATGACTGATGCTTTTAGTGAGAGTTTTAATGCTTTCATATTTAATAATTTTAGCCCCCCGAACTCATATTCATGATATAAATAAGCAAGTTTAATTTCATCTGGCTTGCCGTTCCAAATAAAGTGAAATATTTTTTTCTGAAATAATTTATAAGACAAATCGTTCATCATAGGCAGGACCATAAGTAAATAGGTAAACTGGGATATGACTAATTAATTAATCAGGGTGATTTTTCCACAAATAGACAGGTATTTACCTTTCCATAGTAGCAAGATCTTATCTAGTTTTGCTAACTTTCTGTTTAAATGTGTTTTAGTAAGTTCCTTTATTTCGTTAGAGATAAGAATACAGAGTATGTCCACTTCACCATCAGACCCATTTATTGGTAAATTACACGGTAATGTAAAAGTATTTTTTAGTGATCCAATACGTAATATTGTACACTTATCGGTTGTAATCCAGAGAGGTTAGAAAAATTATCTAGATCCTCTATGAGGGTGTGCAGGAATCCAGATTGCGGATTTAAGAGGAAACTTGAGTCGTCAGCGTACAACGACACCTTTGTTTTTAAGCCCCTCTATGGTATTGTTGGATTTGATTTTAAGAGCTAACATTTTGATGGCCATAATAAATCGATATGCCAACAGTGGACAACCTTGTTTTACTCCTCGACATTTTAATACTTTCTTAGAAGTAGCCAGTATTTATTATTTTACACCTGCGGTTACTATACATAACTTTAACCCATTGTATAAAATATTATCTTAAATTAGTCCAGGCATTTACTGTATATATAAATTCTAGTCATACTTTATCAAAAGCCTTTTCAAAATCTGCTATGAATACCAGACCTGGTTTCCTAGATTTGTCATAGTGTTCTATTGTTTCAAGTACTTTTTATCTCCAATGTATTGTCCGTGTAAAAAAAAAACTTGTATGATCAGGATGAATAATATCCGACAACACCTTTTTAATTCTATGCACTATGCATTTTGCTAGGATTTTTCCATCATAAACACTGAAGTGTAAGGGGCCTCAAGTTGTTTTTAGATAGACTGGATCTTTATACTTACCACCTGGAGTTTTCCCTGGCCTAAAGGGCTTTAATTCTATCAATAAGTTCCACCTCTGCAACTTGGCCCTCACACAAGTCTTTCTGTAAAGCTGTTAATTTTACAACATTATTAGGAACGATTTCCTTACAGTTAACTTCAGTTAGTGGAAATGGAGACTGAAAAGAGAACATATGCTTAAAGTACTTTGCTTCCTCTTTCAAAATATCATTTTGTGAATCATGGATTACTCCGTCATTTGTAACAAGTATCTGTAAATAATTTTTTGAAGCATTTCTATGTTGAAGATTCAAAAATAATTTGGTGCATTTCTCACCATTTTTCATCCAATTCGCTTTATTTTGTATGATATATTATACTTGATCGTTCCAAAGTAAGTTCCTCCATTTATTTTTGTTTTTCCTCTAACTTATTCTGTGCCTCTATGGTACAGTTTTATTGCTATCCATCTGTACTGTTATTTCTTCTATTTCCTTTGTTAATATAATATACATATATATATATATATATATATATATATATATATATATTTGTTTGTTTTGTTTGTTTATTTTAAAGATGGTTATTGAATTGCATGACCTCTGAAGGAACGTTTAAAAAAGTGTCCCATACAATACCCAGTCAACACCGTGGGTTCGGGCCTATTCCGTTTGAGACTCGGGGGACTCGGCATCGACTCGGATTCGGGGGCTTCATACGGGCCGAGCTCTTCGCGAGTCCGGCAGAATCATATTACTCTGGGTTCCGGCTAATGGAACTCGGGCCGAGTCCACTTCAGCATATCTGTCCCGATTCACTTTTGCAGAAGTAGGGCCATATGAGGTTTTTATTCGGCAGGTGATGGAAGAAAAACTAATTAATGTAATAATTTCACCTCGAATTTGCTAGGTCATTTGCAAGATCCATTCGGCCCATTAGGCTATTAGATGGAGAAGGACCCTTGAGAATCTATGCTATAAATTAATTTGATTTTTTATACAGATCTTTTTTGGAACCCCACTCACACTAATTCTATTAATTTCAGTCCTTCACCCAATCCTGGCTTATTATAATGGCATTAGCGATTTTTAGGCATATACTGGTGGCCACGTTAATTATAGGATGACTTGGGATACATGATCCACGACAGACTGCACATCTCAGTGGCATAGGACTACAGTAGAAAAATAGGCTATAGCCTATCTGTAAACGCCAATACACCCTCACAAAATACACCATATGAGTGGCCTAATGTAATTTTCTGGATCTTGTAAACTGTCGAGAATAAACCCATAACTGATCCAAATGGTTGTATAATCAGGGCTTTATTTCGGCATGAAACACAAAAGGACGTTTGAGCGGTTATTCAAATTAGCCTACGTCACTGCAGTTTACAGCCTAGACAATAATTGTGTACTAACAATAATACATTCCTGTAGTCTAGCTAAGACTAGGCAAGAAAGCACCTGATTAACATAGCTAGCTAACTAACAGTCACAGTTAGTTACGCTAGCTAGCTATGTCCAGTGAGTCACAAAGGACCCCAACTGGTCTCGAGCGGAGATGGCAAAGAGCGCTCCAAGATTCAATGATGATAATGGTTAATTTCATTTAATGTGTACTGTACTATGGCCGCTAAACGCAGCTAAACACATACACTTTTCTTCTAATATGGTCCCGGTGGTTCTGTGTAACGTTAGCTAGCCACATAAATTATTTTGATCTAGCTAACGGTTGACCACAAAACAATGAATAGTTTTGCGAAACTGGTTGACCCTATACAGTCAATGGGTCAATCAGCTGCTGTCTTCTTTCATGAAAAGCAAATCTATAAAAAAAGAAAACTAACTATTAAGTATAATGTAAAATAACATTATATAGGTTGAATTATTAGTGTTTCCAGCTGATCCCATTCCTCACTTGAACCGCATGTAAAGTGATGTGCTCCACAATACGTCTTCTTGTTTGTCTTCCTGCCAGCAGACTCTCTCTCCACCCTTAGCCTCTATGACGGACTGTCTCCACCTTCCACCACCATGCGTCAAATACTCAGACTGTTCACAGCCAGAAATGTATGTGACACAAACGTTATCACTCATAATAACATATTATTTGTTGAACAACAATTACAGAGCATCCATTCTGGTTTACAATACATTTTAACATTACACTAATAATAACTAGTATAATGTAAAACAACATTAATTCTCTGTCTTTCCACGCTCAGCCTCTCTGATGGACTGTCTCCACCTTCCACCACCATGCGCCAAATACTCAAAATGTGAATCTGGAGGATGGCAACCTGAGCCTGAGCTGGTGTGGCTGGACAGTAAAGGAGTCAATCTCAAATGTGAAAAGTGTTCAAGGGTGTGCAGACTTTCACTAGGAACCCATTGATTCTTGAAGAAAATAAGTTATAAATGTTTGTTAAGCTTAGTTGAACTGTTCTTCCCCATCAAAGTGTCAACAGGTTTATAGAAATGTTTGCAAATAAACAGAAATACCTTATTTACATAAGTATTCAGACCCTTTGCTATGAGACTCGAAATTGAGCTCAGGTGCATACTGTTTCCATTGATCATTCTTGAGTTGTTTCTAAAACTTGATTGGAGTCCACCTGTGGTAAATTAAATTGATTGGACATGATTTGGAAAGGCACACACCTGTCTATATAACGTCCCACAGTTGACAGTGCATGTCAGAGCAAAAACCAAGCCATGAGGTCGAAGGAATTGTCCGTAGAGCTCAGAGACAGGATTGTGTTGAGGCACAGATCTGGGGAAGGGTACCAAAACATTTCTGCAGCATTGAAGGTCCCCAAGAACACAGTGGCCTCCATCACTCTTAAATGGAAGATGTTTGGAACCACCAAGACTCTTCCTACAGCTGGCCGTCCGGCCAAACTAAGCAATCGGGGGAGAAGGGCCTTGGTCAGGGAGGTGACCAAGAACCCGATGGTCACTCTGACAGAGCTATATGGAGTTCCTCTGTGGAGATGGGAGGAACTTCCAGAAGGACAACCATCTCTGCAGCACTCCACCAATCAGGCCTTTATGGTAGAATGGCCAGACGGAAGCCACTCCTCAGTAAAAGGCACATGACAGCCGCTGGAGTTTGCCAAAAGGCACCTAAAGACTCTCAGACCATGAGAAACAAGATTCTCTGGTCTGATGAAACCAAGATTGAACTCTTTGACCTGAAAGCCAAACGTCACATCTGGAGGAAACCTGGCACCATCACTACGGTGAAGCATGGTGGTGGCAGCATCATGCTGTGGGGATGTATTTCAGCTGCAGGGACTGGGAGACTAGTCAGGATCGAGACAAAGATTAACGGAGCAAAGTACAGAGAGATTCTTGATGAAAACCTGCTCCAGAGCGCTCAGGACCTCAGACTGGGGTGAAGGTTCACCTTCCAACAGGACAACGACTCTAAGCACACAGCCAAGACAACGCAGGTGTGGCTTAGGGACAAGTCTCTGAATATCCTTGAGTGGCCCAGCCAGAGCCCGGACTTGAACCCGATCGAACATCTCTGGTGAGACCTGAAAATAGCTGTGCAGCAACGCTCCCCATTCAACCTGACAGAGCTTGAGAGGATCTGCAGAGAAGAATGGGAGAAACTCCACAAATACAGGTGTGCCAAGCTTGTAGTGTCATTCCCAAGAAGACTTGAGGCTTTAATCGCTGCCAAAGGTGCTTCTACAAAGTAAAGGGTCTGAATACTTATATAAATGTAAATCGGGTATTGTGTGTAGATTGATGACGAAAAAAACAAAATCATTTTAGAATAAGGCTGTAACCTAACAAAAAATATGGAAGGGATAACCACTGATGCTTTTTACATTATCTGGAAATAATGGATGACTTGGTACTGCCCGGGTTTATTAGTTCCAGATAATGTACAGAGCGGAGGCGTTTATCCCGCTTATACCACGATTGCCAAATGAAAACAAGCACAGATTTACTGGTAAAAATTACTTGTTTTCATTGAGATTTTAATTTTGATAAGTAAATTCATACTATTTCATCCTTCCACTAAACCTGGTTGTTAGTTCTATCGGTTAGGTTGCTAGAGTAGCAGACTTGTTGTCCATTCTGTTTGTTTGATTGCTATGCAGGCTGGCAATGTTCTTATCCCTTGCTTGCTAGCTAGCCAACTATGGCTAACACAGTCACGCGACTCTGCAGATAGAATAACATCAAAGTACATTTACATCATTTAGCAGACACTTTTATCCAGAGCGACTTACAAATTGGTGCATTCAACTTATGATAGCCAGTGGGACAACCACTTGTTTTTTTTGTTTTGTTTTTAATGGGGGGGGGTAGGGGAGGAGGGGGGGGGGGGGGGGGGGGGGTAGAAGGATTACTTGATACTATTCCAGGTATTCCTTAAAGAGGTAGGGTTTGAAGTGTCTCCAGAAGGTGGTCAGTGACTCCGCTGTCCTGGCGTCGTGGGGGAGCTTGTTCCACCATTGGGGTGCCAGAGCAGCAAATATGTGATCCGATATCCACACTGCTATGTCTGCCAGACATGCAGAGATGCAATTCGCCACCTGGTTATCAGAAGGGGGAAAGGAGAAAATTAATTTTGTGTCGTCTGCGTAGCAATGATAGGAGAGAGCATGTGAGGATATGACAGAGCCAAGTGACTAGGTGTATAGAGAGAATAGGAGAGGGCCTAGAACTGAGCCCTGGGGGACACCAGTGGTGAGAGCATGTGGTGCGGAGACAGATTCTCGCCACGCCACCTGGTAGGAGCGACCTGTCAGGTAGGACACAATCCAAGAGTGAGCAGCGCCGGAGATGCCCAACTCGGAGAGAGTGGAGAGGAAATCAAGGAAAAGTGTGGCTACTTTGAAGACTCTCAAATATAAAATATATTTTGATTTGTTGAACACGTTTTTGGTTACTAAATGATTCCATATGTGTTATTTCATAGTTTTGATGTCACTATTATTCTACAATGTAAAAAATAGAAAAAATAAAGAAAAACCCTTGAAAGAGTAGGTGTGTCCAAACTTTTGGCTGGTAGTGAATATGTATTTTTAAGCCACCATATATCCACTAGTTCTAATGTGTCCATGATGTTCTTAAATTCCCTAAGTGCATGAGGGTGAAAGTTTGTAGTGTGATTTCCTTTACCATCCATTAGGGTACTTCAAACTGTATTATCTCCTACCTTAATAATAGTCATTTGTTGATTGTGAGCTCGATAGATTAGTATATACATATTTTCAAAGAAGTGTGGATCATCATTATTTGGACCATATAGATTAGTTAGCCAAATCTGTTTATCGTCCAATAGCATATTTAAAATGATCCACCTTCCTTTCGGATCTGTTTGGACAGTTTGCACATTCAGATCGAAATTGTTATTAATTAATATCATCACCCCTTTTGAGTTTCTTTGCCCATGACAGAAATATATTTCTCCCTCTCAGTCCCTTTCCCACACAACCTCATCTGTAATTGTAGAGTGAGTTTCCTGTAAACGATAGATATTATATTCTCTCTTTTAGCCAGCTAGACTGATTGTCTATTTTTATAATCTGCTAAACCATTACAATAATAACTAGCTATACTTATTTCCCAATTACTATAATATGATACAAGTTTCAATTATACTTACCATAATATATGCCTGTAAACGTACTACCAAAAAGTACCATGATGATCAAGCTGCTAGACACCCTGCTTGAATTTATCCATACTTACCAATACTACCAGAATCAATGCCTGACATCTATCCATGTAGCTGTACCATAATATATGCACTGCTAAAGATACTGCAGCTGCAACTAACTCTAAGTAAACCTCCAATTGTCTTACAATATCTCTCCCGTGAAATGCTCCCCCCATCCAAGAAGGGGATGTTGTCCCTGATACTATCATACCACCCCCGTAACGCGCCTTTAACGCCCTTAAAAAAAACACACACCTTCAGCCACCAGCATGGCCCAACTAAGATATTGGGACTGTCCCATAAACCTGTTTCAATGCTGTCACCCCTCAAGTGCCCAGCCAAAATAAATTAATCTTACCATATTGTTCCACTCCTTTTCCCGAGACAAAAATAGCATTTGGTGTATCATTGCACTGCAAGAAATACTTAATTCTGCTGGAGTTCATTTTATATTAGGCTACATGTGAGATGTTATAGGCCTGTCAGTGTCCAGATTTCAATTAGTGTTCCATTTAACCTATCTCAAATTCAAATGTATAATTTTAGCTCTCTCATTTCAGCTCTCTCATTTCAGCTCTCTCATTTGTTGGCAAAGTAAACATATTATAATGCGATATATTAGTGTCTCACAATCAAGTTGGAACCAAAATTATTTTCCAATCGTTTCGTTCTGAACAGAACCACGTTCCGTTCCACTGTTCCAAACAGCAAAATAAAGTTCTGAACCAGTTCGAACCCCAAAAAAAGTACAGGTTGATATCGTTTCTTTCTGTTCTTTTTTTAACCTGTGAAATCAACAATTTTTTTACATTTAGCTCACTAAATTACATCAATCAGTGTGGATAGAGCAGGCAAGCTAGTTGTTTACATGAGTGATGGACAGACAAGTGTAGCCTATGGCTCAAGATCAGACTGACATTTTGCAGGTGGGGTGAGAGAGAGAGAGGGGGTTGAGAAGGAGGCTTGAAGCGCTGGGCATCTTGTTATGACATGCATTATCTGAATTAGGTCCACAGAATTATACCTAGGAGGAGCGGCTTCTATGGAGGAACTTTGAATGTCATTTGAGCTAGCTAGCTAACAAGCTTAAGCTAGCTAGCTACCACGCTTGTGTGTGCACAGCAGCACCAAAATTAAAAAAGTTGTACCTTTTATTTGTTAATAAATCTAATGTGAAACGTGATAACAATGCCTATAGTATCCTTAACTATCACTGAAAAAGTTAATCCAGGGGGCTTCCCGAGTGGTGCAGCGGTCTAAGGCACTGCATCGCAGTGCTAGAGGCATCACTACATACCCGGGTTTGATCCCATGATCGGGAATCCCATAGGGCAGCACACGATTGGCCCAGCGTCGTCCGGGTTAGGGGAGGGTTTGGCCGGGGGGGCTTTACTTGGCTCATAGTGCTCTAACGACTCCTTGTGGCGGGCCTGGTGCCTGCAGGCTGACCTCGGTCATCAGGTGAATGGTGTTTCCTCCGACACATTGGTGCGGCTGGCTTCCGGGTTAAGCGGGCGGGTTTTAAGAAGCGCGGTTTGGCGGGTCATATTTCGGAGGACGCATGGCTTGACCTTCGCCTCCCAAGCCAGGTGGGGAGTTGCAGTGATGAGAGAAGATCGAAATTGGGGAGAAAAAGGGGGTAAAATACACAAAAAAAAGATTAAAAATCTCTCTCCCTATCTTCTGAATCACGCTTGTAAGGTCAATACAGTAGTATATGCTTCGGGGAGGGGCAGGTAGCCTAAACGCACACACTGGCAAAGATGTTCAGCTTTCAGGCAGACACTGGAATGAGTGACAGCGTGAGTGAGGGCTTTGCTGTGTTTTTTTGTTGGGCTAGAAAAAATGCCTGGAACGTAAAATAAAGTTAATAACCGGTTACCATGCTTTTAAAATAACGGTTCTGTTCCGGAACAGTAACAGTTTCTGTTCCTTGAAAAAGTTCATTATTTTATGGTTCCCTGAAACGGTTCCAAACAATGTAGCCCGAGACTGCCGGGACTGCCATGCAGAAATATCAGCCCACAGAGAGTAGTATGAGATTGAAGAGATTGATGTTCACTCAACATTCTAGAGCAGTGGTCACCAACCGGTCAATCTCCAAGGCATTCCTAGTCGACCGCCAAACATTTCTGTAAAAAAACAACAACGATAAAGCCTTGTGTTACTATTTAGATGTATTCGTCTGGGGGTGTTGGCGGTCTGTGCACTCGATTCAGCTGCCCTGAGCGCCATGTAGGCGAACTGTTGCCATTTTGAACAATTTCATGTGTCTGAAGGGACACACTCTGCCTTCCCGGCGGGCCCAGAGAGCAAATCAGGAGCACTATAGGCCTACCGCTGGCCAATCGGATGGCTCTGATGACCATGTCTGCAGTAATGTAGCAGGCATAAAAGAAAGCTACAGCAAAGTTGATGCTGTGAGATTTCAAAACGTTTAAAACCATGACTAGAAAGAGACTGTCAACGAATCCAGCAAAGAGATGCTGTTTTTATGAGTGAGTTCAAGTTTAAGTTCTTACTCAGCACTGTGAACACTTTGTATTCAACTTTTATAAGCCATAAAATGCGTGTTTTTCCTATTTCCACTCAGCACTACAACAAGCACTGCAGCAGTAATGAATGAGTAGGAAAGTGTACCTATAGGCTTGCGTTGTTATTATTAGCGGCTTGGGTCTTTTTTAATATCGAGGAATATTTCACTTTCTCTGTTCATAGGAGTAACAACATGAATTCGTGCATGAGGCAGAAATAATGCGGTGTGACTCGAGTTTCGCCATCATCTGGAAGATGGTGTCCCTTTTTGGTCAGTGTCAGTGGAGGAAAGGGAGAGTGGAGGGAAGTTGAGAGGCGGACCCTCAGTCTGCTGCTCTCTCCCTCCACTGAGACTGACAATCAGATGCAGGCACGATGAGCCCAGTAAAATAAAAATAAAAAGCAAATTATTTCAATGTATGCTCACTCAGCTATGCTTCATGAGTAATACAACAATGGATCTATTACCGGTGTGATCATATAGCCTACCTCAAATGCTGAAATCTAATTATTTTAAATGCATTGGCAGGGCAATTCAAACAAAGCCAATATGTGGTGATAATGTATTGGGCCTATAGCTTACTGCACAAACCTCATTGCTACAGTACTGTTTTTAATTGGTTTATGTTGCATCGGCCTAAGTCATGTTAAAAAAATAATCTGAGCGGTAGATCTCGGCTTGCATTTTGACTCAAAGTGATTTTGACTCAGAGAAGGTTGGTGACCACTGTTCTAGAGTTTTCCCTGTTAACACTATCAATGTTTCCCTTTAAAGTGGCAATTGTGATCGAATCAACACAATATTAGCCACTTTCAATGCAACATAGCAAAACAAAACACACTATGCAAGAGATTTAGTTGTAGGCAGAATGCATCGGAGTAGAATTCTATTGCATTGACATGCACTCCTCAGCCCATACTCTACACAGACCCAGACCGGTGTGGCATAAACAATTAGAGCTGCAGTAGGCCTATATGCAAATAGACCATGTATGGATCTGTGCCATTTACTTTGAACTGGACTGTGTTTACAGCATGAGCGGTCGTGAGTAGATGCGCTTGTTTTGAGATCAAAGCGAGAGCTGCATGTAGCCACGTGGGCACATTTTGTTCATATCCTTTGCTAGTTAGTGAGTTATTAGCCCAGTTATATATCATTTGTAGTCAGCAATAGGGGAGTGATTGCTTCCTACAAGAGCACAAAATGTATACATTTCTAGACATCTTTGAAAAGTTGTATTTTGAGACAGGCTTGAATAAGCTAAGTAGCCAATAGGCAGAAGGTAGCACAATTTGTCTGATTCTCTGTAATAATGGTATGGGAATAATTATGCATTTTATTTTGTAAAGTTGTTTCTTGCATCAAACAGCACAACAACATTTTCAGTGTGGATAAACAGGTTAATGTCAAGCCCTGCATGTTTTTTTTTCAAGAGTCTCATGGAATGTAGGCCTACATTGAACACCACACATCGGCTGCTACTGTAGGCTGAATGATAGAACAGCTATTTCCATGTTAAAATGTTATGGGATGCATTTTCTCTATTGTGTTTGATGGTAGGCCACTCTGGTTGTCCTACATTATGATCAAATAGCCACAGTAGCCTACATGGCCACTGCTAAAACTGTAAGTTAAAGCGGGTACAGCCTCAGTGTTCACAGTAAACGTGCTGGAAGTTGCACAGAATTTTCACAACGTTCAAGTTTGCACTCAGCAGATCTGAAATTTGCTCAGTGCTTAAATAAATTAGAGGGAACATTGTGATATTGTGCGCAGGGGTTGGAACCAATCTTTCACAATAAGCAAGTCATTCATAATAATACTCAAAGTAGGCATGGTAATAGAGACATTAGTCTTTCACAGTGTCAAATATTTAAGTAGGCATAGTAATAATCTCAGTTGATTTGTTATGAAGATACAGGATAGCCTACATAGCACAATTAAAAAGGCTTGTGTGCGTCTGCTCAGCCATGGAAACCCGTTTCATGAAGCTCCCAACGAACAGTTCTTGTGCTGAAGTTGCTTCCAGAGGCAGTTTGGAACTCGGTAGTGTGTGTTGCAACTGAGGACAGACAATTTTTACACGCTTCAGCACTTGGCAGTCCAGTTCTGTGAGCCCTACCACTTCATGGCTGAGCCATTGTTGCTACTAGATGTTTCCACTTCACAAAACCAGCACTTACAGTTGACCGGGGCAGCTCTAGCAGGGCATACATTTGATGAACTGACTTGTTGGAAAGGTGGCATCCTATGACGGTGCCACGTTGAAAGTCACTGAGCTCTTCAGTAAGGCCATTCAACTGCCAATGTTAGTCAATGGAGATTGCATGGCTGTGTGCTCAATTTTATACAGCAACGGGTGCGACTGAAATAGCCAAATCCACTAATTTGAAGGGGTGTCCACATACTTTTGTATATATAGTGTATAATAAGTATGTGGTACTGGTGATGTTAAACACTTCTCCAATCGTTGTTGGGATCTGATATTCTGCACAGCGCAAGACCAGACCTAGGACAATATCATAGGTCTGTCGTCGACCAATCACATTTCTCAAATCCTTTCTGGGTAAATTCCAGCTAAACTTGGAGAGGCCAGTTAGGCCTAATTACTTACAAAAGGTGAGCTTCTGACAAAGAGCTACAGAAGTAAGTAAATAGCCATATTAGACTGAAAGATGTAAGGTAATTTAGCTAAACATGCTCATTAGTTGCTCATTCAACATATTTGCTGCTACTTCACTCAACCCCGTTTTAAAAGCCTCCCTTCCTGTTTTACATTCCCTGAGACCAACTAGAAATGTTTCCTTCGCCAAATAGTCCCAGATGTTGATAAAATAGCGGCACATGTGGTCTCTCGTTTCTGCATCACCAAATTCTGCACAAGGCAAAAGAATAGGCTGCATGCTCTTCAATTATTTGTTCGGTGCAGCGGGAGCAGGGGTGTAGTGCTGCCAGAGGCACCTGAGCTTCACTCTGCCACTTAGTCAAGTTACATCAAAGCTGAATCAATGTCTAGGAAGATCACATAATGATGAATTAGTATTCTACATAACAGAACCAAATATAATAGCATAGTATAACGTTACTGTTACACCAAAAACACCAGCTTAGTAATTTCTTATGAGATTTTTGGATGGTTAGCTGAATAGTATTTTTATTTTGGGGGATTTTTCTTGGCTAACTTAGAGTATACCCAGTTCTCCAGGCACCACTACACCACTGCATACGGCTGATGGAAAGACAGCAGTCACACAGCATGATGTTAAAGGATAAGCAGTCCATAAACTCTGACATACCGTGGGGAAAAAAAGTATTTAGTCAGCCACCAATTGTGCATGTTCTCCCACTTAAAAAGATGAGAGAGGCCTGTAATTTTCATCATAGGTACACGTCAACTATGACAGAAAAATGGAGGGAAAGAAATCCAGAAAATCACATTGTAGGATTTTTTATGAATTTATTTGCAAATTATGGTGGAAAATAAGTATTTGGTCACCTACAAACAAGCAAGATTTCTGGCTCTCACAGACCTGTAACTTATTCTTTAAGAGGCTCCGCTGTCCTCCACTCGTTACCTGTATTAATGGCACCTGTTTGAACTTGTTATCAGTATAAAAGACACCTGTCCACAACCTCAAACAGTCACACTCCAAACTCCACTATGGCCAAGACCAAAGAGCTGTCAAAGGACACCAGAAACAAAATTGTAGACCTGCACCAGGCTGGGAAGACTGAATCTGCAATAGGTAAGCAGCTTGGTTTGAAGAAATCAACAGTGGGAGCAATTATTAGGAAATGGAAGACATACAAGACCACTCCCTCGATCTGGGGCTCCACGCAAGATCTCACCCCGTGGGGTCAAAATGATCACAAGAACGGTGAGCAAAAATCCCAGAACCACACGCGGGGACCTAGTGAATGACCTGCAGAGAGCTGGGACCAAAGTAACAAAGCCTACCATCAGTAACACACTACGCCGCCAGGGACTCAAATCCTGCAGTGCCAGAAGTGTCCCCCTGCTTAAGCCAGTACATGTCCAGGCCCGTCTGAAGTTTTCTAGAGTGCATTTGTATGATCCAGAAGAGGATTGGGAGAATGTCATATGGTCAGATGAAACCAAAATAGAACTTTTTGGTAAAAACTCAACTCGTCGTGTTTGGAGGACAAAGAATGCTGAGTTGCATCCAAAGAACACCATTCCTACTGTGAAGCATGGGGGTGGAAACATCATGCTTTGGGGATGTTTTTCTGCAAAGGGACCAGGACGACTGATCCGTGTAAAGGAAAGAATGATTGGGGCCATGAATCGTGAGATTTTGGGTGAAAACCTCCTTCCATCAGCAAGGGCATTGAAGATGAAACGTGGCTGGGTCTTTCAGCATGACAATGATCCCAAACACACCACCCGGGCAACGAAGGAGTGGCTTCGTAAGAAGCATTTCAAGGTCCTGGAGTGGCCTAGCCAGTCTCCAGATCTCAACCCCATAGAAAATCTTTGGAGGGAGTTGAAAGTCCATGTTGCCCAGTGACAGCCCCAAAACATCACTGCTCTAGAGGAGATCTGCATGGAGGAATGGGCCAAAATACCAGCAACAGTGTGTGAAAACCTTGTGAAGACTTACAGAAAACGTTTGACCTGTGTCATTGCCAACAAAGGGTATATAACAAAGTATTGAGAAACTTATGTTATTGACCAGATACTTATTTTCCACAATAATTTGCAAATAAATTCATTAAAAATCCTACAATGTGATTTTCTGGATTTTTTTTGTCATTTTGTCTGTCATAGTTGACGCGTACCTATGATGAAATTACAGGCCTCTCTCATCTTTTTAAGTGGGAGGACTTGCACAATTGGTGGCTGACTAAATACTTTTTTCCCCACTGTAATAAGCCAGTAGGTACCAATCATAAGAATACAAAAACACAACCATTAAGCATTTCCCAATCCAACGATTACTTCACATTGCAAAAAACATTTCATGTTACCACACAAAATAACTGGTGACCTAAAGTTTAAAGTGGTTCTGAGAGCGTTTTAACTACTCTGCAGATATGAAACAAACAGACAATCATAATATCAGTCAAAAATATATAATTCTCAGTTTATGCTACAAAACCAGCTTTAGAAGAGGTTTTAACGTTTCAACGTTCCATGACATACACTAAGGCATTGTTGGCAGAATAGATGGATACAGTTCAATGCATGATTAATATAATTCACCAATATATTTGTTGGTAGTCCAAAAAATATTGCTATCAGGTTGTAAATCACAGCTGGCCTGGTACATTGTTTGCTGCCTCCATTCGGGATGCACTGTTTCAGTTTCAATTACTCAATATTCTGGACAAAAACGGACGAATGTAACTAACGCTGGGAATGTCAATACAATCAAACTAGCAAGGGCAATGATTACAGTCATAACTTGGCTAATATACTAGCGTATCTATTTATGTAGCGATCTAAAAACACAGAGCCTAATGTTAGCTAGCTAGCTGCTAGGAGGATGTCATGTCATGCCATTGGAGGAGTGGGTGAGTGACTGACTTTTCCCCCTCATATCGTTTTCGGTGGCTATACACAGCTAGAGATGCAGGTGTCATTTCGTTAGCTTGAACGACTGTTATCCAGTTAGCATAACTCTTGCGTTCGCAAATTCACTCTGGCTATCTACACCAATTTCAGAGCACTCTCATCTGAGTGTACCAGATGGCAGAACAACTGATGAATTTACTAATGTGCAACACCCGCTGAATATGACCGGTGTCAGTAAACGTAGGCAAAAAAAGTAATAGGTAGTCAAGTAAACAGCCTAACCAGCTCTGCTACGGTGAGTAAAATGGTCAGAGTGATGTGTTCTCTCATTTGTGTCTGGAAGTAGCTAGCTAGCTAGCAAGCTATGGTTGGAACAACCACGCATTGGCAGGCTATCTGCAGAAGGACGAGGAGGCTAAAATTCCCCATAGTTTATCAGTGCAATTTTGACGGCCAACTAGCTGAAAAAGTTTGAAAGGGTTTATCTAACGTTCCTTTGTAAGATTTTAGCTCATCTTGCTCTGGCTAGCATTAGTTGTTTATCTTGTTGTTGTTGATGTGCATAACTGAGGGAGCGAGAGCCTACCTTTTCATGGTTGTTTGATCAATAGGACTGTAATGTTCCCAAATGTAAGAGGACTCCCGTGGTATTTACATATTTGCAGGTGTATTTTGTGGCTTTTGGCAAATGCGTTCTAATGATCTAAAGTTGCGCTGTTGCAACTGCCTGTAAACACGTAAGGTTCAAAGTGAATGATGGCAAATGGCTTGTTTGTATAAAGGCCTACTGTAGCTCTGATTTGCTATAGCGCACAGGTCTGTGTAGACTCCGGTCCTGGACAAGACAGATGTTTTTATTCGGTTTTATTTACTGCAGTGTCTATTAACTGTCTAAACTCATGGCCGTGTTCCCACTCTATATTGCTGTAGAATATTCACAAATGCCTTAGTCTACCTAATTCCCAAACATTCAAAGAATATATGAAAACGTGATCTAAGTGGTCGCTTGTCAGAAAATGGTTTAAAAAGTGTCATATTCTTCCTGGGGGTGTATATGAACAGATTATAATAAAATGTCATGTTGCTAAAATGCTGTCAGTTCCACTTTAAATGAAACACTATTGTTTGGGTGAAGAGAGGAGAGGAAAGGGCGTGACAGGAAAGGGCGTGGACTGCGAACGCGCCAAACATAAACCGAACAGGGGAGGGCCGGGTGGGCATTCCTCCTCGGAGGCGGATCCGGCTCCGGGCGTGACCACCACCCTCTAATAACCCCCCCGTAGTGCCCCTGGTCTGGTCTGGCCCCGCTGGCTGGAGCTGGACTGGACATCGGTGGAGCGGATTGCTTAGGCTCCGGTGTGGAGCAGCTGACCGGTACCTGACCAGGCACCGGTGAAACGGGCACGGGCTGTGCCGGACTGACGATGCGCACCACAGGCTTGGTGCGGGGAGCAGGAATGGGCCGGACCGGGCTGACGACGCGCACCATTGGCTTTGTGCGGGGAGCAGGGACGGGCCGAACCAGGCTGACGAAGCGCACCACTGGCTTGGTGCGGGGAGCAGGAACGGGCCGGACCGGGCTGACGATGCGCACCACAGGCTTGGTGCAGGGAGCAGGAACGGGCCGGACGGGGCTGACGATGCGCACCACAGGCTTGGTGCGGGGAGCAGGCATGGGCCGGACCGGGCTGACGACGCGCACCGTAGGCTTAGTGCGAGGGACAGGAACAGGCCGGACCGTACTGGGAACACACACCACTGGCCTTACACGGGGATCAGGAACGGGCCGGACCGGACTGGCAACACATCTCAGTACCTCTCGCCGTGCCTCTACATCTTCCTTCCCTCTTCTCACCAATGGCTCCCGTAACCCGGTGGCCTTCTCTCCTCGTCCACAAACTCGCCCCTTATCTGCCTCCAGCAGCCCCGTCGTCCATGAATGTGCCCCCCCCCTAAACATTTATTGGGGGTGCCTCTCGCCGGTCCGACGATGGCCCGGTTGGCGCCGCTGCTCCTCTCTCCGGCGCGCCTCCACCGTCTCCTCCCACGGACGGCGATCCATCCCGGCCTGGATTTCCTCCCAAGTCCAGGACCCCTGCCCGTCCAATATCTGCTCCCACGTCCAGGCTGTCTTCTCCTGGGCACGCTGCTTGGTCCTGTATTTGTGGGATCTTCTGTCACGATCGCTGAAGGAAGTGGACCAATGCGCAGCGCGATAAGTGAACATACCTTATTTATTTCACCACACGAAACAAAACAACAAAGCGATAACGTGAAGTCCTTGGTTACCTACACAAACCAACACGGAACAAGATCCCACAACACACTGTGGAAAACAGGCTGCCTAAGTATGGTTCCAAATCCGAGACAACAAGCAACAGCTGATTCACGTTGCCTCTGATTGAGAACCACCCCGGCCAACATAGCTACACATGAACTAGAACTTAAACACAGAACACAAACAAATGGAAACTACACACCCTGGCTCAACATAACAGAGTCCCAGAGCCAGGGCGTGACACATGCTGAAATGAAAAACACAGTTCCACTCACCAGATGATGATCATTTGAAAATTAACTTCTTGTTGAAAGTTAGCCACATCCTCTTTGATAACACCTGCTGCAGCAGCTGCAAACTAGCCGACAACAAAAGCTAGCTAGCTAGACCATGGGAAAACTACTGCTCGCTATTATGCAGTGACCTGTTGGCCTTAAAGAAGGCAGAATATTCCATAAGTTTTTGTAAAATGGTCCCACCCATTAAGTCAAAATATGATTGGTTGATTCCACTGTCACTCCAAAATGTTGCCCTAATACAGTTGAATGGCAGATGCCTTTGTCTAGCTTCTGATAGCCTAGCCAATGGCTGACTTAGCTAGATAGATTTATCTCCCCAGAGACGAGCAAAGAAAAATCCTGATTGGATATTTTTTCTCTTCAGTGTTAACCCTTTCCTTTCCAACAAAAACTGAAGACACTACATCAGAACATCATTGAAAATAATAATACAATTATCATTATTATTATATTATAATGATCTTTATTTTATAAATCCTTAGCCCTTCTCTGAAGGCGTAGAAGGCCCATTGTTCTCCACTGTGTTTGGGTTAGTAATAATGGCTCTATTTTCCCTCAGCATGCATTCTTTCACTATTCTGAATGTCTAAAGAATCCATATGTTGTTCTGAAATATGAACACAGATATACTGGACACTTTGACTATGGTGGTGATTTGACAAAATTACAATCATGGTCTTGAATTGGACTTGCATTTTTTTGGTCTCGTCTTGACTCGGTCTCGGACCCTTGTCCCCCTCCCGGTCTAGGTCTTGACTCTGTCTCACACCTCCTTCAGTCTTGGTCTTGACTCGGACTCGATTTGTTCTGGTCTTGGTCTTGAATCGGTCTCACTTTAGGTGGTCTCTAACACAACACTGGTCTGTACAACAGACCTGTGCCCGTTGGGTGACCTGTCTGGTGCACACATATTTCTCTGTCCTCACTTTGATTGAAGGCCTCAATCTGTATTTTCTAGCTTCTAGAAAGAGAGAAGGAACAACACTTGCTCAAGAATTGTGAAAAAATATGATAGCTAACATTAGCTAGCTAAGCGCTAGCCAGTCAGTCAGTGGCGTATCAACAAAATGTGTTTCACTCTATCCCATAAAGATTGACATTGCTCACTAGGCATCATTTAGCTAATAAAATGTTAAATTTTATTAGGAAGTTTAATTAATAAGTTAGACACTCACATGACAACTTTGGTAGGTACTGTAGCTAGCTAGATAGCTTGGTTTCCATTTTCCAACTGATGTTTCTAATCCCCTTGATTGTTCATCAACGGTTAATGTTCTTGGAACTCATGTGTACACCAGAAACTACTTCTAGTATACTGTTTGCCACTAGTGGCACTAAATGTTGTTGCCACAAATTCAAATAGAATCTTGAGAGAATTGTCTGCCAGAAAAAAAAACATCTGGTGAACTGCTTGCCACTAGTGGCATTAAATATTATTGTTGCCAAAGGTTTGCAGCAGATTCACCATTAGTGGCAAATGTTTACAAACTTCTGGCAACATTTTGTGGCACACTATTTAGTTTGCAGCAAATTTGCTAAATACTTCCGGGAAGTTTGCAGCAACAAATTCATTTTCACTGTAATATAAAGTAAACTAGTGTTTTTCCTATCTTGTAGCTGGCATAATATGGGCCTGTTATGCTTTGCAATGTTAATGACAATGGATTACGGATGTACTAGTGGCAGATGTGACTAAATGTTTACCATCCATTTTTACTGTGTTAAAATGTAATGATGTTAGCTCAAAGTTCACTGTAATATAGAATAACCAATTAGTTTAACCCATATTTTAAATTGGCATAATATGGGCATTGTATGGTATGCAATTGACATCACACTGGATTAATGATCTACTCAAAAACATATCAAGCTCACTTGCTGTGAAGCTGTGTGTGTGTGTCTGTGTACTGTGTTTGTTTCGAACATTTCCTATACAGCACCACCTTAAGGCTAGCCTACTGCAGCCTCACTCTACCAGTGCTATCAAAGTACATTTTGATAAGGCGCGAAAATGAAATAATGATTTGGTATAATTTTGATTATGGAAGATTGAATAAGTGTGCTTTAAACTGTTTGCTAGGAATGCTTTGTAGCTGTCGTCGCTGGCTGTGCATGAGATTGCATCCCACTCAGTGTCCCTACCAGAAAACATGCGGTACTGTAAAGTGTTGTGTATTCACACACGCAAATTCAGGCAGAAACTAAAAAGTTGACGGTGTTTTGCGCGTGTCGAGTCACTTGACCGCCTGTGGTCCAGAGTTTATAATTAGTCACAAGTAAAATGTGTGATAGCCAGCCAGCCAGCCCTCTCTCCCCCAATGAGAGTCATTGAACAATGTTTACTGCTTTAACCCTTTAAAAAAAAATGAAGTCAATTGACGTACCTGTGCATCGTTTTTATTTATATTAATACAATCTGAACGGTAAATGTTAGAAACGTACTGTTTTTTTTTTTGTTAAATGAAAGCTGACATTCCGCTGAATAAAATGGTATGCCTTGTCTAGTTCCGGATATGGCAGCCTACGTAAGGCGATTTACAGCAAATCTGGATTTCCCTGGACACTCAATGAATGGTAGTCAATCTTATCTCGATGTATACATATCTAAACTTTGTTACCCAATCACAGACTTTGTTGTCTACTTGGCATAGGACTTCGCACAACTAACCCAAAGTCAATTTTTTATTCTCAGTTTCATATCGAAGCCTCAGTGAGTGATGGAACTCGGAGGTGCTGCCCCATCAGCACGCCTTTGAGGCAGAAATATTATGTTTGTCTTTGTTTTGTGCATGAAGAAATATGGAAAGTAAATTGTTCACCACAAAACAAGCGTTAGACGATATTTTGAAGAGTAGTGAGGATGAAGGAGATGATCTGGTCCAGACAGTTTTCTTATTAAGGAATTCATTGTGGAGGAATCATAAGTAGGCCTACTTTATAATTGTGATATGATTTGGCAATATTTACAGTGTGATAATGCATTGGCTATTTGTTTTATTTGAAAACATTTACTATTTACAGTACTGATAACTTGAACATCCAAGGCATTTTTTAACGGTAAAATCGCTGTCTATTTACAATGTTGATACGATACGGAAGTAGCCTGGGCCGGCGCACAATTGGCCCAGCGTCGTCCAGGGTAGGGGAGGGAATGGCCGGCAGGGATGTAGCTCAGTTGGTAGAGCATGGCGTTTGCAACGCCAGGGTTGTGGGTTCGTTTCCCAAGGGGGGCAAGTATGAAAAATAAACTAACTGTAAATCGCTCTGGATAAGAGCGCCGGCTAAATGACTAAAATTTTAAATGTAGCCTACTCAACAATAGCTTTATTGGACATGCCGTTATTATTTATTTCATTGATAAATACAATTGTAAATGAAAATATACACATTTGGTGATACAGGGTTTATTTTATATTGAAAAAGGCGACATCGTGATAGGATCCATCATATTGCACCATTCCTGTTAGTAGAGACCTTGAAGAGTACGAATATGAAAATAAATAGTTAAAATGTAAAAAGGCTCAAAAGCAAGACTTGTTTAAATTTTTGTTCTGTAAAAAGGCTAAAAAGCAAGATTTTTTTTACATTTTTGTTCTGTAAAAAGGCTAAAAAGCAAGATTTATTTTTTATTTTTACTCAATCAGGCGGTTCATACTGTATGTCAGTAAAAAGTACAGTGAACTAAGAATAGGGTACATCAATGTTTTATTAAAAATACTTCTTTTGGTGAAAAATATTAATTAATTGTTGACAACAAACCATATTTCATGACCCATTGGGTCAATTAATCAATATTCAGACTTAAGGTCACCTATAAAACAAAGCCTATAATGGTAATAAAAAACTGCACTTTGTCACATATTATCTCAAAATGTAGTCTGAACATGTGGGAAACATGGTGGAAAAACCTGTATAATTTAAAATATACACTGCTCAAAAAAATAAAGGGAACACTTAAACAACACAATGTAACTCCAAATCAATCACACTTCTGTGAAATCAAACTGTCCACTTAGGAAGCAACACTGATTGACAATAAATTTACATGCTGTTGTGCAAATGGAATAGACAACAGGTGGAAATTATAGGCAATTAGCAAGACACCCCCAATAAAGGACTGGTTTTGCAGGTGGTGACCACAGACTACTTCTGGCTGATGTTTTGGTCACTTTTGAATGCTGGCGGTGCTTTCACTCTACTGGTAGCATGAGACGGAGTCTACAACCCACGCAAGTGGCTCAGGTAGTGCAGCTCATCCAGGATGGCACATCAATGCGAGCTGTGGCAAGAAGGTTTGCTGTGTCTGTCAGCGTAGTGTCCAGAGCATGGAGGCGCTACCAGGAGACAGGCCAGTACATCAGGAGACGTGGAGGAGGCTGTAGGAGGGCAACAACCCAGCAGCAGGACTGCTACCTCCGCCTTTGTGCAAGGAGGAGCAGGAGGAGCACTGCCAGAGCCCTGCAAAATGACCTCCAGCAGGCCACAAATGTGCATGTGTCTGCTCAAACGGTCAGAAACAGACTCCATGAGGGTGGTATGAGGGCCCAACGTCCACAGGTGGGGGTTATGCTTACAGCCCAACACCGTGCAGGACGTTTGGCATTTGTCAGAGAACACCAAGATTGGCAAATTCGCCACTCTTCACAGATGAAAGCAGGTTCACACTGAGCACATGTGACAGACGTGACAGAGTCTGGAGACGCAGTGGAGAACGTTCTGCTGCCTGTAACATCCTCCAGCATGACCGGTTTGGCGGTGGGTCAGTCATGGTGTGGGGTGGCATTTCTTTGGGGGGCCGCACAGCCCTCCATGTGCTCGCCAGAGGTAGCCTGACTGCCATTAGGTACCAAGATGAGATCCTCAGACCCCTTGTGAGACCATATGCTGGTGCGGTTGGCCCTGGGTTCCTCCTAATGCAAGACAATGCTAGACCTCATGTGGCTGGAGTGTGTCAGCAGTTCCTGCAAGAGGAAGGCATTGATGCTATGGACTGGCCCACCCGTTCCCCAGATCTGAATCCAATTGAGCACATCTGGGACATCATGTCTCGCTCCATCCACCAACGCCACGTTGCACCACAGACTGTCCAGGAGTTGGCGGATGCTTTAGTCCAGGTCTGGGAGGAGATCCCTCAGGAGACCATCCGCCACCTCATCAGGAGCATGCCCAGGCATTGTAGGGAGGTCATACAGGCACGTGGAGGCCACACACACTACTGAGCTTCATTTTGACTTGTTTTAAGGACATTACATCAAAGTTGGATCAGCCTGTAGTGTGGTTTTCCACCTTTAATTTTGAGGGTGACTCCAAATCCAGACCTCCATGGGTTGATACATTTTATTTCCATTGAAAATTTTTGTGTGATTTTGTTGTCAGCACATTCAACTATGTAAATAAAAAAGTATTTAATAAGATTATTTCATTCATTCAGATCTAGGATATGTTATTTTAGTGTTCCCTTCATTTTTTGAGCAGTGTATATATATATATATATTTATATACAATAACGCTTACCTTCCTATAAAATACATTGAAGCAGACCTAAAGTAATTTTTGTAATATTGTTGAAATGATTAAAAATGCTATAATGGATGGTAGTCAATTTTATCTCTAAAATGGCTTTGCTGCACAGCAAAATCGCCAGTGTTCATATCCTGGTGTAAGCAGCTTTTGGTGTTAATTTGTGTTACCATGATCGGACTGAACACCAGCTGTTGTTGCATTTTAAGCTGTTGTTAAAAATACTGTTGTTCAATCTGGGTGTTGCGTGTGTTCTACACTGAAAATTGTTCAACTGTTCATCTGGGGAGTTAAATTAAAACTCAGTGGTGTAAAATAACCCCAGTGTTAGTGTTAATAAACAAAACCACGCCCATCATTATCATACTGACCAGCATACTCTACTGCAGGTTTTTGTTTTTAGGATAGTTTTTAATATCTGTGTTTTTGATTGATTGATTAATCTATGCTGCACAAAGCGAAATAACGTAAGTGAATCAGTTAGTTCGATTTTTTCACCCACTACTGAAATGGTTGTTCCAGTTTAAATGGTTTAGGTAGTCTCCTTTATCAATGCTCCTAACCCCTGACAGTCATTCTGAATGCAAATTGTGGGTGAATAAAAATTCAAACTGTTGAATAGCCTAACTCTGGCTGGATTCCAGTAGGAATTACACATCACTTTGTAGGCCAGCCTGTAAACCAGGAATTTCCTAACACCACTGTGTTAGGGTAAAACTAGGTCATCCGAGTAAGGCCTTCAGAACGTATTCAGACCCCTTGACTTTTTCCACATTTTGTTACGTTACAGCCTTATTCTAAAATGTATAAAATTATTTTTTTCCCCTAATCAATCTACACACAATACCCCATAATGATGAAGCAAAAACAGGTTTTTAGACATTTTTGCTAATTTATATAATATACACTACTAGTTAAAAGTTTGGACATATCTACTCATGCAAGGGTTTTTCTTTATTTGTAAAATATTTTACATTGTAGAATAATAGTTTATTTTTGGTTCCAACCGCCATGTCTTTGTGAGAGACACGGTGTGGGTGAACAGATGATCTCCGCATGTGTAGTTCCCACCGTAAAGCATGGAGGAGGAGGTGTTATGGTGTGGGGGTGCTTTGGTGGTGACACTGTCTGTGATTTATTTAGAATTCAAGGCACACTTAACCAGCATGGCTACCACAGCATTCTGCAGCGATACGCCGTCCCATCTGGTTTGGGCTTAGTGGGACTATGATTTGTTTTTCAACAGGACAATGACCCAACACACCACCAGGCTGTGGAAGGGCTATTTTACCAAGAAGGAGAGTGATGGAGTGCTGCATCAGATGGCCTGGCATCCACAATCACCTGACCTAAACCTAATTGAGATGGTTTGGGATGAGTTGGACTGCAGAGTGAAGGAAAAGCAGGCAAACAAGTGCTCAGCATATGTGGGAACACCTTCAAGACTTTTGGAATTCCAGGTGAAGCTGGTTGAGAGAATGCCAAGAGTGTGCAAAGCTGTCATCAAGGCAAAGGCTGGCTATTTGAAGAATCTCAAATAAAAAATATGTTTTGATTTGTTTAACACTTTTTTGGTTACTACATGATTCCATATGTGTTATTTCATAGTTTTGATGTCTTCACTATTATTCTACAATATAGTAAATAGTAAAAATTAAGAAAAACCCTTGAATGAGTAGCTGTGTCCAAACTTTTGACTGGTACTGTAAAAAACGGAAATATTACATTTACATACAGTGGGGAAAAAAAGTATTTAGTCAGCCACCAATTGTGCAAGTTCTCCCACTTAAAAAGATGAGAGGCCTGTAATTTTCATCATAGGTACACGTCAACTATGACAGACAAATTGAGAAAAAAAAATCCAGAAAATCACATTGTAGGATTTTTAATGAATTTATTTGCAAATTATGGTGGAAAATAAGTATTTGGTCACCTACAAACAGGCAAGATTTCTGGCTCTCACAGACCTGTAACTTCTTCTTTAAGAGGCTCCTCTGTCCTCCACTCGTTACCTGTATTAATGGCACCTGTTTGAACTTGTTATCAGTATAAAAGACACCTGTCCACAACCTCAAACAGTCACACTCCAAACTCCACTATGGCCAAGACCAAAGAGCTGTCAAAGGACACCAGAAACAAAATTGTAGACCTGCACCAGGCTGGGAAGACTGAATCTGCAATAGGTAAGCAGCTTGGTTTGAAGAAATCAACTGTGGGAGCAATTATTAGGAAATGGAAGACATACAAGACCACTGATAATCTCCCTCGATCTGGGGCTCTACGCAAGATCTCACCCCGTGGGGTCAAAATTATCACAAGAACGGTGAGCAAAAATCCCAGAACCACACAGGGGGACCTAGTGAATGACCTGCAGAGAGCTGGGACCAAAGTAACAAAGCCTACCATCAGTAACACACTACGCTGCCAGGGACTCAAATCCTGCAGTGCCAGACGTGTCCCCCTGCTTAAGCCAGTACATGTCCAGGCCCGTCTGAAGTTTGCTAGAGTGCATTTGGATGATCCAGAAGAGGATTGGGAGAATGTCATATGGTCAGATGAAACCAAAATATAACTTTTTGGTAAAAACTCAACTCGTCGTGTTTGGAGGACAAAGAATGCTGAGTTGCATCCAAAGAACACCATACCTACTGTGAAGCATGGGGGTGGAAACATCATGCTTTGGGGCTGTTTTTCTGCAAAGGGACCAGGACGACTGATCTGTGTAAAGGAAAGAATGAATGGGGCCATGTATCGTGAGATTTTGAGTGAAAACCTCCTTCCATCAGCAAGGGCATTGAAGATGAAACGTGGCTGGGTCTTTCAGCATGACAATGATCCCAAACACACTGCCTGGGCAACGAAGGAGTGTCTTCGTAAGAAGCATTTCAAGGTCCTGGAGTGGCCTAGCCAGTCTCCAGATCTCAACCCCATAGAAAATCTTTGGAGGGAGCTGAAAGTCCGTGTTGCCCAGCGACAGCCCCAAAACATAACTGCTCTAGAGGAGATCTGCATGGAGGAATGGGCCAAAATACCAGCAACAGTGTGTGAAAACCTTGTGAAGACTTACAGAAAACATTTGACCTGTGTCATTGCCAACAAAGGGTATATAACAAAGTATTGAGAAACTTTTGTTATTGACCAAATACTTATTTTCCACGATAATTTGCAAATAAATTCATTAAAAATCCTACAATGTGATTTTCTGGATTTTTTTTTCTCATTTTGTCTGTCATAGTTGACGTGTACCTATGATGAAAATTACAGGCCTCTCTCATCTTTTTAAGTGGGAGAACTTGCACAATTGGTGGCTGACTAAATACTTTTTTTCCCCACTGTAAGTATTCAGACCCTTTGCTCAGTACTTTGTTGAAGCACCTTTGGCAGCGATTACATCATAGAGTATTCTTGGGTATGACGCTACAAGCTTGGCTCACATGCATTTGGGGAGTTTCTCACATTCTTCTCTGTAGATCCTCTCAAGCTCTGACAGGTTGGATGGGGAGCGTTGCTGCACAGCTATTTTCAGGTCTCTCCAGAGATGTTTGATCGGGTTCAAGTCCTGGCTCTGGCTTGGCCTGAGAAGTGGCTTCCAGCTGGCCACTCTACCATAAAGGTCTGATTGGTGGAGTGCTGCAGAGATGATTGTCCTTCTGGAAGGTTCTCCCATCTCCACAGAGGAACTCTAGAGCTCTGTCAGTGACAATCGGGTTCTTGGTCACCTCTCTGACCAAGGCCCTTCTCCCCTGATTGCTCAGTTACCACAGGTGGACTCCAATCAAGTTGTAGAAACATCTCAAGGATAATCAATGGAAACAGGATGCACTTGAGCTCAATTTTGGTTTGACATTATGGGGTTTGTGTGTAGATTGATGAGGATTTTAACAAATTATTATCCATTTTAGAATAAGGCTGTAACGTAACAAAATGTGGAAAAAGTCAAGGGGTCTGAATCCTTTCCGAAGGCACTGTATAATTTCAACAAACATGGCGCCACACATAGCTGGAAAATAGCTTAGCATTAGCTCATTATAATCAGTACAACCTTAAAAAAAGTACTTTGCACACATCATAGGTGTCCAGTACAATCTATGCAATAATCGGAATGCACCGCCCCCTCAAGATTTTGAGCCTGCCTGGCAGGGTTGGTCCTACAAAGCCAGAGCCCCCTGATGGGAGAGCATAATATAGAAGGAAATTCTCAAAGCTGCTAATGAGAACCTTGACGACCTTGTACCTAGCTGGTGGGGATTCCGGTGGGGTACCCCCACCCAGGTAGTGGCAGTGCTGGCAACACTGGCTGCGGTAACCCATGGGGAGGGGGTCACACTAGGTCAATCAGAGAGGGGATATATTATTGTGGCCCTGGTGGCATAAATTAATCGAAAGTCTGACTGCACAGAGATACTTGGGAAAATGGTTACAACGGGGGACCATTGTGTGTGTGTGTTTCAGGGGAAGGGGGTGGATCTGATCTCCATCACCTAGGACTTGACATTGGTTAATCCATTTTTGCTCAATCTTGCATGCTTTCTCAAACATTTGTAACTGTATATGCATTCGTAAATCTTTCTTGAGTTGGGCTCTGGGATGCAACAACTGTTGAGCATCTGAGTTTATGGTTGATTGTGGGGGAAATGGGTTGAGTGTATAAGAGTATGTGTGTGTGTGTGTGTGTGTGTGTTTGTGTGTGTGTGTGTGTGTGTGTGTGTGTGTGTGTGTGTGTGTGTGTGTGTGTGTGTGTGTGTGTGTGTGTGTGTGTGTGTGTGTGTGTGTGTGTGTGTGTGTGTGTGTGTGTGTGTGTGTGTGTGTGTATCCCACATCTGTTGCAAGGGGGTAAGGATATTAGGGACAAAATAGGATGAATCACAATAATTGTTTGCTGAAATAATAATTGCTTGACAAAAATGTAATGTAATGCAATGGCAATCCTGGTTATAGGTAACAATCCTTTGCATGAACCGCCGGTATTATTACACATATTAATTGTTAATGATGGCAATTAAGATACGCAAGATATATGAATAGATATACATTTTTAATAGCTATATAAATTATAAAGCAAATTGAGGTGAGAGCATTGGAAATACTTTTAGCTGTTGATCTGCTTCTGTTCTGTGGGTGGCACCGTGTGCTGTTTTTGTATAATGGGTCCTGGCCTCTCAGGGGGCCTAGGGATCCGAGTGGACGGTCACTGGGATGACAATCTAACTTGGGATGGGGAGGGGTTTTAGCGGGTGGAATAGTGGAGAACAGTTGGAGGGTTACTTAGTAGCAATGCAAATATCATGGCACTGCTATATGGACACTCAATCACTATGGTACTTTTTAATGGTACATTTACAAACATATATTATGATAAATAGATTTGAAACTTGTATCTCATTATGGTAAATAAGTATAGCCAGTTATAATTGTAATGGCTTAGCAGATAATAAGAAAATAAGAACAATATTTACATGGCTCAAAGAGAAGGAATATAATATATATTGTTTATAGGACACTCATTCAACAATTTTAGATGAAGTTGTGTGGAAAAAGGACTAGGGGGTAAAATATACTACTACCATCACACCACCACCACCATGCTTGACCTTTGGTATGATGTTCTTACTGTGGAATGCAGTGTTTGGTTTTCGCAAGGCATAATGGAACCCATCTCGTCCAAAAAGTTGACTCAAGTTTGCCAAAAAGCACCTGGATGATCATCAAGACTCTTGGAAGAATGTTCTATGGACAGATGATTCAAAAGTATAACTTTTTCGACGACATGGTTCCAGTAATGCCTGGCGAAAACCAAACTCTGCATTCCACAGGAATAACATCATACCAAAGGTCAAGCATAGTGGTGGTGGTGTGATGGTTTGGGGATGCTTTGCTGCCTCAGGACCTGGACGACTTGCCTTAATAGAAGGAACCATGAATTCTGCTCTGTATCAGAGAATTCTACAGGAGAATGTCAGACCATCCGTCTGTGAGCTGAAGCTGAAGCGCAGCTGCGTCATGCAGCAAGACAATGATCCAAAACACACAATCAAGTCTACATGAAAATTGCTAAAAAGTCCAGACCTAATCCCAATTGAGATGTTGTGGCAGGACATGAAACGAGCAGTTCATGCTTGAAAACCCACACGTCACTGAGTTAAAGCAGTTCTGCATGGAAGACTGGGCCAAAATTCCTCCACAGCGACGTGAGAGACTGATCAACAACTACAGGAAGCATTTGGTTGGAGTTATTGCAGCTAAAGGTGGCACAACCAGTTATTGGGTGTAAGGGGGCAATTACTTTTTCATACAGGGGAATTGGGTGTTGCATAACTTTGTTTATGAAATAAATATGTAATTGTTGTATTATTTGTTCACTTATGTTCCGTTTATCTAATATTAGGTTTTGGTTGAAGATCTGATAACATTCAGTATCACAAATATGCAAAAGTAGAGAAAATTAGAAAGGGGGCAAATACTTTTTCATAGCACTGTACATTACTCTTACTGAATTTCCACGTGGGCAACGATATTGTAATTTTTTTTTTTACATTTTTTGTCATTTAGCAGACGCTCTTATCCAGAGCAACTTACAGTTAGTGAGTGCATACATTTTCATACTTTTATCAAAGCCTATTGGATGATACTAAAATACTATTCAATTCCAACCAAAAAAATCAACTTGGATGAAAGCAAATCCCCGGATTGGAGGAACCCAACTGTGTTACTTAAATTGGTAACATGTAATAGAACAAATTTCCTGCTAAACAGAATATTAGGTTGGTTTACAAACACCTACAGTGGGGGAAAAAAGTATTTAGTCAGCCACCAATTGTGCAAGTTCTCCCACTTAAAAAGATGAGAGAGGCCTGTCATTTTCATCATAGGTACACGTCAACTATGACAGATAAAATGAGAAAAAATTATCCAGAAAATCACATTGTAGGATTTTTTATGAATTTATTTGCAAATTATGGTGGAAAATAAATATTTGGTCAATAACAAAAGTTTCTCAATACTTTGTTACATACCCTTTGTTGGCAATGACACAGGTCAAACGTTTTCTGTAAGTCTTCACAAGGTTTTCACACACTGTTGCTGGTATTTTGGCCCATTCCTCCATGCAGATCTCCTCTAGAGCAGTGATGTTTTGGGGCTGTCGCTGGGCAACACGGACTTTCAACTCCCTCCAAAGATTTTCTATGGGGTTGAGATCTGGAGACTAGCTAGGCCACTCCAGGACCTTGAAATGCTTCTTACGAAGACACTCCTTCATTGCCAGAGCGGTGTGTTTGGGATCATTGTCATGCTGAAAGACCCAGCCACGTTTCATCTTCAATGCCCTTGCTGATGGAAGGAGGTTTTCACTCAAAATCTCACGATACATGGCCCCATTCATTCTTTCCTTTACACAGATCAGTCGTCCTGGTCCCTTTGCAGAAAAACAGCCCCAAAGCATGATGTTTTCACCCCCATGCTTCACAGTAGGTATGGTGTTCTTTGGATGCAACTCAGCATTCTTTGTCCTCCAAACACGACGAGTTGAGTTTTTACCAAAAGGTTATATTTTGGTTTCATCTGACCATATGACATTCTCCCAATCCTCTTCTGGATCATTCAAATGCACTCTAGCAAACTTCAGACGGGCCTGGACATGTACTGGCTTAAACAGGGGGGCGTAGTGTGTTACTGATGGTAGGCTTTGTTACTTTGGTCCCAGCTCTCTGCAGGTCATTCACTATGTCCCCCCGTGTGGTTCTGGGATTTTTGCTCACCGTTCTTGTGATCATTTTGACCCCATGGGGTGAGATCTTGTGTGGAGCCCCAGATCGAGGGAGATTATCAGTGGTCTTGTATGTCTTCCATTTCCTAATAATTGCTCCCACAGTTGATTTCTTCAAACCAGGCTGCTTACCTATTGCAGATTCAGTCTTCCCAGCCTGGTGCATGTCTACAATTTTGTTTCTGGTGTCCTTTGACAGCTCTTTGGTCTTGGCCATAGTGGAGTTTGGAGTGTGACTGTTTGAGGTTGTGGACAGGTGTCTTTTATACTGATAACAAGTACAAACAGGTGCCATTAATACAGGTAACGAGTGGAGGACATAGGAGCCTCTTAAAGAATAAGTTACAGGTCTGTGAGAGCCAGAAATCTTGCTTGTTTGTAGGTGACCAAATACTTATTTTCCACCTTAATTTGCAAATTAATTAATTAAAAATCCTACAATGTGATTTTCTGGAGAAAAAAAATCTCAATTTGTCTGTCATAGTTGACGTGTACCTATGATGAAAATTACAGGCCTCTCTCATCTTTTTAAGTGGGAGAACTTGCACAATTGGAAGCTGACTAAATACTTTTTTCCCCCACTGTAAGTATGACAAAACATAGAATTTCTTCAAGTCTCACATTTATTAGACCAATAAAGTGCTTTTGAACACAGTGCAAATACATATACAGTATGTAAACAAACGTAACACTTCTTCTTATTAAACATTCAATATTTGCGACAGAATTCCTTTTAAAAATAAGTGAATTTGCAACCTGCATTAATAAACAGAATAGTTTCCAGGTACGGTATTTGAACTTCAATAAAATTGTAGAAGCTACCATACAAATGGTAAGTAGAGTGCTGTTGGACATTTAACAATCTTTTCCAAGACAGAGCATAGCGTTGCTGTCGGGTGAAACCCTTGTAACTCCAAATGTGAAGATATATTTTTTTACATATAAATTGAAAGGAAGGAAAACCCTTTTTTAACCACGTAAAATTTCACAGCTCTAGGAGCAAAGACACTTATCTAAAATACAACCTAATTAAAATTTGACCATTCATTAACATTGAAAAAACATTCTAAATAGAATTTGCTGATATTTGAAGATACAATACTTTCACTCGACAGCGACGATATGACGTCTTCTCTAACCAACAGCACAGCAAGAAAATGCTCCATTCCACTTAATATTCAGCTGTTAGGGTCCATGATGGTTGCTTTTTATTAAGAGCTACCTGGAGCTTCCTTGCACACACACTCAAATGAGCTCAAATCTGTAACCAAAATCAAATCGTAAAAACATAACATTTTAGGACCCGAGCAATAACTTCATAGTCTTGGTTATTGTGAGCTTTGCAGTTTGCAACAAAGATTCTACACTTTGGCAGACATCGTGTTGATCAAACTGCATTAGGATTTAAATTACCACTTCGAAAATGTTTTGATTAACTTGGCCTATAAGTGAAAGCTCAAGAAAGACAACCCCTTATGTAAACAACATTTTCCCCATAGTATAAAATCAAAGTGTTTTTTCTGGCAACCTGTATGAATAAACCAAACTATTTAGAGGTATATTTGAACTTTGAATGGTTTGTTTATGTTAGGAGCTACCTGGAACTTCCTTGCACACACTCAAAGAATAAAACATTGTAAAAATAAAGAAAAACCCTTGAATGAGTAGGAGTTCAAAACATTTTGATCGGTAGTGTATGTTTGGCTTCAAAACGCATTGTCCATAGTCCAACTAGTGGTCCAAACTGGTGTATCAATTGTGGATAATGTTCTAAGAAATTGTGTTTAGGCTTAAGGTCAGAGTCAGGTAAAAGCTCTTTAAATCTTATTCTGTGTTCTGAGATTTTAAAGTCAAGATACGCAATGGATTCCTCAGTATGAATAGGTGTAACTAGAAGGTCCACTAGGTCCTTTAGGTCTGTTAAGATTTGCCAAGCTGGTTCCTCAAAGGGAACGGTCTGCCCAATCAAAAAAGGTACAAATCTCAGCAGACTCCAGTTCTCATGGGCATTTCCTCCAACAGTTTTTCTTGATCCAAAAGTAAGTGGCCGATTAGTTTTGTCAGTACACTTAAAAGGATAAGTAATTATTGCCTTGTTCAAAGTGGATAAACTGAAGTGCTTTTTTGTGATGCATACATTGAGGCACAGTGCAAGCTCAAAAGGGACAATGCCTTCAAAGAGATCATGACCAATATCTGGAGGAAAACCAGTGGTCACATCAAAATAGGAGAGGTGCTTTGACAAAACACACAAAAAAATTCACAGCGTAATAGTTGGACAGTTGCTTTCCTCAAGCACCCTCAGGTGACCTGCACGAATTTCCTTAGTTCTTAGACAGAAAGCTCCACTTCTAACTTATTTTGGCTGATATTCTAACTTCTCTGCAGTGCAAAATCTACAGGTGTACGCCCCTGTGAAATTCTTAAGAAATCCTGCAATACCGTGTGCACCAAGGTTGTCTGCGACAACACACTGAACTGTGCCTTTCACTGTTCTGCCCAACTTCGAGACAAAGACCCCATTCTCTTCTAAATGTACAAGATCACTAATCAGAGGTTCTAAAACTTTTTCATAACCATAGCACTTCACATCATTACTTTTGATTAAAGCAGCCAAATATATAGACGACAAAGTGGACTGACAACCTGGCTGCAAATGACCCAAAACCCAATAAATGCCACAGATTTTATGTTTCTTTCTAGACGTACCGAGGGGACTGCAAATTTCAAAGTCATCAATATATAATATCAACAAGATACTGTCCTGTTTGGATAGCAATTCATTTTCTTTTAAAAAGACACCATCAAAGAGGGATTTGTATACCTGCTCAGAGCTGGGTGTCTGTTGATCTATGGTATTAAAATGGCCAGCCTGATCTAGAATAGTTGGACAAGTAAGAATCTGCTGTAAGGACTTTAAAATAGGAATATATTGGAATTGCTTCTTATTTTCTGAGTCAAGTATGTATTCTACTGGTTCCACAACATTCAAGTGTCTCTTAAAGTAACCATTTCGCCTCCAAGCAGTGGAGAGTGAACCTCTGGGTCCTATTGCTTTTTGAATGGGGTTTGACTTGCACAGTGCACTGGCTAGCTCTTGATCAACTGATTGGTCGACTTGGCAACAGTTATCCTGTAGTATTTTGTTTATAGTATTCTGTGTAATAGGCAAAGATACAGAACTGATCAAATATTGAAACTCCTGCAGGAGCTCATCTATGGCTGCACTTGATGCAAGAAAAATATTTTCTAACTTAAGAAGGACTGAAGCAATTTTAAGCTCAATATCTTTTGCTAAGTCTTCAGAACTTTAATTCTCAAATCCGGGGTCCACATTCACTTCATTACAAGATATATTCTCCCAATTTGAAATTTGAGCAGGAACACTGTCAAATGATTCTTCACCAGATCAACTTACTGTCTTTCTTTCCACAATCCCAGGTTTAAAGTCATTCACAGCATTGAAGTGTTTTCTGTGTTTATGACTTTTGAAATTCTCATAAATATTGGTTTTGTATGCACAATCCCGAAAAACATACAAATTACAGTCTCATGATTTTTCAGATGTTGGAAAATATGTTGAAAATATTCTCTTTCTGTAGAAAGTTGATTATGACCACAGTTATGGCACCTGAACGTAGATAGAGCTTTGGTTAGTGGGGATTGCGGAGCAGGGTGATTTCTTGACAGATGGCTTGTCACGATCGAGGTAAGGAGTAGACCAAGGCGCAGCGTGATGAACGAACATACTTTAATTAGTTAAAGTGTAAACACAATACAAAACAAGAAACGACTCGTGAAGTCCACGGTGACAATGACCGAACACGGAACAAAAACCCACAAACACAAAGGGAAAACAGACAGTTTAAATATGGCTCCCAATCAGAGACAACCAGCCAACAGCTGACACTCGTTGCCTCTGATTGGGAGTCACTCAGGCAAACATAGAAATCAACAAACTAGAACCCCCAACATAGAAATAAACACATAGAATAAACACAAAGAATGAACACACCCTGGCTCAACATAATGAGTCCCAGAGCCAGGGTGTGACAGTACCCCCCCTAAAGGCGTGGACTGCGACCGCGCCTCAACTAAACAAAACAGGGGAGGGCTGGGCGGGCATACCTCCTCGGCGGCGGTTCTGGCTCCGGCCTTGACCACCACCCTCCAATACACCCCCCATAGCGCCCCTGGTCCAGTCTGGCCCCGCCGGCTGGAGCCGAACTGGACTTAGCAGGAGCGGTTAGCTTCAGCTCCATAGTGGAGCAGTTGACCGGTACCTTACCAGGCACCGGTGACCCAGGCACGGGTTGTGTTGGACTGACGACGCGCACCCCTGGCTTGGTGCGTGGAGGAGGAACGGGCCTTACCAGGCTGACGATGCGCACCCCTGGCTTGGTGCGTGGAGGAGGGACGGGCCTTACCAGGCTGACGACTCGCACCCCTGGCTTGGTGCGTGGAGGAGGGACGGGCCTTACCAGGCTGACGACGCGCACCGTAGACTTGGTGCGAGTGGCAGGAACAGGCCGGGCCGGGCTGGCGACGCGCACCGTATACTTGGTGCGAGTGGCAGGAACAGGCCGGGCCGGGCTGGCGACGCGCACTGTATACTTGGTGCGAGTGGCAGGAACAGGCCGGGCCGGGCTGGCGACGCGCACCGTATACTTGGTGCGAGTGGCAGGAACAGGCCGGGCCGGGCTGGCGACGCGCACCGTAAACTTGGTGCGTGGAGCAGGGACAGGCCGGGCTGGGCTGTCGACGCACACCGTAGGCTTGGTGCGTGGAGCAGGGACTGGCCGGACTGGGCTGGCGACGCACACCGTAGGCTTGGTGCGTGGAGCAGGGACAGGCCGGGCTGTCGACGCACACCGTAGGCTTGGTGCATGGAGCAGGGACAGGCCAGACCGGGCTGGCGACGCACACCGTAGGCTTGGTGCGTGGAGCAGGGACTGGCCGAACCGGGCTGTGGAGACGGATAGGAGCCCTGGAGTGAAGAGCGGCCACAACCCGTCCTGGCTGAATGCCTACCCTCACACACTCTGTGTGAGGCATCCGCACAGGACGTACAGGGCGGTGTATCCGTAACCTGGTGGCCTCCATAATCCGCCCCTTTTTTGCCTCCGTCAGCCCCGTCGTCCATGCCGTGTGCCCCCCCCCTAAAAATTTTCTGGGGTTGCCTCTCGACCGCCCGACGACGAATAAACACAAAGAATGAACACACCCTGGCTCAACATAATGAGTCCCAGAGCCAGGGTGTGACATGGCTCAGTAAAGCATTCCAAGTCTTAAATGTGCATAAGTACATGGGTATGAATGGCCCCGTACATAATGCCTATGACTAAGTTTATAATGCTTGAGCAGTTCTGATCTTCTTGAAAAAGACCTCCCGCAATCTTTGCATTTCCACATTCATTGCAACTCTGGAAAAACAAAAGACAAGAACATTACTAGGCACATTAGGCCTGTCTAAATAATGTTACCTCTGGGAGAAATACAAAATGCCAATCTAGCAAACCTCTAAATTATGATTAGAATTTGACTGTGATGCATAGAATGGACTGTGACACATAAGGCTAGTTTTATTAGTGCTACATTTATGATTTGCTGACTATCACAACCAATTTTGTTGAATATTGTGACACCAACAATATTAACATTAACCTTATACCAGTCTCTATTCTCTTAGAATGACTTCTCAGCAGCAGTAAAATAAATAGTCCAACCTTCAGGTGTTGAGTGAATTCACTTAAACAATGCTGGGGAGAAAATGCAAAGTTCCTTTCAATGTTGAGACCAGTAAAATGTTCATAATGTTCAGAAGTGATTACCTGGTACTATTCAACGTTAGATAGCATTGCACGTGGTTGGCTAGCTAAGTTCGCATGTTAGCGAGTAGTAGCATAATAGCTAACACAATTACTATGACAAAGAAAGAAAATAACCTTACTAATAATAATAGCTAACCGTTAGAAATAGCTAGCCACCATCCCAAGACACAATGTCAGCATAAAACAAACATATCCAATAGTCACTTGCACATGCGGCTACAAAAGTATTTTTTAAACAAAATGAACCGGGAGAAAATACGCTGACTTAGTTGACAATGTCAGAACTACCCTTACAAAACTTAACAAAGACACAAGCTCACTCGCTAGCTAGCTAGTAAAAGTGACTACCATTAGCTAGCTAGTTAAGTTACCAATGACTTTCGTAACACATTATGTCCACAACAAAGTTGAATAAATCTCAAAAGCCACCAAATGGTCAATTATACAATTATCAAACACACCACCAACAACATATTGCTTACGAAATATGATTTCATGACTCAACCTACCGTGTATAAACGTGCTTTCTAATCAACCGTTATGAACTGGGAAGAGCAAGAGGCTTTGCAGGTGGAAAAGTTGCCGCTGAATGTTGCGTCATGACGTCAGATGTCTGTGCTGACTACGCATTTGCACGCGTAAGGAGAAAAACCAATTTCTATGCTTCCTTCCGGTAAGACAAAGGGTGGCGGTCTGTGTATATTTGTGGTGCACGAAATCTAATAATCAAGGTTTCGCCTGAGGTAGAGTATCTCATGATAAGCTGTAGACCACACTATTTACCAAGAGAGTTTTAATCTATAGTTTTCGTTGCTGTCTATTTACCACCACAAACCGATGCTGGCACTAAGATTGCACTCAATGAGCTGTATAAGGCCATAAGCAAACAGGAAAACGCTCATGCAAACGGTAAGTCGCTCTGGATAAGAGCGTCTGCTAAATGAATAAAATGTAAAAATGTACATACAAAGGCACCGCTCCTAGTGACCCAGGACTTTAATGCAGGGAAACTTAAATCCGTTCTACCTAATTTCTACCAGCATGTTAAATATGCAACCAGAGGAAAAAAAACTCTAGACAACCTTTACTCCACACACAGAGACGCGTACAAAGCTCTCCCTCACCCTCCATTTGGCAAATCTGACCATAATTCTATCCTCCTGATTCCTGCTTATAAGCAAAAACTAAAGCAGGAAGCACCAGTGACTCGGTTAATAAGGAAGTGGTCAGATGTCGCAGATGCTAAGCTACAGGACTGTTTTGCTAGCACAGACTGGAATAAGTTCCGGGATTCTTCCGATGGCATTGAGGAGTACACCACATCAGTCACTGGCTTCATCAATAAGTGCATCGACGACGTCGTCCCCACAGTGACCGTACGTACATACCCCAACCAGAAGCCATGGATTACAGGCAACATCCGCACTGAGCTAAAGGGTAAAGCTGCCGCTTTCAAGGAGTGGGACTCTAACCCGGAAGCTTATAAGAAATCCCGCTATGCCCTCCGACGAACCATCAAAAAGGCAAAGCGTCAATATAGGACAAAGATCGAATCGTACTACACCGGCTCCGACGCTCGTCGGATTTGGCAGGGCTTGCAAACTATTACAGACTACAAAGGGAAGCACAGCCGCGAGCTACCCAGTGACATGAGCCTTTCAGACGAGCTAAATCACTTCTGTGCTCGCTTTGAGGAAAGCAACACTGAAGCATGCATGAGATCCTCAAAAAATTATACAGCTGCACCATTGAGAGCATCCTGACTGGTTGCATCACCGCCTGGTATGGCAACTGCTTGGCCTCCGACCGCAAGGCACTACAGAGGGTAGTTCATACGGCCCAGTACATCACTGGGGCAAAGCTTCCTGCCATCCAGGACCTCTATACCAGGCGGTGTCAGAGGAAGGCCCTCAAAATTGTCAAAGACTCCAGCCACCCTAGTCATAGACTGTTCTCTCTGCTACCGCACGGCAAGCGGTACCGGAGTGCCAAGTCTAGGTCCAAAAGACTTCTCAACAGCTTCTACCCCCAAGCCATAAGACTCCTGAACAGCTAATCATGGCTACCCGGACAATTTGCACTGCCCCCCCACCCCATCCTTTTTACGCTGCTGCTACTCTGTTAAGTATTTATGCATAGTCACTTTAACTCTACCCACATGTACATATTACCTCAACTACCTCAACTAGCCGGTGCCCCCGCACATTGACTCTGCAACGGTACCCCCCTGTATATATAGCCTCCCTACTGTCACTTTATTTTACTTCTGCTCTTTTTTTCTCAACACTTTTTTTGTTGTTGTTTTATTTTTACTTTTTTTGTTTAAAATAAATGCACTGTTGGTTAAGGGCTGTAAGTAAGCATTTCACTGTAATGTCTGCACCTGTTGTATTCGGCGCATGTGACCAATAAAATTTGATTTGATTTGATTTGATTTGATTTGAGCGCATCAGCTGTTCCGGATGACTATGTGAGTAAGACTTTTAAACAGGTCAACATTCACAAGGCCGCAGGGCCAGACGGATTACCAGGATGTGTACTCCGAGAATGTGCTGGCTAACTGGCAAGTGTCTTCACTGACATTTTCAACATGTCACTGACTGAGTCTGTAATACCAACATGTTTCAAGCAGACCACTATAGTCCCTGTGCCCAAGAACACTAAGATAACCTGCATCAATGACTACTGACCCGTAGCACTCACGTCTGTAGCCATGAAGTGCTTTGAAAGGCTGGTCATGGCTCACATCAACACCATTATCCCAGAAACCCTAGACCCACTCCAATTTGCATACCAACCCAACAGATCCACAGATGATGCAATCTCTATTGCACTCCACACTGCCCTTTCCCACCTGGACAAGAGGAACACCTACAGTTGAAGTCGGAAGTTTAAATACACCTTAGCCAAATACATTTAAACTCATTTTTTCACAATACATGACATTTAATCCTAGTAAAAATTCTCTGTCAGTTAGAATCACCACTTTATTTTAAGAATGTGAAATGTCAGAATAATAGTAGAGAGAATGATTTATTTCAGCTTTTATTTCTTTCATTAAATTCCCAGTGAGTCAGAAGTTTACATACACTCAATTAGTATTTGGTAGCATTGCCTTTCAATTGTTTAACTTGGGTCAAACGTTTCAGGTAGCTTTCCACAAGCTTCGCACAATAAGTTGGGTGAATTCTGGCCCATTCCTCCTGACAGAGCTGGTGTAACTGAGTCAGGTTTGTAGGCCTCCTTGCTCGCAAACGCTTTTTCAGTTCTGCCCACACATTTTATATAGCATTGAGGTCAGGGCTTTGTGATGGCCTCTCCCATATCTTGACTTTGTTGTCCTTAAGCCATTTTGCCACAACTTTGGGAGTATGCTTGGGGTCATTGTCCATTTGGAAGACCCATTTGCAACCAAGCTTTAACTTCCTGACTGATGTATTGAGATGTTGCTTCAATATATCCACATAATTGTCCTTCCTCATGGTGCCATCTAGTTTGTGAAGTGCACCAGTCCCTCCTGCAGGAAAGCACCCCCACAGCATGATGCTGCCACCCCGTGCTTCACGGTTGGGATGGTGTTCTTCGGCTTACAAGGTGTTATGATGAGTTTCTAGGGTATCAAGTGATTATGAATTTAATGATGTAAGGATGTACACTTTTGATGGGGAGGTCATATTAGATATTTAATATGGTACCATGGTTAGTTATAGCATACGAAGGACATAGCCCTGCTTCTGCCATCTTCCAACTCCAGAACAAAGATCCACTCTCTCTATATATACACTCTGTTACAAGTCTCTTCACTAACATCTGGTAAACCTCCATGGGCACTCCCTTTCTTTGATGTTATTACCCTTTACCCCCAAGTAATATATCCTGTCCATCAATAATTTCTAAGATCAACATCAGTAATCTCCTTTGACATAAGGAATGCAGACTATGTGGCAACAAGCCACTTATCTACCAACTCTAACCTGGTCCACACGATACTATGACATGACATCATTACACAAGGCACCCCCTCTTTCCTCCAAACATAACGATGGTCATTATGGCCTCCTGCAGCAAAGCACCCCCACAGCATGATGCTGCCACCCCCGTGCTTCACGGTTGGGATGGTATCTTCGGCATGCAAGCATACCCCTTTTTCCTCCAAACATAACGATGGTCATTATGGACAAGCAGTTCTATTTTAGTTTCATCAGACCAGAGGACCTTTCTCCAAAAGGTACGATCTGTGTCCCCATGTGCAGTTGCAAACCGTGGTCTGGCTTCTTCCTTGCTGAGCGGCCTTTCAGGTTATGTCGATATAGGACTCGTTTTACTGTAAATATAGATACTTTTGTACCTGCTTCCTCCAGCATCTTCACAAGGTCCTTTGCTGTTGTTCTGGGATTGATTTGCACTTTTCGCACCAAAGTACGTACATCTCTAGGAGACAGAATGCGTCTCCTTCCTGAGCGGTATGACGGCTGTGTGGTCCCATGGTGTTTATACTTGCGTACTATTGTTTGTACAGATTGCTCTCAAAGATGAACCAGACTTGTGGAGGTCTACAATCTTTGCTGATTTCTTTGGATTTTCCCATGAAATCAAGCAAAGAGGCACCGAGTTTGAAGGTAGGCCTTGAAATAAATCCACAGATACACCACCAAATTGACTCAAATGATGTCAATTAGCCTGTCAGAAGCTTCTAAAGCCATGACATCATTTTCTGGAATTTTCCAAGCTGATTAAAGGCACAGTCAACTTAGTGTATGTAAACTTCTGACCCACTGGAATTGTGATACAATGAATTATAAATTAAATAATCTGTCTGTAAACAATAGTTGGAAATATTACTTGTGTCATGCACAAAGTAGACGTCCTAACCGTCTTGCCAAAACTATAGTTTGTTAACAATAAATTTGTGGAGTGGTTGAAAAATGAGCTTTAATAACTCCAACCTAAGTGTATGTAAACTTCTGACATCAACTGTACGTGAGAATACTATTCATTGACTACAGATCAGCATTCAACACCATAGTGCCCTCAAAGCTCGTCACTAAGCTAAGGAACCAGGGACTGAACACCTCCCTCTGCAACTGGACCCTGGACTTCCTGACGGGCCGCCCCCAGGTGGTAAGGGTAGGTAACAACACATCTGCCATGCTGATCCTCAACACGGGGGCCCCTCAGAGGTGCGTGCTCAGTCCCTACCTGGACTATTTGCATTGTCCCCCCACCCAACCCAACCCAACCCAACCCAACCCCACCCCACCCCCTCTTGTACGCTGCTGCTACCCTCTGTTTATTATCTATTCATAGTCACTTCAACTCTACCCATATGTACATATTACCTCAATTACCTCGACTAACCTGTACCCCCCAACATTGACTCTGTACCGGTATCCCCTGTATATAGCCTCCCTTCCGTTATTTTATTTTACTGCTGCTCTTTAATTATTTGTTATTTTTTACTCATCTATTTCTTTACTTAACACTTATTTTTCTTAAAACTGCATTGTTGGTTAAGGGCTTGTAAGCATTTCACTGTAAGGTCTACACCTGATTTTATTTTATTTGATCTCTAAAACAAAAGCAATTTAGGTCAAAAGAGTCCATACTAACAAAGGAAATAGAAGGTCTAACAGAACAGATACAGTGGGGAAAAAAGTATTTAGTCAGCCACCAATTGTGCAAGTTCTCCCACTTAAAAATATGAGAGAGGCCTGTAATTTCCATCATAGGTACACGTCAACTATGACAGACAAAATGAGAAAAAAAAATCCAGAAAATCACATTGTAGGATTTTTAATGAATTTATTTGCAAATTATGGTGGAAAATAAGTATTTGGTCAATAACAAAAGTTTCTCAATACTTTGTTATATACCCTTTGTTGGCAATGACACAGGTCAAACGTTTTCTGTAAGTCTTCACAAGGTTTTCACACACTGTTGCTGGTATTTTGGCCCATTCCTCCATGCAGATCTCCTCTAGAGCAGTGATGTTTTGGGGCTGTCGCTGGGCAACACGGACTTTCAACTCCCTCCAAAGATTTTCTATGGGTTGAGATCTGGAGACTGGCTAGGCCACTCCAGGACCTTGAAATACTTCTTACGAAGCCACTCCTTCGTTGCCCGGGCGGTGTGTTTGGGATCATTGTCATGCTGAAAGACCCAGCCACGTTTCATCTTCAATGCCCTTGCTGATGGAAGGAGGTTTTCACTCAAAATCTCACGATACATGGCCCCATTCATTCTTTCCTTTACACGGATCAGTCGTCTTGGTCCCTTTGCAGAAAAACAGCCCCAAAGCATGATGTTTTTCACAGTAGGTATGGTGTTCTTTGGATGCAACTCAGCATTCTTTGTCCTCCAAACACGACAAGTTTAGTTTTTACCAAAAAGTTCTATTTTGGTTTCATCTGACCATATGACATTCTCCCAATCCTCTTCTGGATCATCCAAATGCACTCTAGCAAACTTCAGACGGGCCTGGACATGTACTGGCTTAAGCAGGGGGACACGTCTGGCACTGCAGGATTTGAGTCCCTGGCGGCGTAGTGTGTTACTGATGGTAGGCATTGTTACTTTGGTCCCAGCTCTCTGCAGGTCATTCACTAGGTCCCCCCGTGTGGTTCTGGGATTTTTGCTCACCGTTCTTGTGATCATTTTGACCCCACGGGGTGAGATCTTGCGTGGAGCCCCAGATCGAGGGAGATTATCAGTGGTCTTGTATGTCTTCCATTTCCTAATAATTGCTCCCACAGTTGATTTCTTCAAACCAAGCTGCTTACCCATTGCAGATTCAGTCTTCCCAGCCTGGTGCAGGTCTACAATTTTGTTTCTGGTGTCCTTTGACAGCTCTTTGGTCTTGGCCATAGTGGAGTTTGGAGTGTGACTGTTTGAGGTTGTGGACAGGTGTCTTTTATACTGATAACAAGTTCAAACAGGTGCCATTAATACAGGTAACGAGTGGAGGACAGAGGAGCCTCTTAAAGAAGAAGTTACAGGTCTGTGAGAGCCAGAAATCTTGCTTGTTTGTAGGTGACCAAATACTTATTTTCCACCATAATTTGCAAATAAATTCATAAAAAATCCTACAATGTGATTTTCTGGAATTTTTTTCCTCAATTTGTCTGTCATAGTTGACGTGTACCTATGATGAAAATTACAGGCCTCCCTCATCTTTTTAAGTGGGAGAACTTGCACAATTGGTGGCTGACTAAATACTTTTTTCCCCCACTGTAGATAGCAATAAAAACTGTTCCATAGAGGCTCAGAATAAGTTAGAGGAAAAACAAAAAGAAATGGAGGAACTTATTCAAGAAAGATCAAGTGTAAGATATTATAAAAATAAAGCAAACTGGATGGAATATGGGGAAAAATGCACCAAATTCATTTTTAATCTTCAACATAGAAATATAACCAAAAATAATTTACTGAAACTGGTTAAATATGACGGAGTCACCCATGATTCACCAAATTATATTTTGAAAGAGGAATCAAAGTACTTTAAGCGTATGTTTTTGTTTCAGTCTCCTCCATCTCCTCTAACTGAAGCTAATTGTATGGATTTTTGTTCTATTGATAATGTAAAATTAACAGCCGTACAGAAAGATTCATGTGAAGGCGAAATTACAGAGGAGGAACTTCTTGATGCAACTAAAGCCTTTAAGTCCGGGGAAACTCCAGGGCTGGATGGCATACCAGTTGAGGTATACCAAACCTTTTTTGATATACTCAGAGGACCGTTATTGGCATGTTTTAACCACTCCTATGTAAATGGTAGATTATCAGACACTCAACAAGAAGGTCTTATTTCATTATTACTGAAACAGGATACAAGTGTGAAATATAAAGATCCAGTCCATTAAAGAAATTGGAGGCCTATTACACTTAAGTGTTGTGATGCAAAAATGTGTGCAAAATGTATAGCTCATAGAATAAAAAAGGTATTGTCGGACATTATTCATTCTAATCAGAAATGTTTTTTACATGGATGATACATTGGAGATAATATAAGGCAAGTACTGGAAACAATAGAACACTATGAAAAATCTGGGAAACCAGGCCTGCTATTCATAGCTGACTTTGAAAATGCTTTTGATAAAGTACGACTGGAGTTTATATATAAATGCCTGGAACATTTCAATTTTGGAGAATCTCTTATAAAATGGGTTAAAATCATGTATAGTAACACTAGCTGTAAAATAGAAAATAATGGCTACTTCTCAGAAAGTTTTAAACTGTCAAGAGGAGTAAAACAAGGTTGTCCACTATCGGCATATGTATTTATTATGGCCATCAAAATGTTAGCTATTAAAATCAGATCCAACAATAATATCAAGGGATTAGAAATCCAGGGTTTAAAAACAAAGGTGTCATTGTACACTGATGATTCATGTTTTCTTTTAAATCCACAACTAGGATCCCTCCACAGCCTCATAGAGGATCTAGATACATTTTCTAACCTCTCTGGATTACAACCAAATTATGATAAGTGTACTATATTATGTATTGGATCACAAGAAAATTAACTTTTACATTACCGTGTAGTTTACCAAAAAAATGGTAAACTTGTTATCAGTATAAAAGACACCTGTCCACAACCTCAAACAGTCACACTCCAAACTCCACTATGGCCAAGACCAAAGAGCTGTCAAAGGACACCAGAAACAAAATTGTAGACCTGCACCAGGCTGGGAAGACTGAATCTGCAATAGGTAAGCAGCCTGGTTTGAAGAAATTAACTGTGGGAGCAATTATTAGGAAATGGAAGACATACAAGACCACTGAAAATCTCCCTCGATCTGGGGCTCCAAGCAAGATCTCACCCCATGAGGTCGAAATGATCACAAGAACGGTGAGCAAAAATCCCAGAACCACACGGGGGGACCTAGTGAATGACCTGCAGAGAGCTGGGACCAAAGTAAAAAAGCCTATCATCAGTAACACACTACGCCGCCAGGGACTCAAATCCTGCTGTGCCAGACGTGTCCCCCTGCTTAAGCCAGTACATGTCCAGGCCCGTCTGAAGTTTGCTAGAGTGCATTTGGATGATCCAGAAGAGGATTGGGAGAATGTCATATGGTCAGATGAAACCAAAATAGAACTTTTTGGTAAAAACTCAACTCGTCGTGTTTGGAGGACAAAGAATGCTGAGTTGCATCCAAAGAACACCATACCTACTGTGAAGCATGGGGGTGGAAACATCAAGCTTTGGGGCTGTTTTTCTGCAAAGGGACCAGGACGACTGATCCGTGTAAAGGAAAGAATGAATGGGGCCATGTATCGTGAGATTTTGAGTGAAAACCTCCTTCCATCAGCAAGGGCATTGAAGATGAAACGTGGCTGGGTCTTTCAGCATGACAATGATCCCAAACACACCACCCGGGCAACGAAGGAGTGGCTTCGTAAGAAGCATTTCAAGGTCCTGGAGTGGCCTAGCCAGTCTCCAGATCTCAACTCCATAGAAAATCTTTGGAGGGAGTTGAAAGTCCGTGTTGCCCAGCGACAGCCCCAAAACATCACTGCTCTAGAGGAGATCTGCATGGAGGAATGGGCCAAAATACCAGCAACAGTGTGTGAAAACCTTGTGAAGACTTACAGAAAACGTTTGACCTGTGTCATTGCCAACAAAGGGTATATAACAAAGTATTGAGAAACTTTTGTTATTGACCAAATACTTATTTTCCACCATAATTTGCAAATAAATTCATTAAAAATCCTACAATGTGATTTTCTGGAATTTGTTTTCTCATTTTGTCTGTCATAGTTGACGTGTACCTATGATGAAAATTACAGGCCTCTCATCTTTTTAAGTGGGAGAACTTGCACAATTGGTGGCTGACTAAATACTTTTTTTCCCCACTGTATATATTTTAAAGGATATGTATATTAACTACCAGTCAAAAGTTTGGACACACCTACTCATTCAAGGGTTTTTCTTTATTTTTACTTTTATTTTTTCATTGTAGAATAATAGTGAAGACATCAAAACTATGAAATAACACATATGGAATCATGTAGTAACCAAAAAAGTATTAAACAAATCAAAACAGCCCTTGAACTTCTCTCTTTGAGCAGAGCCCAAGCACTTCCCTATTGTTTCCGGCAGATCAAGTTTGCAGAAATTTGTGCAGTCTTGCACGAACTGGCACATTTTCTGGCTGGCATTTACAGTTATATTCACATGTTTTCAAGTACTGGTGACAGCTAATTCATTCCGATTATTGCATAGATTGTAATGGACACCTATGATGTGTGTAAAATGCTTTTTTGAAGGTTGTACTTATTTTACTGAGCTAATGCTAAGCTATTTGCCAGCTATGTGTGGCGCCATGTTTGTTGACATTATACAATGCATTCTGGGTGTCACGTAAACGTCTGTCAGACCAAAGATGTTATACTGAGGTAAAGGAATGGTTTTTTCATCTTTCTTGTAAACTTCCGGAAGTGAATGAAGGGAAGTGAATGATCCTAGATGACATACCCCCTTCAACATGCATACTGCAAACAGACCAAACTCATATTTTCTCCTCTAATTATCTTTGGTTGAAGCGAACAAACAAACATGGCGGCACTCACAAACTATGAATTATAAATAGTAATTGCTATTAGCTAATTCATATTGTGGTTTCTGTCAGCCGAGAGTTCTCTACATATGACCTCTTGGGTTACGTCAATCTTTCCTCAGTTAGCGCTAGGACTAATGTAGCCTACATTTTCCGATTTGGATTATTGTGTATGGTGTTGATACTTCTGTGAATGTCTGAACATTGCATCCAAAAATAAACTGGTCACATTCAGGACATAACTTTGGCTAGCTCAAATGCTGACTGTTGCGTCAATCGAAACTGGACGTTCTAAATAAGCATTCTAATCAAACCAGTTTGATTGTACGCTGCAGGGACCACTGTAGAATGATCACACCCGTTTGTTGGTACGTGTGAAAAGGTTAATAATGCATTCAGTATTACCCTGTGCTATGGGCAACAAGGTAGTAAAACATACACAGCGGTGATCAAACAAAGCAACATCAACAACAGAGGATATGTCAATAGAAAGACCCTTGGTAATAACCAGGTCCAGAGTATGGCCATGTTTGTGGGTGGGCCCAGTAGCATGTTGGGAAAAGTCCATAGAGCTCAAAAGATTCATAAATTCCAACGGCCTTGGAGTCAATCTCTTTGTCAACATTCATATTAAAATCGCCCAACACAATCATTTTATCAGGACAATAGACAATAGTTCAGAGAAATCTGTAAAGAAAGTGGGACAGTGCTTTGGTGGCCTATACAGTTTTATAGCCAGCCCTGGTGGCTGACATTTAAACAGTATAGAATGATGCTCAAAGACCCAAAGTCGCCAAATGGAATGTCCTTACAGCTGAGAGCATTAGTAAAAATAGAGGCTGTTCCCCCACCCTTTTTCCGTTGTCTGATTGAGTATTAAAAGCTGCAGTCTGGAGGGGAGGCTTCAGTAAGAGCGGCACTACAGTCTGAAGAGAGCCATGTCTCAGTAATGAGGTCATTCACGAGAAAGGTTTTACTAATGATTGCTCTAATTTTTAAAAGCACCATATTCAATGAGTGTGGGCCACTGTCATTGGGGCATCAGCCTCGAAGTAACCAATGGAATAACAACCAAATTATTAACATTACATCCACATTTTCTCCAATCTATCAAAATGGTAGGATATGACAGTGTGTATAAACTTACTAGAAGGTGGAGTTAGAGGAGCACAAATTAGGTTACTCACAATAACCATAGTGCCATTTCTACGAGAGTTGACATGTTTTCCAAGTCCTCTGTTGCTTATTCATTTTGTTTTACTTAGCCTAGATAATAGTTTGTACAGTATATTGGTGTATATTTCAGACCTTATGGCATTTTTCAAGGATGAACATAAGAGCATTAAAAGGGGAGAAGACCACTAGAAGTCTGGCCATGTGGAGAAGTGCAACTTACCGGTTTGGTCATGGCCAGCATGAGGGATCAAGTTTATCCTGTGTCGGTGAGTGTAACTATTAATTTGATTTGATTTGATTTATTAGTATCCCCATTAGCCGACGCCAATGGCGACAGCTAGTCTTACTGGGGTCCGACACATAACGAAAAATACATTACAGACAAAATACTTTACAATTTACATACATTTAAGAACCTTAACGTGTATTGTGTGTGTGTGTGTGTGTGTGTGTGTGTGTGTGTGTGTGTGTGTGTGTGTGTGTGTGTGTCTGTGTGCATCTATCAGTTACACATACACTACCGGTCAAAGGTTTTAGAACACCTACTCATTCAAGGGTTTTTCTTTATTTGTTTACTATTTTCTACATTGTAGAATAATAGTGAAGACATCAAAACTATGAAATAACACATATGGAATCATGTACTAACCAAAAAAGTGTTCAACGAATCAACATATATTTTGAATTTGAGATTCTTCAAATAGCCACCCTTTGCCTTGATGACAGCTTTGCACACTCTTGGCATTCTCTGTTGGAATGCTTTTCCAACAGTCTTTAAGGAGTTCCCACATATGTTGAGCACTTGTTGGCTGCTTTTCCTTTACTCTGCGGTCCAACTCATTCCAAACCATCTCAATTTGGTTGAGGTCGGGATTGTGGATGCCAGGTCATCTGATGCAGCCCTCTATCACTCTCCTTCTTGGTAAAATATCCCTTACACAGCCTGGAGGTGTGTTGGGTCATTGTCCTGTTGAAAAACAAATGATAGTCCCACTAAGCCCAAACCAGATGGCATGGCGTATTGCTGCAGAATACTGTGGTAGCCATTCTGGTTAAGTGTTCCTTGAATTCTAAATAAATCACAGACAGTGTCACCAGCAAAGCAGCCCCACACCATAACACCTCCTCCTTCATGCTCTATGGTGGGAAATACACATGCGGAGATCATCCGTTCACCCACACCGCGTCTCACAAAGACACGGCGGTTGGAACCAAAAATCTCACATTTGGACTCCAGACCAAAGGACACATTTCCACTGGTCTAATGTCCATTGCTCATGTTTCTTGACCCAAGCAAGTATCTTATTTTTATTGGTGTCCCTTAGTAGTGGTTTCTTTGCAGCAATTTGACCATGAAGGCCTGATTCACATAGTCTCCTTTGGGTTGCAATTTCTGAGGCTGGTAACTCTAATGAACTTATGCTCTGTAGCAGAGGTAACTCTGGGTCTTCCATTCCTGTGGCGGTCCTTATGAGAGCCAGTTTCATCATAGCGCTTGATGGTTTTTGCAACTGCACTTGAAGAAACATTGAAAGTTCTTGACATTTTCCATTTTGACTGACCTTCATGTCTTAATGTAATGATGGACTGTCGTTTCTCTTTGCTTATTTGAGCTGTTCTTGCCATAATATGGACTTGGTCTTTTACCAAATAGGGCTATCTTCTGTATTTATTTTTTTATACACGCCCTACCTTGTTACAACATAGCTGATTGGCTCAAACGCATTATTAACTTTTAAGAAGGCACACCTGTTAATTGAAATGCATTCCAGGTGACTACCTAATGAAGCTGGTTGAGAGAATGCCAAGAGTGAGCAAAGCTGTCATTAAGGCAAAAGGTGGCTATTTGAAGAATCTCAAATATAAAATATATTTTGATTTGTTTAATACTTGTTTGGTTACTACATGATTCCATATGTGTTATTTCATAGTTTTGATGTCTTCACTGTTATTCTACAATGTAGAAAATAGTAAAAAGAAAGAAATACTCTTGAATGAGCAGGTGTTCTAAAACTTTTGACTAATGTCAATACATACAGTACACACAATAAGATAAGTTTGAGCATCTTAGCAATACAATGTGTTCTATACTGCTGTCAACATTCTACAAGGAAAGAGCCACTTAATCAATTATATAATCATTAACAAGATTGCAGACTTAGATGAATGATAACTCAGTTCTAGAATGTTGTCATTGATGAGAATGAATCTAAAAATCTATTGACATTCAGAATTGACTTTGTTTAGAGATCCAACCTGTATTGTAGTTTCATGACCAGAGACAAATCATCAAAGGCACAGTATTTATTTGTTTGGAGTGGTACATTCATTCACACAGTCTTGATTTATAGGATCCTTCCTACTATAATATGATTGATATGTCAAGTGATAAAATCCCAAATTATCAATTAAAAGTTTATGGAAAAACTGCACTTGTCCTCATGAGAAAATGACAGTTTATGAAATAATCTACAGCTGTAATGTCATCAATCAAATCAAACGTTATTTATATAGCACATTTCTTACAACAAATGCATTTCAAGGTGTTCAAAGTCATGCATTGAAAGGCATGTGGCACTTACATTCTTCTTCTTGGCAGCTCTCTATAGGTGACAGTGACGAGTACTGAGGATACGAAGAGGCAGGACGCAGACGCAGGAATCAACAATGTAAAGGTTTACTTAACACAGAGCAAGAGGACCTCAGCGACCTGGAGAGCAGAAGGAAGACCAGTTAGTGGCAAAAAACGGCATGATTTGGAGAACCGATCTACGACCACCAGAGCTGTGGTGAAGCCGTCAGAATGTGGGAGGTTGGTGACAAAGTCTATGGACAGGTGTGACCAAGGTTGCTGAGGCACTGGGAAAGGAACTAGTTTGCCTGCCAGGGCATTCCGTGGTGTCTTTGTTTGGGCACATACGGAACAGGAGTTGATATAGCGGGAGACATCAGTAGCCAAGGTGGGCCACCAGTATTTTTGTGAGAGAGAATGTAGGGTGTGCGTAATACCGGAGTGCCCTGCCGTAAGGGTGATGTGCGCCCAGATCAGCAGGTGGTCACAGTCCATGGTGGGTACATACACGTGCCCTGGAGGGACGTTGGCAGGCACTGGGTCCTTCTGAGCTGCCAGGTGAATGTCTTCATCCACATCCCAAACGACAGGTGCCACAATGAGAGACGGAGGCAGGATAGGACGCCCCAGATCCTTCCTTTCTCCGGTATGGTGCATCCTGGAGAGTGTGTCAGCTTTCACATTCTGGATCCTGGGCAGTAGGACAGAATAAACTGAAAGCGAGTAAGAAATTGGGCCCACCTGGTTTGACGAGAGTTCATCCGTTTCGTTCCCCGTATGTGCTCCAAATTCCGGTGGTCAGTGAGAATCCGGAATGGATGGACTGCGCCCTCCAGCCAGTGTCTCCATTCCTCCAGAGCGAGGACCACCGCCAACAGCTCCCTGCCTCCAACTCCATAGTTCCTCTCTGCGGGGGTAAGCTTTTTCGAGAAAAGGGCACAGGGATATATTTTCTCTGGCTTACCTTGCCGCTGGGATAAGACCCCACCCACACCCTCCTCAGATGCGTCCACCTCCAGGATGAAAGGATGATCTGGATCTGGGTGTTTTAGGAGGGGCGCTGTGGTGAACTGCTCCTTCAGCCTCTTGAAGGCAGTGTCAGCCTCCGGATTCCAGGCCAGCTTCTGAGGCCCACCCTTAAGGAGAGAGGTGAGCAGGACGGCTATGGAGCTGAAGGACCTGATGAAACGCCGGTAGAAATTTGCGAAGCCCAGGATTCTCTGTAGGCCCTTGATGGTGGTGGGGACTGGCCATGACCTGACGGTGTCCGTCTTCGCTCTTTCCATGAACACCCCCTGAGGACTGATCCTGTATCCAGGAAGGAGATGGCCTGTTGGTGGAATTCGCATTTCTCCCCCTTCACCAACAGGCTGTTTTCCCGGAGGCGGAGTAGGACAGCTCGGACGTCCCTGACGTGCTCCTCGAACGTAGCCGAGTAGATCAGGATATCATCAAAACACGGAAGGTGCATTGGCGAGGCCGTAGGGCATGACGCAGTATTCATAGTGGCCTGAGGTAGTGCTGAATGCCGTCTTCCACTCGTCTCCATCCCGGATTTGGATCAGGTTGTAGGCACTCCTCAGGTCCAACATGGTAAAGTACCGGGCCCCTCGCAGCTGCTCGATGGCCGACGGAACCAGAGGGAGGGGGTACCGGTACTTGGTGGTGACAGAGTTCAGCCCCCGGTAGTCAATGCACGGCCTCAGTCCTCCATCTTTCTTGGCCACGAAGAAGAAGCTGGCGGAGGCAGGAGAGGTAGAGCATCTGATGAATCCCTGTTTCAGGGTCTCCGCCACATACTTCTCCATGGCCTCAGTCTCCGCTATGGAGAGGGAGTAAATGGACTCTTCGGGGGGTGTTGTCCCTCCAGTAGGTCAATGGCGCAATCCCAGGGCCTGTGAGGAGGGAGACACTTAGCCTTGGCGGCAGAGAAGACAACGGAGAGATCTGCGTACTCACATAGAATGTTGGGCTGGAGGGCGGACTCCGGACTCTCCACTGACGTGGAACTACAAACCACCGGCAGGCAGGTCCTCCAGCATGAGGGGGACCAGGCTGTGATCCTCCTGGTGATCCACTTGATGGTGGAGTTCTGTAGTTTGAAGGTAATTAGGGTGCGTTGGGTTTCCAATCCGGTGTTGCCGAGGTGGCGCGCTCAGACCAGTGGCTCAGTAGACCGGCAAAACAGAGCGCCAGAGGGGAGCAACGGGGGATTCTCTCTACCACATCGGAATGCCTCCGTGGAGCTCATAAGTGTAGCCATGAAGCCTATTTTGGCGGTTAACAATATTGGCCTTACAGATATGGAAGTGGAGGAAGCCAGCCGTGCCCAACCAGGTGCAGTCAGTGGAGGACCTGTACCCGGCCGAAGACTACAACCCTCTGTACCGAGTGCCCACAGAGGAGGATCTTCAGTGGCTAAGGAACAGTCTCCGGGGCAGGTTCAGTAGAATGGCATGTCTCCTTGAACCTGAGCCAGAACAACAGCTACCCTCCCTGTCATCCCTGTCTGTACCGGACATTGTTAAAAAACAAGGGCATCTGAGGCATGCAGGCATCCTGGCTGGTGTGGCGCTGTCGGTGGGGCAGCAGGAGAGCACCAACCCTAACTGGCACACCATGAGGAGAGGAAGGTTTACGGCCAGCAATTATGGAGCAGTGGTTAGGGACAAGCGCGTTACTCCATCGCTGCTAAAAAGAGTTCTCAGATCACAGTCGTTGGATGGGGTGTTGTCTGTAAAGTGGGGCACAGATAACGAAGAGGAAGGCATCAAGGCCTTCAAAATGGCTACAGGGATGGATGTGCAGGAGTCAGGGCATTGGGGTCTGGGATCCTGGGTGCCTCATTGGATAGTCTGGTGGGCACCACAGCAGTGGTGGCAGTCTAGTGTCCCTATGGCGCAAGGGACCTTACCATTGAAGAGGCAGTGAAGTCGAAGGATTTCTATATCAAGGAGGGAGGGTCTTAACGCCTCCGTGAAGACCATCCTTACTGGCACCAGGTCCAAGGTCAGCTCCACATCACTGGAAGGGACACCTGCTTCTTCGTTGTGTGGACCACCAAAGCCTCCATCACCATCCCCATCCAGCATGACGACCTCTAACTGACTCATATTGCTCCTCCTGTCAGTACCTGTTTTCAGGGAAGCCAATGGTCCAAAAATATTCCACATAGTTCATACACACACACTAGGCTCCCAGAATAAGTTATATTACATACAAGTTTTGCCAACTAAAGTAATGTACACAGTGGGAATTTATATCTGTGATGTTCAAATTATTGTCTTACTTGCTGAAGGCCCCAGTCATCCCTGCCTGTTCCTGGCATTGTTGAAAAACAAGTGAACAATTAAAAAAGATCATACAAACAATAGGCTCCTAGAATAGGTTATATGTGACCGACCGGCTCGATTCGGTCTTATGTACCAACATTTGAAATGGTGTTTTTTTACATTGGATAAAAGTAGAGACTCAGAGCTAGAAAATTGTATATCATACAGTATATTACAGTTGAGGAATGATGGGAAAGTAATTCTGCTTTGAAAGTTGATACATTTGTAACCCCACTTTTGAGAAAACGGCCCTTGAATATTTTGGTACACCTACTGGAGAGCTCTTCTTTGTCTACACCCATTCAGCATTGTTCACACCCTCTTCAGCCTTAGCCCCACCCAGTGGTGACCTGTCATTCAGGGCAGGTGGGGCATACTTTCAAAACCTTAGCTAGCAAGCTAGCAGTCATCATCATAATTAAAGTGTACAATCTACTGGCAAATCATTTTCAATCATTGTCATATGAAGAGAAATTATGAAGAGAAATTATAGATAAAACGTATCGGTGCTCTTCGGCCATTGGACATAAACATTACACAACAAGTTGGAAATCGCAAATTCAACAATGAGTGGTTTGGAAGGAATCAGTGGCTAACTGCAAGTGTTGCAAATCAATCACTAGTCTGCTATTCAGTGGAATGGGTGTGTGGTCCAAGTCTGGGTTTAAGGGTCTCTTTTCCAAGCTTAAAAGGATAAACATTCAACACCATGGGCCAGAAAAGGTTGAATACATTGGCCATGCTGTCAATCCAGCATGGCTTCTGCCACATTCAAAACAACTGGAAACTCGGAACTGGGAAATCTCAGACCTCAGTGAGTTCAAGACAACTGGGAACCCGGAAAAAAAGCGAGCTCCGACTTGGAAAATACGTTTTGAACGGTCATCTAACTCGGAATTCCAAGTCAGGAACTCAGGCCTCTTTGTAGAACTCCGACCTGAAGATCACTGACGTCATGATTCAACCTTGTTTTTTTCAGAGTTCCCAGTTGTCTTGAAAGCACCATATATCCATAGAATGCCAGACTTTGATAACAATGTTTGATGACAAAATTTGCCCAAGAAGGACCACCGCGCCACCTTCCTGTTCACGTGAGCACAGCACAACAAGGTGAGTCCAAAAATGTAATGTATGCTGCTGCATAAATGATGTAATATGCCAGGGAGATATGTATACTGTAGCTAAGAAAGTAATACTAAGTGTATGTTGTGTAGTAAACTGTTAGTAGCCCATGTTCCTCACCCTAATAATTTGGTCCCTTTCCCCCTTAAAACTTAGCCTACTGTTCTCACTTGGTGTTGCACATGTAGCCTATAGCCTGTTTTAGATCAATTTAATCATCAAATATTGTATGAGCATTCATTGTCTGCTTATATGCCCCCTTTATTTATCCTACGGTTCTGACTTGGTGTACAGGGAGAGTACTGTAAGAACGGCCCATGTTCTGAATTCTGTCGATGTACATTTCAAAAGTGCTGAACAAATTGTTATATTGACTACGTCCGTCCTAGCTCGCTCATTAATGTCTTAATCAAAATTACGAATTGCCTCTTATCTGCTCGTCGTCCCCTTATGCCATAGTTTGTACATCTCAATTGTCAGTAGAAACCACTTTATTTTTTATTTTTAAAGGCAGTAAATGAGGCTGAATGAACTGTTTCGTTGCCAGACAAGGCTCCGCTGATAGCCCGGTGTAGCAGTGGTAAGGATTCACTCCATGGTGCTGAAAAGAAAGCTCTGTTGTTGGGACAGCGTTATGTAGACCCTAACAGTTTGTGGGCACTGTTTGTCACTGTTATAGTGCAATTAATGTATTGTTCAGTCTTATGCTGTGTAGTGGCTTTGCTGGCATAAATCTAAAACACATTTTGGGCGTTTGCCCCACCAACATTTAAAATCTGCACTGGTCCATCATCTCTTTAAGGATTCACATATGAGGCCATGTGCTAAACAGAGTGAGTATGGTAGTGTACTAAACAACCAAAGATTTCAAGACTAAAGGCTGGTTTATACTACGTCTATTGACATGTCTGTAGACAGTTGTCACAGTGACATCATGAACATTCTGTTGTAGTCCGACATCAAACTTGCCTGGTGATCCAAAATAGCATAACTGTTATATTTAAACACCAATAAACCCATCCGTTTAAAAATGAATTTAGTATATGTACATCTAGCAAACCATGCAACTAAAAGCAACATTCTAAACTATGTTTTGGTTAGTTTCTAGCTAGTTAGCAAGCTAGTTGGTTAATGTTAAGTTAGCTGGCTAGCCAGTTCAAATAGCTGACAATGTCTTAACTTGAGCTAATTTGTATTCATTATTAAAGGAATATAAACTCACAAGATAATTATTTACTAGTTAATGTTGAGCCAATTACAGAAAATATCTAACGGTTGTGAGTGTGACGAAATAAAAGCAGGGCATTCTACCTTAGAATTTGGACACTGTCTTATTGTCCTAACGTTATATCTTGATTTGACTTTGGTGCAGGTCATGTTGTTCTTCACATTACCGTCTCTGGTAAACACGCACCAAATAAAATAAAATCAAAGTGTATTTGTTACATGCACAGGATACAGTAGGTGTAAATGGCACAGTAAAATGGTTACTTGCATAGTGGAGTCTTTTGTTTAGACATGTAGCTAGCTAGCTAACCAATTAACCATAATCCCAACTCATAACATTAGTACCATGCATGAATCTACAGGCAGCTAAAGCTAACCAATTCGGTTCAATGTTAGCTAGCTAACATTAGGCTATAACTAGCAATGCTAATGGATTTTTGAGATACTAATAATATTACTACACAGATCATACATGTAACGTTAACTAGCGTGCCAGCCAGCTAACATTAGCTAGCTAACAGTACGCTTTAACTTGCAATGAAAATGACTTTCTGACTAAATTTGAAACATATAATATCTGAAAATGTAGGGAGCTAGACTCTCTTACCAGTATACATGGATGAACACTTTTGCCTTAGTTTGAATATGTAATCCGGAGACAGGTGTTTTATACAACAGCCTTCTGTGTTTTCTCTTTTCGATACCCACCGCATATTTGCAATCAAACGGCAGAATTTTCTCCATCTCTATCATACTCTGCTTCCCCCAGGCATTCCACTGATTTCAAAACTACACGGTTGATCGCCATTTCAGAAGACTCTACAATGTCTGGTTCAATTAAAATGTTTTTACCTAAATCAGGGATTTCCTCATCGTCTGATTCATTTTCAGAGTCAGCATGGCACGATCGTCCTCCAGAAAGTGGAGAGCATTAGCAACACTTTTTCAGTTTTTCGTGATATCTTTCAAAAAGGCAGCGTTAGAAAGGATTACCTACATGTACTGAGCAGCTCATGTTAAAGACAGAAGCATGCTACATGGCAGACCAATCCGAACTCATCTCTAGGCATGTCCAGCCCACATATTATCTCAGCCAATCATGGCTAACTGGAAGGTTCCTGTCTTTTTCTGTGGCTAAACCAACTAGGCTCGTAATTTAACAATTTTATTTGTATTTACAGATGGCATGCAAGTTTGTTATTAAGGCACATGAAAGTTCACATGTTCCAGAAGGCATTTCTGCCAAAAAAAGAATTTTGATAAAAAATAAATGTTTACGTTCAAAAGCCTCTCCTGTGAAGTAGTGACGTGTGACACACGCCTAGTTTCCTGAAACGAGTCACATATTCCATGTAAGTTATGCTCAAAGCAGCCAATTAAAGTAATGTAGTTAACGTAAGTTCAATCACAAAGGCTGGTCTGAGTGCATCTCCTCACAGTTTCATTCAGAAGTAGAACACAGTGGAAATGTATATCTGTGATGTTTAAATTATGTCTTAGCTCCAGAGTGAGACAGAGTGAGAGCGAGAGCGAGAGCGAGAGTACATCACTCCAGCAGATCTCCTTGCTGAGGGTGGTGTTGATCATGCACTGCTTCTTGTGTGGTGAGCCTGATGTTCCGAATGTTCCGCCTCATGTCTAAAACATGGGGAAAAGGGGACATAAAGTGAACATTTTGATGCATCTACAAATTCTGTTTTACACTATTGTATCATATTTGATGAGTTACTGACCTGTCCGTCCACAGGTTCGATGTGCTGTAGTCTCCACAACTGGACGCTCGTGCTTGGATCACACTGGCACAGGATGTCCATGCACCGGATGGTCTAAGGGGAGCACTCCTGTTGAACAGGAAAACTAAGAGACATTTGGTCACTGGTAGGTATTTTTCAATGCTGTATCACCATCTTTACACACCTTGGACCTTGGACAATGTGACAAGTGGTCCCTCAACACCCAATCCTCATGCCTCATTGTTTGTTCTTGTTTCCCAATCAACAGTCTGGATACTACTCTTCTGCCATGGTGGATGAGCTACCTTTTCTAGAAAATACAGTGCCATTTCTCTTCCCCACCAGAAAATGGCAGCTGCAGACCCGGGTGTTGTCACTGGGTTTCCGGTCCGCCCATCTGAAAGACAAAAAAAATAGTTACTTTTACTAGCTAGCTAAGTTGATTACTAAAATATTAACATCTATATTAAAATACCATAACCCACAGACTTGACTATAGTAACTGTAAAATAGACTGGGCTTTGCTCTATCTGCACATCTAAAATCCTACTATGTGGGTAGGACATTTCTGCTGTGATGGAGGAATTATCTGTAATGCTCAACTAGATGATCAGGACAGTCTAGGGTACTACTTGCCTGATGAGGTGTAGTATTGCGATGAGCTATACTACTGTACTTCTGATTCTAATTCTCAAGAGGAAAGTTAAAACCCTCAGCCGTGAGGTCTCTGAGGAGGACCAACAGTGATAAGGGGGATCATCTGAAAGGGACTGACATGCAAGGATTTAACATAAGGATTTTGGGCACTGGCAAGCAGACCACAATTTCTATTAGCCCAGGTAACATTCAGGTCCTAAATCTGTGGCATGCGATGTTAGTAAAGGCAAAATGTCACTGCTGTATCAGGCTAGTTTGGCACATTTTCTACTAGCCATTTCACTGCTGTGTCAGGCTAGTTTAGCGTAGTCAGACTTTTCCCCAGATCCCACGGGTGGTGACATGCTAGCTAATCCACCAGGACAGAGACATTTAACGTCTGCTAGTTAGCGCTAATCACTAACGTTAGGACATTCACTAGCATGTCACCACCTGTTGGGAAAGTCTGACAACACCACGGTGAAATATGGTGCAACGTTAGCTAATGTAGCCAACTAGCCAACCAAGATGCCTAACTAGCTAGCCCACCAGGCGATATTTAGCTAGCTATATCCCTGCCCTGGTGGGCTAACATTAGTTAGCAGGTCACCACTTGAAAAAGTATGACTACACAAACCGTGAGCTAACGTTAACTAGCTGTCTAGCTCACAAAGGACTGGTCAAAGTTATAAGGTCACAACAGTCATTATGCTCGCCTATGCTAGTTTTATTTTTACTTGTAAGGAAGGTAATGTGCGTTGTACACATAACTACATTTGGTGGTTATCTAGCTAATTTTCAAAAGCATCTAGCTAACCACAGATCTTTGACGTAACCAAAATAGCTTGATAGAAGCTAGCAAACAGGGCTTACCTCATCACACAGCTCCAGCGACGCCTCTCGCTTACAGAGGTCGGAAAATGATAAAATGCATGTGTGCTTATCAGAGTAGTGGTTACATTCCTGTACATAGCACAGAACCGTCCTTGCTTGTGATCGACGGAGAGACCTAAGGTTAGCTACAAAGGCCAGGGTAAATGAAACAATTCCAAGGTAGCTTGCTAGGTAATTATTTTGAGGTTTTTCCCACCCTGGGCCTTGAGTGATTACGTCAAAGATTGCGACAGGATGTGTAGTTCTGTATGGTAGTCACAAAGCGGCTAATTAGCATAAAACATTACATACATACATACATACATACATACATACATACATACATACATACATACATACATACATACATACATACACATACATACATACATACATATATATAGAGTTCAATGTGTCAAATCGGAGGGCCTGTTGTCTGGACCTATGGCAGTCTCTATGGGGGTGCCACAGGGTTCAATTCTTGGGCCGACTCTCAATGATGTCGCTCTTGCTGCTGGTGACTCTCAGATCCACCTCTACGCAGACGACGATTTTGTATACATCTGGCCCTTCATTGGACACTGTGTTAACAAACCTCCAAACGAGCTTCAATGCCATACAACACTCCTTCAGTAGCCTCCAACTGCTCTTAAACACTAGTAAAACTAAATGCATGCTCTTCAATCGAACGCTGCTGGCACCCGACCACCCGACTAGAATCACTACTCTCGACGGGTCTGACCTAGAGTATGTGGACAACTACAAATACCTAGGTGTCTGGTTAGACTGTAAACTCTCCATCCAGACTCACATTAAGAATCTCCAATCCAAAGTTAAATCTAGAATCGGCTTCCTATTTCGTAACAAAGCCTCCTTCACTCATGCTGCCAAACATGCCCTCGTAAAACGGACTATCCTACCGATCCTTGACTTCGGCGATGTAATTTACAAAATATCTTCCAACACTCTACTCAGCAAATTGGATGTAGTCTATCACAGTTTCATCCATTTTGTCACCAAAGCCCCATATACTACCCACCACTGTGACCTGTACCTCACTACATATTTGTCGTCAAACCCACTGGCTCCAGGCCATCTATAAATCACTTCTAGGCAAATCCCGCCTTATCTTAGCTCATTGGTCACCATAGCAACACCCACCCGTAGTATGCGCTCCAGCAGGTATATTTCACTGGTCATCCCCAAAGCCAACACCTCATTTGGCCGCCATTCCATCCAGTTATCTGCTGCCAATGACTGGAACGAATTGCAAAAATCTCTGAAGCTGGAGACTCTTATCTCCCTCACTAACTTTAAGCATCAATTGTCAGAGCACCTTACCGATCACTGCACCTGTACAAAGCCCATCTGAAATTAGCCCACCCAACTACCTCATCCCCATATTGTTATTTATTTTGCTCATTTGCACCCCAGTATCTCTATTTGCAACATCATCTCTTGCACATCTATCATTCCAGTGTTAATACTAAATTGTAATTATTTTGCACTATAGCCTATTTATTTCCTTGCCTCCATAACTTGCTACATTTGCACACACTGTATATATATTTTCTGTTGTATTTTTGACTTTATGTTTTGTTTTACCCCATATGTAACTCTGTGTTGTTGTTTTTATCGCACTGCTTTGCTTTATCTTGGCCAGGTCGCAGTTGTAAATGAGAACTTGTTCTCAACTGGCTTACCTGGTTAAATAAAGGTGAAATAAAAATAATAATAAATAATAAAATACATACATATATACACATACAGATACATTAAAAAAAATATATATATTTCCCTTTATTACTTTCCAACCACACCACCCCTTCCCTAATTGGCGTAAACTAGTGAACAACAATGCTTAGGCCTCTACTTCCAGCTTATACATACTATATACAGTGGGGAGAACAAGTATTTGATACACTGCCGATTTTGCAGGTTTTCCTACTTACAAAGCATGTAGAGGTCTGTAATTTTTATCATAGGGACACTTCAACTGTGAGAGACGGAATCTAAAACAAAAATCCAGAAAATCACATTGTATGATTTTTAAGTAATTAATTTGCATTTTATTGCATGACATAAGTATTTGATCACCTACCAACCAGTAAGAATTCCGGCTCTCACAGACCTGTAGTTTTTCTTTAAGAAGCCCTCCTGTTCTCCACTCATTACCTGTATTAACTGCACCTGTTTGAACTCGTTACCTGTATAAAAGACACCTGTCCATACACTCAATCAAACAGACTCCAACCTCTCCACAATGGCCAAGACCAGAGAGCTGTGTAAGGACATCAGGGATAAAATTGTAGACCTGCACAAGGCTGGGATGGGCTACAGGACAATAGGCAAGCAGCTTGGTGAAAAAGGCAACAACTGTTGGCGCAATTAATAGAAAATTCAAGTTCAAGATGACGGTCAATCACCCTCGGTCTGGGGCTCCATGCAAGATCTCACCTCGTGGGGCATCAATGATCATGAGGAAGGTGAGGGATCAGCCCAGAACTACATGGCAGGACCTGGTCAATGACCTGAAGAGAGCTGGGACCACAGTCTCAAAGAAAACCATTAGTAACACACTACGCCGTCATGGATTAAAATCCTGCAGCGCACGCAAGGTCCCCCTGCTCAAGCCAGCGCATGTCCAGGCCCGTCTGAAGTTTGCCAATGACCATCTGGATGATCCAGAGGAGGAATGGGAGAAGGTCATGTGGTCTGATGAGACAAAAATAGAGCTTTTTGGTCTAAACTCCACTCGCCGTGTTTGGAGGAAGAAGAAGGATGAGTACAACCCCAAGAACACCATCCCAACCGTGAAGCATGGAGGTGGAAACATCATTCTTTGGGGATGCTTTTCTGCAAAGGGGACAGGACGACTGCACCGTATTGAGGGGAGGATGGATGGGGCCATGTATCGCGAGATCTTGGCCAACAACCTCCTTCCCTCAGTAAGAGCATTGAAGATGGGTCGTGGCTGGGTCTTCCAGCATGACAACGACCCGAAACACACAGCCAGGGCAACTAAGGAGTGGCTCAGTAAGAAGCATCTCAAGGTCCTGGAGTGGCCTAGCCAGTCTCCAGACCTGAACCCAATAGAAAATCTTTGGAGGGAGCTGAAAGTCCGTATTGCCCAGCGACAGCCCCGAAACCTGAAGGATCTGGAGAAGGTCTGTATGGAGGAGTGGGCTAAAATCCCTGCTGCAGTGTGTGCAAACCTGGTCAAGACCTACAGGAAACGTATGATCTCTGTAATTGCAAACAAAGGTTTCTGTACCAAATATTAAGTTCTGCTTTTCTGATGTATCAAATACTTATGTCATGCAATAAAATGCAAATTAATTACTTAAAAATCATACAATGTGATTTTCTGGATTTTTGTTTTAGATTCCGTCTCTCACAGTTTAAATGTACCTATGATAAAAATTACAGACCTCTACATGCTTTGTAAGTAGGAAAACCTGCAAAATCGGCAGTGTAGAGGTCTGTAATTTTTATCATAGGTACACTTCAACTGTAAGAGACGGAATCTAAAACAAAAATCCAGAAAATCACATTGTATGATTTTTAAGTAATTAATTTGCATTTTATTGCATGACATAAGTATTTGATACATCAGAAAAGCAAAATCGGCAGTGTATCAAATACTTGTTCTCCCCACTGTACATTTTATGGACACAATAATTCTATTTTGTTTGTTTTTACTTCTGAACTTCCTCTACCCTCAACCTCTCCGATCATTTTCATGATGTCCATCCGGTTTGCTTCAATATGCCATATCTTTCTAACTGTGGTCTTTCACAAAAGCTCTCAACCTATAACCTAAATACGTATTATGGACACAGTATGCTTACATTATTAGTTATCTTGTTGTTATTAGTTGTTGTTAGTAGTTATTAGTCCCATCCTTCAACTCCATTCAACACCACCCATCTATCTCTTAACACCATCCATATTGGATTTCTATTTTCCATATATTTTTCAACTGTACTGTGATGTTTTACAAAAGTTCTGAACCTTTCTATTCTCATTGTTTCCACAGATTGTACATTGAAAATACTTTTTTTTGCTAAAAGTATTATTATATTATTGATCGATTCACTATGACTTTTCAGATCACCCAGTAATGCTATCTGCAGGGTTAGCTCCAGGTAAATATTGCAATCCTTTATCCATTCCTGGACCTGTGTCCAAAAACAAGCTACAAATGGACAGTACCAAAACAAATGATCTAATGATTCTGTCTCTTCGCAGCAAAATCTGCAGAGCTGGGAAGATTGTATCCCCCATATAAATAACATTCAATTGGTAGCAAGAATTTTATATAATAATTTAAATTGAAAAATTTTGAATCCGGCGTCGTTTTGCGTATCAGTTCATAAACACTATGCCATGGGATCGGAACGTCAAAAATCTCTTCCCAACTATTTTGCAATCTATATTGGACGGCTGTCAATCCATTTTTGCATTACAACACTGAAGTGTAAGGGGCCTCCAACTTTTTTAATGGACTGGATCTTTGTATTTTCCACTTGTATCCTGTTTCAGTAATAATGAAATCTGACCTTCTTCAGTGTCTGATAATCTACCATTTACATAGGAGGGGTTAAAACATGCTAATATCGGTCCTCTGAGAATATCAAAAAAGGTTTGGTATACCTCGACTGGTATGCCATCCAACCCTGGAGTTTTCCCGGACTTAAAGTCTTTAATTGCATCCAGAAGTTCCCCCTCTGTAATTTCACCTTCATATGAGTCTTTCTGCATGGCTGTTAATTTTACATTATCATTAGAACAAAATCTCTACAATTAGCTTCAGTTAGAGGAGATGGAGGCGACTGAACCGAAAACATATGCTTAAAGTACTTTGTTTCCTCCTTTAAAATTGCAGTTTGTTCCAGTAATTTGCAGCAGAGAACTGGAAGGAATGGCGACCAAAGGAGGTGTTGGCTTTGGGGATGACCAGTGAGATATACCTGCTGGAACGCATACTACGGGTGGGTGTTTCTATGGTGACCAATTAGCTAAGATAAGGCAGGGATTTGCTTAGAAGTGATTTATAGATGACCTGGAGGGAAAAAAGTGTTTGATCCCCTGCTGATTTTGTACGTTTGCCCACTGACAAAGAAATGATCAGTCTATAATTTTTAATGGTAGGTTTATTTGAACAGTGAGAGACAGAATAACAACAAAAAAATCCAGAAAAACGCATGTCAAAAATGTTATAAATTGATTTGCATTTTAATGAGGGAAATAAGTATTTGACCCTCTCTCAATCAGAAAGATTACTGGCTCCCAGGTGTCTTTTATACAGGTAATGAGCTGAGATTAGGAGCACACTCTTAAAGGGAGTGCTCCTAATCTCAGTTTGTTACCTGTATAAAAGACACCTGTCCACAGAAGCAATCAATCAATCAGATTCCAAACTCTCCACCATGGCCAAGACCAAAGAACTCTCCAAGGATGTCAGGGACAAGATTGTAGACCTACACAAGGCTGGAATGGGCTACAAGACCATCGCCAAGCAGCTTGGTGAGAAGGTGACAACAGTTGGTGCGATTATTCACAAATGGAAGAAACACAAAAGACCTGTCAATCTCCCTCGGCCTGGGGCTCCATGCAAGATCTCACCTCGTGGAGTTGCAATGATCATGAGAACGGTGAGGAATCAGCCCAGAACTACACGGGAGGATCTTGTCAATGATCTCAAGGCAGCTGGGACTATAGTCACCAAGAAAACAATTGGTAACACACTAGGCCTTGAAGGACTGAAATCCTGCAGCGCCCGCAAGGTCCCCCTGCTCAAGAAAGCACATATACAGGGCCGCCTGAAGTTTGCCAATGAACATCTGAATGATTCAGAGGAGAACTGGGTGAAAGTGTTGTGGTCAGATGAGACCAAAATTGAGCTCTTTGGCATCAACTCAACTTGCCGTGTTTGGAGGAGGAGGAATGCTGCCTATGACCCCAAGAACACCATCCCCACTTTCAAACATGGAGGTGGAAACACTATGCTTTGGGGGTGTTTTTCTGCTAAGGGGACAGGACAACTTCACCACATCAAAGGGACGATGGACGGGGCCATGTACCGTCAAATCTTGGGTTAGAACCTCCTTCCCTCAGCCAGGGCATTGAAAATGGGTGATGGATGGGTATTCCAGCATGACAATGACCCAAAACACACGGCCAAGGCAACAAAGGAGTGGCTCAAGAAGAAGCACATTAAGGTCCGGGAGTGGCCTAGCGAGTCTCCAGACCTTAATCCCATAGAACATCTGTGGAGGGAGCTGAAGGTTCGAGTTGCCAAACGTCAGCCTCGAAACCTTAATGACTTGGAGAAGATCTGCAAAGAGGAGTGGAACAAAAATCTCTCCTGAGATGTGTGCAAACCTGGTGGCCAACTACAAGAAACGTCTGACCTCTGTGATTGCCAAAAAGGGTTTTGCCACCAAGTACTAAGTCATGTTTTGCAGAGGGGTCAAATACTTGTTTCCCTCATTAAAATGCAAATCAATTTATAACATTTTTGACATGCGTTATTCTGGATTTTTTTGTTTTATTCTGTCTCACTGTTCAAATAAATCTACCATTAAAATTATGGACTGTTCATGTCTTTGTCAGTGGGCAAATGTACAAAATCAGCAGGGGATCAAATACTTTTTTCCCTCACTGTATGTAGTGAGGGCCAGCCAACGAGAGCGTACAGGTCACAATGGTGGGTAGTATATGGGGCTTTGGTGACATAGAGAATAGAGAATTATTTGGTCCGTAAAGGTTAATGACCAATATCTGTTTATGGTCTAATAACATATTTAAAATAATCCATCTACCTTGCGTATCTGTTTGGACAGTTTGCACATTCGGATCGAAATTACTGTTAATTAATATCATCACCCCTTTTGAGTTTCTTTTCCCATGGGAGAAGTATATTTCACCCCCCCCCCCCCCCCCCCCCCATTCCTTTTTCCACGCAACTTAATCTAGAATTGTTTAATGAGTTTCCTGTAAACAATATATTTTAAAAGATTCCAAGGTAGCTTGCCAGGTACACACGAGAAATACACAATATCAATTATTTACACAAGAAACTAAAAAGGCTATAATATCTACTCGCTAGGTTACTTGATACTTGTCGATGATAGTTTGCATGGAGACATTTTGAAGTTTTTCCCACCCTGGAAAAACTTGCAACAGGATGTGTAGTTCTGTATGACAGGTGAATAAATTGATAAAAGTTACCTTGTCCAAGAGAGATTTGTGCATTTATCAAAACGTCACGCCAGGGTAAGCATACACGAAACACAGACCTTATATGAAGTAGTTCTAAAATTTCCTTTAGAAAAATTGAACAGTGGAAAAATTATTGGAACCATTTATGGGTTTTACCGCTAAGTTTTATGGGTATTATGACTCATACTGTGGTACTCAATGGAATATGAATGACATTCATCCAATATGCTGTAATAGAAATGCTCATAAAATCTTAAAGGGCACCAAACGCCACAGATGTGCACACACACATTCATGAGGCTTTGCTAGAGTTGTGTTTGCAGAACCGCTCGGAACAGTGAAAATAATTAGAACTCTTCCAAGTGGAGAGAGAGAGCAATTTACCCCCCGAGAGGTGTGCAAACATATTGAAATACCATCCATACTTTTCATTTATTTTTTCAGACAACAAAAAAATACTTTGTGTACAAGAGGAAAGCCTCTGGGATGATTCCATTATTTTATTTTACCCCTTCCAGCAACAAATTGGAATGAAATGATCGCTCATGGTTATAGATGAGAAAATCATTGCACAATGCCTGTTGGGTGATTTTCTTGTTTAATCTCCAATTTCTTGGCCGTATCTGGTAAACGAGCAGAGTAAAAAAAAGAAGGAAAAAAAGGAAAAGGAAGACAACAACACTAAATTTCACTCTAAATCCCAACCACTGTTTCCGTTTTTAGATTGAGGATTGAAGAAAACCAGAGGACAATGGCCAGAAGCTTCTGGAAAATAGGAGGATAAGTAGTTTATCGGAATGCCGGTTTAGCATTCACACCTGACCGGAATTGTGGTCTCGACTAAGACTCAAAGGCAGACTAAGACTCAAAGGCAGCAACAACACCGTCTCTCCCACAGCCCCTCTCCTTTCTAAGAGGGTTACCACTCTGTATTAGTGATTGATCATACTGACTCAATGATCTGTAATAACAGATGGCTTAAGTCCCTGGTAAGAGTAGGAGTACAACAGGATTTCAAGCTTTTCAACGACAATAATAGTCTTAGTGCTAGTTGGGGATTCTAGATTCAACTAGCACTAATGCTGGGTTAAAAACAACCTAATATGGGTAAATATTAGACAGAACACACGTTGGGTTATTTCGACCCAGCCAGTTGGGTCACTTAGTTGGGTTATTGATGCTGGATTATTGAACTATGACCCACCGGGTCAGATCAGAAGACTGGAGCCGTGGCTAAGTAGGGTTGTGGCTTTCAGATAGTTATTTTTGGCCACCCGTGAGAGTAAATGTAATTCGGATTAATCTGTTCTGTTGTATTGTCATCTTTATTTTAAGGTTGAGCGCTGACATGTTTGTAGCTTTCATGAGGCGTACACAATAGTTTGAGTTCTTAAAGTTGAGACCTCTAAATACTGCAATCCATGTTGGTTACTTCAAAAGAATACCAGATTTAAATTGCTGACACCATTCAAAACAATTAGGGTTTAGAACTTTAAAGCCAACCTTATAATCCCAAGCTCTCGAAGTTCCTATGTACTGTATATCCCAATGTTAGGAAACATTTACATTTGCAGTGTACACACTTGACATGATGAACAGGAAGGACATTTACTCTCACAGGTGACAAAAAATAACTATCTGAAAGCCATGACCCCAATAGGCCAACCATCCTGAAAATAACCTGATTACCCAAACATGGGTTAATGTAAGCATCAGTTGGGTTTTTATTCATGTTCATGTTGGGTTGACCCAGCAGCTGGGTCTTATTTAATGTAATCCATAGGGTATTTTCAGAAGGCGTGGCCTATTTGGGCAGTGCTTTCAGATAGTTATTTTTGGTCACCTGTGAGAGTAAATGTCATCCCTGTTCATCATGTTACAGTTCTTTGTATTGCTTTGGTGCAATTTTCACAACTCTTAGTACAAAACACAAAACGGATCATCAAAAAGGCAGTTACCCAACTCTGTAATCATACAGTCACTTTTTCACCAAATCTAATTAGTGTTTCATCTAGAAATACGTGTTTCAAATTGCAATATATGTTCATATAAAGTAATTGCCTTTCACAATTCAATGCTCACATTATTTCTGATATGATTCTCTGCTCTTTTGTTAAAATACATTTTACTATTGCTTAATCTGACTGCTTTTAAATGGATACTTCGGTATTTTGGTAGTTGAAGGAAGTTGAAGGTAACATATTGTTAGCTTAGCACAATTGCTGGAAGTCTATGGGCATCTACTAGTCAGTTCCTTTCAAAACCAGGGAAATAGACCTCACTACTCCAAAGCTAGGTGGTTGGTCATTTATAGTATTACAAAGCTATAAATAGTAATCGATATTTAATAAATGTGTTAATTTGACTGATGATTGTAGGAAATTAGATGGCTGGTCTCAGACGATCCCGTGGGTGAAGAAGCCAGATGTGGAGTTCCTGGGCTGGTGTGGTTACACAAGGTGCACCTGTGTATTGATCATGCTGTTTAATCAGCATCTCGTTATGCCACACCTGTCAGGTGGATGGATTATCTTGGGAAAGGAGAAATGCTCACTAACAGGGATGTAAACAAATTTGTGCACAAAATCTGAGAGAAATAAACTTTGGAAAACTTCTGAGATTATTTCAGCTCATGAAACACGTGACCAACACTTTACATGTTGTGTTCATATTTTTGTTCAGTATATTTTGTTACTATCTAAAAAGTGATTAATTACAGCGGTCATCAACCTTTTCCTAGTTAAGATCACTTTCGCAGTCAAAAAGCAAGCCGAGATCTAACATGAACCTACTAAAAACAGTTCTGTAAGAATGAGGTTTGAGCAAGCCTACATAAGTTATTAAATCTTATGTAGGCTTGTATCACAACTGGCCGTGATCTGGAGTCCCATAGGGTGGCGCACAATTGGCACAGCGTCGTCCGAGTTAGGGGAGGGTTTGGCCAGGGGCTTTACTTGGCTCATCGCGCTCTAGCGACTCCTTTTGGTGGGCCGGGCGCTTGCAGGCTGACCTTGGTTGTCAGGTGAACAGTGTTTCCTTCACAGATTGGTGCTGCTGGCTTCCGGGTTAAGCGGGTGGGTGTTAAGAAGCGCGGTTTGGCGGGTCATGTTTTGGAGGACGCATGACTCGACTTTAGCCTCCCGAGCCCGTTGGGGAGTTGCAGCGATGAGACAAGATTGAAAATGGGGAGAAAAAGGGTGTAAAATACAGAAAATACAAAAATAAAATAAAATCTTATGTAGGCTAGTATCAAACTTTGCTGTGGCCAGGGTTGTGGAAGCTTTGTAGCCACAGTGATTTGAGCTATCTGATTGGCCAATGCAGTAGGCACACTCGATTTAGCCACAGAACTCCTGGTCCGCTGGGTAGGCGGAGTTTGCCTTTTCAGACATATTAAATGGTTAAAAATAGGAACAATTTGCTTACCCAGTGCGCAGGGCTTCTGAATCAAGTGCATCTACCACGAACAGCGCAACACAAATAAAAAAATAAGGATCACAAGCCTTTATCACAGCCTTTATAGTTGGCTTTTCTACAGAAATGTTTGATTGACTAGGAATGTCTTGGAGATCGACCAGTCGATCGCAATCAACCGGTTGGTGACCATTGCATTACAGTATGCCACATTTTAGTGTAATGTATGAAATATAGCAGTCAGATCAATGTATCAGCAACATTTTAATACTGAAGGTAAATTGGTAAAAGCTAACAAAACATAGTGTAGACCTATGTAATGACATGACAATCGATGAACCGGCAAAGACGATTATACAGTTTTTACAACACAATACAGATCACTGCACATAATGTACCATACACAGTATAGACAAGGCATTCACACAATTCACATCAATAAAAGGTAAAATATACAATAAAATAGACAGTACCAAGTAGGCTTGGGTGGTATGCTGTATTTGCCGTATACCAGAGTATTTTGAAATAGCCACGGGATGTTGATCACCTACCAACCAGTAAGTGTTCCGGCTCTCACAGACCTGTTAGTTTTTCTTTAAGAAGCCCTCCTGTTCTCCACTAATTACCTGTATTAACTGCACCTGTTTGAACTCGTTACCTGTATAAAAGACACCTGTCCACACACTCAATCAAACAGACTCCAACCTCTCCACAATGGCCAAGACCAGAGAGCTATGTAAGGACATCAGGGATAAAATTGGGATGGGCTACAGGACAATAGGCAAGTGGCTTGGTGAGAAGGCAACAACTGTTTGCGCAATTATTTGAAAAAGGAAGAAGTTCAATTTGACGGTCAATCACCCTCGGTCTGGGGCTCCATGCAAGATCTCACTCGTGGGGCATCAATGATCATGAGGAAGGTGAGGGATCAGCCCAGAACTACACGGCAGGACCTGGTCAATGACCTGAAGAGAGCTGGGACCACAGTCTCAAAGAAAACCATTAGTAACACACTACGCCGTCATGGATTAAAATCCTGCAGCGCACACAAGGTCCCCCTGCTCAAGCCAGCGCATGTCCAGGCCCGTCTGAAGTTTGCCAATGACCATCTGGATGATCCAGAGGAGGAATGGGAGAAGGTCATATGGTCTGATGAGACAAAAATAGAGCTTTTTGGTCTAAACTCCACTCGCCGTGTTTGGAGGAAGAAGAAGGATGAGTACAACCCCAAGAACACCATCCCAACCGTGAAGCATGGAGGTGGAAACATCATTCTTTGGGGATGCTTTTCTGCAAAGGGGGCAGGATGACTGCACCATATTGAGGGGAGGATGGATGGGCCATGTATTGCGAGATCTTGGCCAACAACCTCCTTCCCTCAGTAAGAGCATTGAAGATGGGTCGTGGCTGGGTCTTCCAGCATGACAACGACCCGAAACACACAGCCAGGGCAACTAAGGAGTTGCTCCGTAAGAAGCATCTCAAGGTCTTTGAGTGGCCTAGCCAGTCTCCAGACCTGAACCCAATAGAAAATATTTGGAGGGAGCTGAAAGTCCGTATTGCCCAGTGAAAGCCCCGAAACCTGAAGGATCTGGAGAAGGTCTGTATGGAGGAGTGGGCCAAAATCCCTGCTGCAGTGTGTGCAAACCTAGTCAAGACCTACAGGAAACGTATGATCTCTGTAATTTCAAACAAAGGTTTCTGTACCAAATATTAAGTTCTGCTTTTCTGATGTATCAAAAACTTATGTCATGCAATAAAATGCAAATGAATTACTTAAAAATCATACAATGTGATTTTCTGTATTTTTGTTTTAGATTCCGTCTCTTACAGTTGAAGTGTACCTATGATAAAAATTACAGACCTCTACACTGCCGATTTTGCAGGTTTTCCTACTTACAAAGCATGTAGAGGTCTGTAATTTTTATCATAGGTACATTTAAACTGTGAGAGACGGAATCTAAAACAAAAATACAGAAAATCACATTGTTTGATTTTTAAGTAATTCATTTGCATTTTATTGCATGACATAAGTATTTGATACATCAGAAAATCAGAACTTAATATTTGGTACAGAAACCTTTGTTTGCAATTACAGAGATCATACGTTTCCTGTAGGTCTTGACTAGGTTTGCACACGCTGCAGCAGTGATTTTGGCCCACTCCTCCATACAGACCTTCTCCAGATCTCTACATGTTTTGTAAGTAGGAAAACCTGCAAAATCGGCAGTGTATCAAATACTTGTTCTCCCCACTGAATATATAATTATTTAAAAATATATATCTATTCAAATATCTTGCACATCTTATTTTCTATCATTATCAATTAATATGCGTAATAATGTTGGCAGTTTATGCGTAGGATTTTAACATATAACCCAAATTGCCATTGTATTACATTTAATTTATTGACAAGCAATTATTATCCTGGTAAACAATTACCGCGGTCCATGCCATACTCCCCCCAACATCCCCACCCCCCCACAACAGATGCGGGACAAACACACACGCACATACTCACATACTCCAACACACTCAACCCCCCTCCTCCACAATCAACCATAAAATCAGATGCTCAACGGTTGTTACATCCCAGAGCCCAACTCGAGAAAGGACCTGATTTGCAAATGAACATACAGTTACAGCTGATTGAGAAAGCATGCAAGATTGAGCAGAAATTGACAACAATGTGAGATTTGATTAATCTATTTAATCTATGTCAAGTCCTAGGTGATGGAGATCAGATTCACCCTCTTCACCTGAGACACAAACACTATGGTCCCCCGTTGTAACCATTTTCCCCAAGCATCTCCGTGCTGTCAGACCTTTGATTATTTTGTGCCACCTGTGCCACAATGATAAACCCCCTCTCTGATTGTCTGAGTGTGACCCCCTCCCCATGGGTTACTGCAGCCAGTGTTGCCAGCACTGCCACTACCTGGGTGGGGGTACCCCACCGGAATCCCCACCGGCTAGGTACAAGGTCGTCAAGGTTCTCATTGGCAGCTTTGAGAATGTCCTTGTATATAATGCTCTCCCATCAGGGGGCTCTGGCTTTGTAGGACCAACCCTGCCAGGCAGGCTCAGAATCTTGAGTTGGCGGTGCTGCTCAAGTAGGTCTCTGACCGCATTTATTTCTCTGTTTAGGCTGCATACTCACAGCAGGTCCATAACACAGATGGGAACTTCTCTTTGGTGTATGGGTCACTCAGGTGGGTGTCCAGGATATAGGGTTGGGGATCTTTCCATCATGATAGGACAATAAAAAATTTGATTAGATGTATACTATATTTAAAAATGTATATCCCTCATCTACACAAAATTGAAAGCTCTCTCTCACTATCCTGCTCATAGACACCCGTCGGCTCTGGGATATGCAACCATTTCCCCTCTCACTCACTTAACGCTGCACCTTTCCAAACACAAAAATGAACACCACATGGTTGACTGCGGAGGAAATGGGTCGAGCGCACAAACGCACCAGCATCCCACACCTGCCGCAAGGGGGAAAGGATGCCAGGAAGAACACAGGACCAACAACAATTGCCCGCCAAAAAAGCCATGTTCTAATTAGTTGTATTTGAAGATGTATTATTCTGCCTGTTATCTTTTCTTGTTATATCGTCTTATCCTTTTATAAAATACTATACATGTTCTTTAATATTACAATCCCTATCATTGCTAGTATTGGGTGTTCCATTATTCGACTCCTCTATTACAACTTTTAGAATAGCAATGGAGTAGTCTTTGTGTCACTGAACATTTGGTTGTCAATATACAGTTTATCGACAACGAGTGCAACACGTTTCCTTTTAATCTATTTTCCTTGAAGATTGGATACAGAACTTTGCGCCTTTCTGCAATCTACCTCGGGAACTGATCATTCATGCCTATTTTCGTGCCAGCAAGTCTTTTACCTAGGCTTTTAACCATTGATTTATCCTTAAAAAATGCAAATTTGGCAACGATTGGGTGCTCATATCTCTGTCCTCTTTGTCCGAAATGGTGTACACGCTCGAGTTGGATTTTATTGACAGCCTCGAGTGGGATTTGAAGCGCTGTATGCAGGAAATCCTTCATAATATTCTCGGTTATTTCTCCCTCCTTTTCCTGAATACTAGATTTTCTCTCATCGATCTAGTTTGGATGTCTAGTAAGGCTTCTCTCAGAAGATTGTTCTCCTTTTTAAGTTCCCTAATGTCCGTTTCCATGTTAGTGACTGTCACTTTTAATTTTTTGGTTTCTTTCTCCATTATCGCAGCTTTTTCGTCACTCGTTTCAAGACTAGCTTTCAACTCCTTTACATCCTTAATGACCAACTCTAGTATGCCCAGTTAGTCATTTATCGACTTCAACAGGTCGCTTTCCACACTTACCAGACCCAGTGGTGAAAAGCATATATCATCTGTATCAGTCGACGAGTTGCGTTTTCTCTTGGGGATTGGTTCTCCTCGTTTATCTTCTGACATGTTTGGGTGTTGCGTGTTGTTTTAATATTTGTCGATATATTTCTCTAGCCTTATGATCTTTATGATCTCATGATCCTTACCAGATCTAATGTGTTATATTCTCCTACATTAATTAAACATTTCCAAAAACTTCAAAGTGTTTCCTTTCAAATGGTATCAAGAATTTGCATATCCTTGCTTCAGGTCCTGAGCTACAGGCAGTTAGATTTGGGTATGTCATTTTAGGCGAAAATGGAAAAAAAGAGTCCGAACCTTGAGAGGCTGATGGATGCTTCTTTTTCTGTGGATTTTATATGGCGGTTGGCAACCAACTTTAAGGTGCATTACCGCCACCAACTGGACTGGAGTGTGGACCAGAGACAGTGAAGGTCTAAATCCTACCCAATAATCTTGTGTCCCTAAGGAAACAAAATACATAATGAAATACTATATCCCCTGATGATTTCCCCAGCATTTCACTTAATCCTGGCTCTTCAACCCCATTACTCCTCAAATCTAATAATAATCGCTCCCTTTCTCTCATATATTTCTGGCACCGAAATAGAACATGTTCCACTGTCTCCATCTCCTCCTGACAATGATCACACCTCCCAGTCGGATGTTTCCCCACTAATTTTAATGTACTATTTAGCCTTGTGTGTCCCAGTCTCAGCCTTATGACTACACTTTCCTCCCTTCTCTCTCGGCCTGAGGACCTCCCTGCCCCCACCTTTTCCTGGATCTTATACAGGTGTCTTCCCTTTCTCTCCCTGTTCCACAACTCTTGCCACTCATTTTTAACCACTGTTCTTATTAACCCCTTGGCTTCTGCTTTACTGATTGACAATTCCATCTCAACATTAGGATGTTTAAGAGCCTGCTTGGCAATAATATCCAGTTCCTCATTCCCATCTACTCCCACATGAGTTGGTACCCAGAAGAACATAACCAAGACCCCCATCTGTTTCACCCTATACAAACACAGCAAATCCTCATACAATACATCCTGTCTGCTCTGAGACACACATGAATTGAAGCTCATCAGTGCTGCAAAGGAGTCAGAGCAGATGACTACCCTGTCTGGCCTCACCTCCCCCACTCACTCTGCAGCCAATAGTATGGCTACCAACTCCATTGTGTAAACAGATAAATGATCAGTTGCTCTTTTTGTTACTGCCACCTTAAACTCAGGAACATTAAAAGCTGCTCCTCCCTGTTTTAGGGTCCTTAGATCCATCTGGGAATATATTCAAGAAAGCATAGTATTGTGTTTTTAAATGTCCACCTGATGGCTGCTTCAGTGTAGAGGTCTTGTGCAAGAATTCAACTGAAAAGACAGAGCAATCCCATAATTGGTCCTCTGTAGCTCAATTGGTAGAGCATGGCGCTTGTAACGCCAGGGTAGTGGGTTCGATCCCCGGGACCACCCATACGTAAAAATGTATGCACACATGACTGTAAGTCGCTTTGGATAAAAGCGTCTGCTAAATGGCATATTATAATCCAATGGGCCTAGGACTAACTGTTATTAGCTGGAAATCATCATGTTTGCGTAACATTTACTGTTACATTCACTGTTACAAACTGTAATCATTCAGCGACCCAAGATGCATTGCAGTCTACAGCATTATATTGTTAATGGATAAAACAGGGAATTACTGTGTGTTTTTACTGTAAAAACTACAGCAATTTGTTACAGTGTACATAATGAAATGTCTGTAAAGTAGAAACATAAAAAGTTTAAGTATTCAGATGCCTTGACTTTTTCCACATTTTGTTACGTTACAGCCTTATTCTAAAATTGATTACCTTCACCTCTCCCGAGTCCGTAGGGGAAAGAGATCAATCTTGGTTTCATCAGACCAGAGAATCTTGTTATTTTATTGCGTAACTTTTGTTTTTGTTTTATATTTTTTTACTTACTTAAAAAAATGTATCTTCAATGATCACACCTTTGATCACACATGGGATATAAGTTATGGAAATGTGATGTTCAGTCAGTTTTAATGGGTAGTGCAAGTGTTTCGCCTAATGTGAAAACAGTTTAATGAACTGTAATTTACAGTACTATAGCATACTACATTCAAAAGCAATTCTGAAACATGTATTTTACACTTTTTGCTATTGGATTAACTGGTTGTTAAAATAACTAAATTGAGAAGATATCATTATGTTGCATTTTGGTGATTAAACCAATGTACTCATAATATTTCACATTAAACTTATATTTTGGATCAATGGTTGTGTGGTGAAAGATGTCTACAAACAAAATGTATGCACAATGAAAGGTTTTGAATGTAAGACTGGCTGCATTACGAGTATTACCAGTTCTGAGTTTTGTACTAAGAGTTTTGAAAATTCACCACATACAGTGAGGGAAAAAAGTATTTGATCTCCTGCTGATTTTGTACGTTTGCCCACTGACAAAGAAATGATCAGTCTATAATTTTAATGGTAGGTTTATTTGAACAGTGAGAGACAGAATAACAAACAAAAAAATCCAGAACAACGCATTTCAAAAATGTTATAAATTGATTTGCATTTTAATGAGGGAAATAAGTATTTGACCCCCTCTCAATCAGAAAGATTTCTGGCTCCCAGGTGTCTTTTATACAGGTAACGAGCTGAGATTAGGAGCACACTCTTAAAGGGAGTGCTCCTAATCTCAGTTTGTTACCTGTATAAAATACACCTGTCCACAGAAGCAATCAATCAATCAGATTCCAAACTCTCCACCATGGCCAAGACCAAAGAACTCTCCAAGGATGTCAGGGACAAGATTGTAGACCTACACAAGGCTGGAATGGGCTACAAGACCATCGCCAAGCAGCTTGGTGAGAAGGTGACAACAGTTGGTGCGATTATTCGCAAATGGAAGAAACACAAAAGAACTGTCAATCTCCCTCGGCCTCGGGCTCCATGCAAGATCTCACCTCGTGGAGTTGCAATGATCATGAGAATGGTGAGGAATCAGCCCAGAACTACACGGGAGGATCTTGTCAATGATCTCAAGGCAGCTGGGACCATAGTCACCAAGAAAACAATTGGTAACACACTACACCGTGAAGGACTGAAATCCTGCAGCGCCCGCAAGGTCCCCCTGCTCAAGAAAGCACATATACAGGGCCGTCTGAAGTTTGCCAATGAACATCTGAATGATTCAGAGGAGAACTGGGTGAAAGTGTTGTGGTCAGATGAGACCAAAATTGAGCTCTTTGGCATCAACTCAACTCGCCGTGTTTGGAGGAGGAGGAATGCTGCCTATGACCCCAAGAACACCATCCCCACCATCAAACATGGAGGTGGAAACAATATGCTTTGGGGGTGTTTTTCTGCTAAGGGGACAGGACAACTTCACCGCATCAAAGGGACGATGGACGGGGCCGTGTACCGTAAAATCTTGGGTGAGAACCTCCTTCCCTCAGCTAGGGCATTGAAAATGGGTCGTGGATGTGTATTCCAGCATGACAATGACCCAAAACACACGGCCAAGGCAACAAAGGAGTGGCTCAAGAAGAAGCACATTAAGGTCCTGGAGTAGCCTAGCCAGTCCCAGACCTTAATCCCATTGAAAATCTGTGGAGGGAGCTGAAGGTTCGAGTTGCCAAACGTCAGCCTCGAAACCTTAATGACTTGGAGAAGATCTGCAAAGAGGAGTGGAACAATATCCCTCCTGAGATGTGTGCAAACCTGGTGGCCAACTACAAGAAACGTCTGCCCTCTGTGATTGACAACAAGGGTTTTGCCACCGAGTACTAAGTCATTTTTTGCAGAGGGGTCAAATACTTATTTCCCTCATTAAAATGCAAATCAATTTATAACATTTTTGACATGCGTTTTTCTGGATTTTGTTGTTGTTATTCAGTCTCTCACTGTTCAAATAAACCTAGCATTAAAATTATAGACTGATCATGTCTTTGTCAGTGGGCAAACGTACAAAATCAGCAGGGGATCAAATACTTTTTTCCCTCACTGTACTTGTGAAAATATTACCAAAGCGAAAACAAAAAATACATTTTTACACTGCAAATTTCAATTTGCCTTCAATATTTTTGCAGATTACATATTTTATACAAATAACACTGTTATTTAAATATTATAACAAAGTGGTAACTATCCCAACATTGGGATATACAGTGCATTCGGAAAGTATTCAGACCCCTTGACCTTTTCCACATGTTGTTACTTTACAGCCCTATTATAAAATGGATTAAATCGTTTTCTTTCCCTCATCAATCTACACACAATACCCAATAGTGACAAAGCAAAAACAGATTTTTTAAAATGTTTGCAAATTAAATTTGGGTATGACGCTACAAGCCCGGCACACCTGTATTTGGGGAATTTCTCCCATTCTTCTCTGCAAATCCTCTCAAGCTCTGTCAGGTTGGATGGGGAGCGTAGCTGCACAGCTATTTTCAGGTCTCTCCAGAAATGTTCGACCGGGATCAAGTCCGGGCTCTGGCTGGGCCACTCAAGGACATTCAGAGACTGTGTGCTTAGGGTCGTTGTCTTGTTGGAAGGTGAACCTTCGCCCCAGTCTGAGGTCCTGAGCGCTCTAGAGCAGGTTTTCATCAAGGATCGCTCTGTACTTTGCTCCGTTCATCTTTCCTTCGATCCTGCCTAGTCTCCCAGTACCTGCCGCTGAAAAACATCCTCACAGCATGATGCTGCCACCACCATACTTCACTGTAGGGATGGTGCCAGGTTTCCTCCAGACGTGACGCTTGGCATTCAGGCCAAGAGTTCAATCTTGGTTTCATCAGAGCAGAGAATCTTGTTTTTCATGGTCTGAGAATCCTTAAGATGCCTTTTGGCAAACTCCAAGTGGGCTGTCATGTGCCTTTTACTGAGGAGTGGCTTCCATCTGGCCACTCCACCATAAAGGCCTGATTGGTGGAGTGCTGCAGAGATGGTTGTCCTTCTGAAAGGTTCTCCCATCTCCACAGAGGAACTCTGGAGCTCTGTCAGAGTGACCATCAGGTTCATGGTCACCTCCCTGACCAAGGCCCTTCTCCCCCGATTGCTCAGTTTGGCTAGGCGGCCAGCTCTAGGAAGAGTCTTGGTGATTCCAAACTTCTTCCATTTAAGACTGATGGAGGCCACTGTGTTCTTGGGGACCTTCAATACTGCAGACATTTTTTGGTACCCTTCCCCAGATCTGTGCCTCGACACAATCCTGTCTCGGAGCTCTACGGACAATTCCTTCGACCTCATGGCTTGGGTTTTGTGCTGACATGCAGTGTCAACTGTGGGACCTTATATAGACAGGTGTGTGCCTTTCCAAATCATGTCCAATCAATTGCATTTACCACAAGTGGACTCCAATCAAGTTGTAGAAACATCTCAAGGATGATCAATGTAAACAGGATGCACCTGAGCTAAATTTTGAGTCTCATAGCAAAGGGTCTGAATACTTATGTAAATAAGGTATCTGTTTTTTATTTTGAATACATTTACAAACATTTCTAAAAACCTGTTTTCACTTTGTCATTATGGGGTATTGTGTGTAGATTATGATAAAAACCATTTTATCCATTTTAGAATAAGGCTGTAACATAACAAAATGTGGAAAAAGGAAAGTGGTCTGAGTATTTTCCAAATGCTCTATACATTGGCATTGAGGAACTCATACTCATGTGTAAGCCTCATTAAAGCTACACAAGTGCCAGTGCTCAACCTTAACAGGTGATGATAATACAACAGAACAGATGAACCGGAATGACAGTTACTCTCACAGGTGTCCAAAAAGAGCTATATAAAGCCACGCCCCTACTAAGCCACGCCTCCCTTCTTCAAAGGAAACAACCCAACTAAGTGACCCAACTGGCTGGGTCAAAATAACCCAATGTGTGTTCTGTCCACTATTTACCCAGCAATGGGTTGTTTTTAACCCAGCATTTTTAAAGTGTACAGTGCAAATGGAGCCATATCATTTGACAAACATAATCATACAATGCCATCATTTTTAAGCCTTGAGACAATTGAGACATGGATTGTGTATGTGTGCCATTCAGAGGGTGAATGGGCAAGACAAAATATGAAATGCCTTTGAACGGGGCGCACCAGTTTGTGTCAAGAACTGCAACGCTGCTGGGTTTTTCACCCTCCACAGTTTATTGTGTGTATCAAGAATGGTCCACCCCCCAAAGGACATCCAGACAACTTGACACAACTGTAGGAAGTATTGAACTCAACATAGGCCAGCACCCCTGTGGAACGCTTTCGACACCTTGTAGTCCATGCCCCGACGAATTGAGGCTGTTCTTTTAATGCAGACTTTGCACCCCTATTTTAATTAGCTCCATGGCAAGGCAGCCAACTGTAGCGTCGTGACAAGTTAACACAGCCACAAAGTCATAAACCCTGTCTATTTCTACATTTTCTCTTCTTAAAATTGGATTTTAAACCTAACTCTCGCCTTAACCCTAACCTTAACCAAACTGCTAACCTTAGTCTAACCCTAACCTTAAATTAAGACCAAAAAGCACATTTTTGTTTTCCTGAATTTGTACGATATTGCCAATTTTGAGTTTGTGGCTGTATTATCTAGTAAATAAATGTAAATGTAGGCTACAGAGAAAAGCTGTTTGGCTCTCAGACGGCTTTGCAGCAGGTGTTTCTGATTAATAAACATTGCCATGCTGGTGGGTGGTAACATTTAAATAAAACTCAGCCCTGAAATGAAACCTAGGCTGAAAATAATTTCCACATCATCTCATAGGAAAAGACATGCAACACTCACGGAAACATCTGAAGTCACACATTCGGATTTAGCACTTCAAGCCCAAATATATCATACTTTGACTAAAATGATGACTCATTGACTTACTGGCCATCGTCTTTCAACTCGGAAAAAATGGATTTCTACTGGTGTGGGTTGTTGAAGGGCAGCGGTGCATATGGAAACCACAACCCAACCCTTCCCCGTTGTTCAACTGGTCGTTCAGAACAGCACCGTTTACATTTAATAGAACGTTGCGTAACGTTTTTTTTTCAACAAACTATTTTGTTGATATGCAACTGCTTGCTACAGTTATGGTTAGAGCTCAGACATCCCGGTAGGATTGTCAAATGTTTGCCTGCCGACAGTACATAGCACCTCTGAACAGAGTGTCGGCAGTCAATCTTGTGTTCACACAGAAAATACCTTGAAGTCGTCAGTCACTTAGCCTTGTTAAAATACTCCAAACCTGAAGGTGGCAGTAGCGTTGTTTGTCAATGCATGTCCGTCTGTGTCGCTTTATGGTTTAGTCAATGTTAGCTAGCTAGCTGCACTAATGTTGATATTGTTGTAGAAAGTCCTTGTTAATAATAGACAGATGGCCACAGCTATATAACTAGCTAGCAAGATGACAAATTAACTATTTAATTCACTCTCCATAATAACATAGCCCATATAGAGTTATAGCTAGCTGGCTAACGTTAGCTAAATGGTTAGCATGATTCGCTAGCTAGCTAGCTGTTGTGCTAGCTAGGTAAAGTAATGACACTGCATTGACTCTCGGCAGCCAGCTACAGGCAGCTGCTTAATAGAAACAAATCCATTGTGATTTAATTAGAATGTTACTAGCTTCAGTGGCCAGATAGCTAACTTGGTAAAGCATTTAGTCAGGGCCGGCCCTGGGTTCTGCCACCGAGACAAAAATCTGCCGCCCCCCTCCTATCTTCGCTAAACTATGTACAGCAGGGGTCAGCAATAGGTTTGGCCTTGGGCCAATTTTTTTCTCACCTGAAAGTCGGAGGGACAGAACATAATAGCAGCCCAATCCATAGGCCTACACAAAAAATTAAACACAATTTTTAACACATCTGGTTAGTAGGCTATATAATCAGTTCAATGTCAATAACATAGCCTAATATGATTACATTGATAAAATCACCAATGTCTCTATTAAATTCGTTTTTTTTTTTTTTTTTTTTCTGTGTGTGTTGATTGGGGAAAAACATCTTGCAATCAAAAGAAAATGTTGGGCTGAAAAAGTCTCAAAAGAAAGGAGGATAATGAAAATAGAAGTTTCAGGGCAGAATGGACAGAGAAATAGGCATTCTTACCATATTTCTCCAATGTCAAACCAGTGTCTTGTTTGCAACACTGTTTGCAAATAATAAAATCTTAGACATCCTTATGAATCTAAGCATGGCACTATCAAAAGTTAACCTTTCCAACCAGACAGATGCTCTACCGACGCACAAAAATGTAAGCTTCAACTGCTGGCTACTCATCCATTGCATTACCCAAAAAACAGAAGTGTTTCCCTAAAAGCTGCATGGGTTTAAACAAACATCTTCTCTTTTCAGAAAGTGAAAAGGTCCATTAATAGGGACAGAATAGCAAAGTCAATTTGTTTGTCTCCTTGAATATTATAGGCTGCAGCTCAGCTTCAGAATGTCATAGAGAGGAATCAATATATCCCCATATGCACGTCACGTCTTTCACAGGCATTTGAAAGCGTGTTTCTACCATAATGCGTCACGGTGTTAATTAGTATTAACATAACACAATTTAGCAGACGCTCTTATCCAGAGTGACTTACAGGAGCTATTAGGGTTAAGTGCCTTGCTCAAGGGCACATCGACAGATTTTTCACCTAGTCGGCTCGGGGATTAGAACCAGCAACCTTTTGGTTACTGGCACAACGCTCTTAACCACTAAGCTACCTGCCGCATTGTTATAGAACGCTTTATATAATCTGGATACTTTTTATGTATTTATTTCTAAATATAAATATAAAACTAACACTAAGTATCCTTTTTGCAATTTTCTTTAACAAAGGGTATGGGATACCCTCACTCAATTTGAGCCCAAACACACCAAGCCCTTCCCAGACACTATTTAAGGAGTGCATGCGACAGTATTCGAGGATTTGGCTACACCGACATCTATGGATAGCATAATTGTGTTTGTCAAACAGGTAGGCCTACCATGTTTTTGAATAGGAAGAAATAGGCTCCAATTCTATATGTAATCTATGACTAGGCCCATAACAATTGTTGGTGCACACATGCACATATAGGAGGTCCCTTACCGGGCAGAAAGGAATTTTACTTTAACCCCTGCATCGGACAGTTACAATGTTGCAATCACTATGCAGCTAGCTGCCTATAGTAGGATATAGTAGGAAAACGATGTTTTCTCTCGGTAGCTGTCCATGGTCCTGAAATCAAATCAAAGATACCCAGCATTTCCACAAACTTCAGAAAGTTCCTATTATTTGGCTCATTCAGCCTGTCGGTGGTCCCACATAGCGCAATGTTCTGGGTGGCCATTACGCGTATCAGGGCCATGAGCCTCTGCAGCACCTGCTGCCAATGGAGAGTCTCTCCATCAATAGCCCGTTGGGCTTGGGAATCTATAGTTTGCTTGGTCACCAGCCTGATCTCCAGCTCCTTCCACCTCTGGAAACTATCTAGGCGGTCATGCGACTTCTCATGCGACCTGAGGAGGTGGCACAGATTATTCCAGTCCCTGGTTCCATCGCTGACCAGTGCAGATTTGCATTCATGTGAAAAAGGTTTGCAGCAAAAACCGAAGGCTGCATTGTTTTGCTTGGAATTAAATGAGCCATGGTCTCGCCACGCTCTACCCGTTCGCCATCCTCCTATTGTAGTGGGCCAACGAAAATATTTGTTGCCCCTCATATCTTGGGAAATTCTTATCCTGATGTGGCCCAGCCTGCACTAACATATCCTGTAAAGATCCATTAATATCTTTTGGCCACCGGGATCTTTAATGTTTTTTTGTCTGGGAGTCGGATATAGCAGCAGCAGCACCACTGTTATGGGGACGTGGAGCGACGGCTCTGAGTCCGGGTCCAAGATAGTAGGGTCTCCGCCGGTATTGTTTGGAGGTGTGGCTAGCCTGGTGCGGCCACCTGTTCTTGTACACCCAGAGAGCTGTCATCATTGGTGGAAGTGGATGGCTCTGACTCCACCGGTTCGCCCTCTTCGCTGTTAGAACCAGCGAACGGGGGCTTGTCCATCGCTGTGAATGAAGGGCCTGTCGGATGCTTGTTGTTCTCCACACTGGCTGATGGACATTGCTGCACGCTGATACATTTCAACAACGAATCTCTTTGGGTTAGAGATTGTGCCTCTTTTCTCATTTGTTTTAAAAAATATATATATTTGCTTCCTGATAGTTTTTGTCTCTTAGACATGGTAGCAAATCTGGTTGCAAATCTCTTTTTAGCTGAAAGGATTTCCACTAGTAGCTAGCTAAGGTTAACAGGCTAGGTTAGGCTACTGCCTTAATCACTAATCATCTTCATCACACACAAACATAATAAACAATACAATAGTGTAATTGGCAGATTCATTTTTATTAATATTTCACAATTTGATAATCCCATGTAAAAACACACACATATCACCATAGCTACTAAGGATAGTGGGAGTGAACTTCGGGAGAAGCGGGAATGAGGTGGGAGCGGGAACTGCAGCAACGGCTATGAGCTGGTGGCTGGGGCACCGCCGGCGGTGTATTAGCCGATCAGGGGGCGCAGGAAGGCAGCGGCCAATTTCCAAAATGCCGCCCCAAATTGTGGTCCTCTGTAGCTCAGCTGGTAGAGCACGGCGCTTGTAATGCCAAGGTAGTGGGTTCGATCCCTGGGACCACCCATACACAAAAAGTTATGTATATGCACGCATGACTGTAAGTCGCTTTGGATAAAAGCGTCTGCTAAATTGCTTATTATTATTATTATAAATTGACCACCTAATCTTGCCTAATGGGAGGGCCGGCCCTGCATTTAGTGCCGTGTGCATTGTGCTGCACTTACCACCCCATTTGTTTCATATGAAGTGTGTGTGACTGCCTTTCTCAGTTAGCAAGCTAACTAATAAGCTAGTGCTCATGATCAAACCTAACAAAGAAATAATTCAAGCACAAAGCACCTTAGCTAGATGTAAAAGATGTAAAGACTTCCTCTAGAAAAAAAAGGTGCATTATGCAGCTTTACTGTTTGTCTTAAATGTCTTAGAACAATTCTAATGAAAAGGGGCTGCATTAGAAAAAAATGTACCCTATTTTTCCCTTTTTCTTGGCACTCCTGTTGGCTCCCCCACGTGGAGGTTTCTGCTCTCTGATTGTCTCAAAGTCAAATTGTCGGCCACTGCCGAGCATTGCAATTCTACAAGCAGAAACGGAAGGTTTGTCGGTACGCAGCAGGTTTATCTTCTGTTCTAGCAAGAGAAGGAACGGCCTCCTACTGTGATAAGTACCTATCAGCTGTCAGATTCTCTGTGTGTTTCATGCTTTAGGGTTAGGTTTAGAATAAGGGTAAGCTTCCGGTTAGGGTTAAGTTTAGGGTTAGGATAAGGGTTAAAGTTAGGGTTAGTAGATAGTTAGTTGAAATGTTACTGATAGTCTGTAGAGCATCTACAGATGGAGTGTTAACTGCATTATCACCTGTAGCCCAACTGATGCAGCATAGTGGCTATAAATAAATAGGCTGAAGCATGCCCATCTGTATTTGTGCTTATCATTAGCTAGATCAGTGCTTCCCAAACTTTTTCATTCATGGCCCCCTTTCATCATGGGGGAACATCCTATGCCCCCACCATGCCCCCTTTCCTCCCCCTATTGAATGAACTGCTACTGTTACACAAACATATGGTATAAGAAAACCTTTTACTCATCAAGAAACTGTACATATGAACACCAGTACTTGGTTTCCCTTCCATATTGAAATCAAGAAGAACAAAATTATAAAGGAAAAATAAACCAGCTTACTACCGTGCAATGTCACATGCAACTCTATCAATAAAGACTAGGATGGGCCAATTTCTTTTGTAGATTTTCTCAATTTAAATAAAACATAAAGGTGGTTCTGAAAGTATTTTTAGGGCGATTATGAGGTTGCATAAACATGAGTGCTTTCCTCCCACAATATTGGCCTTCATATTTGTTTTCTAAACATAAATAAGGAGGATAGTTTGCTGCTGCTGGTCAGAGTTGTTCCAAAGTTTATAATATCACCAACTTTGTCTTTGAACTCACAAATTTGAGCCCAATATAACCGTTAGCAATTGTCACTCTTTATTCGCGCTCACACACGGGATGCACACCTCATCACGTCACAATAGAAACCTTCTCCGTTTGAAAAATATCATTTTCTATATAGTTCTTATTTGTGCTTATGAATTTACCATGTTAAATGTGTCTGTACTTCTTTATTTGTTAAAAGTTAGCTCACAGAATTAAGGGTAATGTTAAGAAGAGAGAGGAGAGAGGGAGAAAGAAAGGATCTATTGCTCCATTTTTTTCCTTCACAAACCATGGCCTCTTAAGGACCGGGCCAAACCAAGCATAATTGATGTTGGGGGCTCCAATCATAAAATAAGCAATTGAGTAGTACTGTGTAATGTAAAGCCATATAAAGCCAGTAGCTATGGCGGGAAAATAATTTCCAATGCATCAAATTCATTATGGTATATTATTGGGCTAAAGAATGCCTGAGAAATCTATTACAGCCTCAGATCTTGGAATATGATTGGTCAGACAGCCTAAACTCATTAAGTATTTATAAGTGATATTATTTAAGAATCAACAGCTAACTTGAAATGCTGAAATTAGCTAATCTTGGGTCTGGCAAGCGAGTCCTCTGGGTAACTATCATCAGTGACTATCTAGATTGCTGAATAGAGCTGTCTATTGATTGCTGTTTAAAAGCAGTCTAAGAAGATATGTTTCCTATACCTTATATATGGATTATTGAAAATGAATAAAGATTAATGATAAATTACCTGGAGATTCAATGAGGTACGAATAACGTTAGATGTCTGGCAGGACAACTCTGGCCACATGGTGGGGTCATTCGTTCACAAATTATCGGGCAGGGTGAAGGGGCAGCAGGTGAAAAAAGTATGTATAATGATGGATATACTGACAAGATACACTACCAGTCAAAAGTTTGGACATATACTCATTAAAGTGGTTTTCTTTATTTTTACATTTTTTTACATTGTAGAATAATAGTGAAGACATCAAAACTATGAAATAACACATATGGAATCATGTAGTAATCAAAAACTTGTTAAACAAATCAAAATGTGTTTTCTATGTGAGATTCTTCAAATAGCCACCCTTTGCCTTGATGACAGCTTTGCACACTCTTGGCATTCTCTCAACCAGCTTCATGAGGTAGTCACCTGGAATGCATTTCAATTAACAGGTGTGCCTTATTAAAAGTTAATTTGTGGAATTTCTTTCCTTCTTAATGCGTTTGAGCCAATCAGTTGTGTTGTGACAAGGTAAGAGGGGTATACAGAAGATAGCCCTATTTGGTAGAATACCAAATCCATATTATGCAAGAACAGCATTACTTTAAGACATGAAAGCCAGTCAATACTGAACATTTCAAGAACATTGAAATCAAGCGCTATGATGAAACTGGCTCTCACGAGAACCGCCACAGAAATGGAAGACCCAGAGTTACCTCTGCTGCAGAGGATAAGTTCATTAGAGTTACCAGCCTCAGAAATTGCAGCCCATATAAATGCTTCACAGAGTTCAAGTGACAGACACATCTCAACATCAACTGTTCAGAGGGGACTGTGTGAATCAGGCCTTCATGGTCGAATTGCTGCAAAGAAACCACTACTAAAGGACACCAATAAGAAGAAGAGACCTGCCTGGGCCAAGAAATATGAGTGATGGACATTAGACCAGTGGAAATGTGTCCTTTGGTCTGGAGTCCATTTTTTGAGATTTGAGATTTTTGGTTCAAACCGCCGTGTCTTTGTGAGACGTGGTGTGGGTGAATGGATGATCTCCGCATGTGTAGTTCCCACCGTAAAGCATGGAGGAGGAGGTGTTATGGTGTGGGGGTGCTTTGCAGGTGACACTGTCTGTGATTTATTTAGAATTCAAGGCACACTTAACCAGCATGGCTACCACATCATTTTGCAGCGATACCCATCCCATCTGGTTTGGGCTTAGTGGGACTATCATTTGTTTTTCAACAGGACAATGACCCAACACACCTCCAGGCTGTGTAAGGGCTATTTTACAAAGAAGGAGAGTGATGGAGTGCTGCATCAGATGACCTGGCCTCCACAATCCCCCGACCTCAACCCAATTGAGATGGTTTGGGATGAGTCGGACGTCAGAGTGAAGGAAAAGCAGCCATAAAATGCTCAGCATATGTGGGAACTCCTTCAAGACTGTTGGAAAAGCATTCCAGGTGAAGCTGGTTGAGAGAATGCCAAGAGTGTGCAAAGCTGTCATCACACTTTTTTGATTACTACATGATTCCATATGTGTTATTTCATAGTTTTGATGTCTTCACTATTATTCTATAATGTAAAAAATAGTACAAATAAAGAAAAACCCTTGAATGAGTAGGTGTGTCCAAACTTTTGAATGGTACTGTACATGTCTCTCCTCCCTAACAATGGGAGTCGTTGTCCACAAAGTGGCATGCTGTCTAGCTCCCGCGTATCCTTTCTTGTAAGTAAGCATTTCACGGTATTCGGGGCATATGATAAATAAAATGTGATTTGGATACATCTCATTATTGTAATCCTTTTCTGAATATTCGATGAGGGTTGTTGACATCAATCACCTGTATTCAATGGAGAGAGATGCTATGCTACTAGCCTCATCTCGAGAGAACTCTGATATAAAGTGTTTTATCTCAAACTTGCCGGGATGTCACGTGTCCTACTTATATCAGCACACTCGTAACAACATAAAACATTACAAAACTTGTATTCGATCAAATAAACCTCACTTGGCAAATAAGTAATTCATTTTATGTTGACCAAATTCGACACGCTCACATTGACCTCCATACCAAAACTCCTTGCTTGGTGGGCGAAACAATGAAAAACACAACCTGCTGGAGGGAGACAGATTTTCCGCCGAGTAGTGCCTCTCTCACTGCAGTCAAAACATCATGACACTTTGATCACATGATCTAGGACTCACTGCATCTTCAACTGCTAAAATGTCACATTTTGCAATATAGCTTTTGTGAATTTGAAAATGAGACTATAGAGCATTTTGTAATTGTTTGCATAGTGAAATATTGGACAGATATGAAAATATATTTTAGTGATAAGATGGGTAAACCTATCAGCATTACCAAATGTGATATTCCTTTTAATTTTACATACACACACAGTGACTGCCAATACAGTGTGAATTTGTTCATTTTATTGAGAACATTTTTCATTAAGAAAATGACGTTCATAGGTAAAAAAATAAAATAAAAAAATCCTAATCGATTTACAATATTATAACATCCCTACAATATATAAATACCAAATTACCAAAGTGTCTACAGTATGTCAAAATGTAACTTGTCTATAGCATAATATACTTTTTTTTCTGTGTGATATCTGTATATTGTTTTGTACAATGTTCGTGTAATGCAATAAATGAAGAAAAAATGTGATCACATTTTTGTAAAGTTCATGCAGTCGACATATAGGCGCAAGTCGGCAATAGTACTGTTTGTCCCTCTTGAGTTGACGTAGCCAGTATACACTTCCTCAAAATAGTCTGAATTCATCTAAAATAACTCAAGAAACTGTAATTAATTTTATGTTTTTGCCTAGGAGGTCTTAGTCGCGCAATTTTACATTTAAACAAAATGTTTGGCGCAGTATTTCTCAAGTGAAAAAATTTGCATGAAAACGAGTTGGTTGAAGACTCCATATTGTTGACAATTCACGGACGGGGTGTAGATAATAGCTACGAACTTCCGCTTGCCTCAGGAAGAAAATGTAGTGCACACACACACCATAGAAATCTAATTAATAGAACAGCCATGGATATCATGGGTACACTTGCAATGTCTGCCTGGTATTGTGACGCAATAATTTCCAAGGTAATGTAGAATGCTCATTTAAATTACGCTAACTGATGTGGCTCCAGCAATGGAATGTCTTTTTTTAAAATGTTAGTTGAGTTGTTTAAACAAATCACAGCACAGATTGATGGGTACAACTTCCTGCTTTTACGTCCTACTTTGCTCCTATGGGTACGCTTGCAATGGCCGCCAGTCCACCTATTATGCGTCATTAAATTCAATGGGGACCACTGTTCTATTCATTCTAGTTCTATGGCACGAAAAGCCGGGGGAAAAAATATTGCCGAAGACCAAAACGTCACAAAATGTCGTCATAATATATGCATGAACTGTTTCGGATGGGAAGCGCTGCCATGATAATTTAGCGAAACAGATGAAATGTAGAACACGGGCCTGTGAACATTGTCTTCATATGAATTTGCCTCTTCTGAATCAGTCGTTCGCATAGAAAAATAATTTTCTAAAAGCTCGAACAGCTCTTGACTCGAGTGTAGCAGGTAATCCATATTCATCCGCTTTAGATGCCTCACCAACCTCAGTCAGTCAGCACCGAAGTACCCGGATGGAACTGTCATGGCCGCCGTCGCTGACCTGCAAGGCTGAAGAGAAAAGGAAGGTAAATTAATCAACAGTAAACGTTTTTTCAACTGTAATTTTTGCAATGTCACGTGCTTACATTGCGTCGCAGTGAAGAATGTCTAGATAAATAATCTAACCATACATTTACATTATGAGGTGCTATTTCTCGAGTGGGTGCGGGCAAGCTCTATTTTGTATTTCAATAACCGGTTATTGTTCTTACACCAGTCGCAACGTAAAGTAATTATTTGTCATCAAGGATGAACTTGATTAGTTAAGTAACGTTAGCTAGAACAGTGTAAATTCGCAAGACAAACATTGTTCAATGCTTCCTTACACTGGTGTTGTATACGTCCGCGCGTTTCTCAAAGTTAGAGAAAGGCTCTATAGATGGGTTGGTTGTTTAGCAAAAAAACAAGAAGCGCGCAACCATGGTGCAAAACGGATGAGGTCGGCTTAGATTGTTGACAACATGTAAGCTATATTTTGTCTCCAATGTTTATTGAAAACATAATGAAATTTGCACAATGACTAATTGTTGTCTCTCAAATACATCGTTACAGTTGTTGGTTAACTAGCTAGTGAATTTTAGCCTTATTAGCATTGACATGAAATCAGTCAAAACAACTCAAAACAAGACATGGTATCAATAACAAGTTGAAAGGAGCCACTTATGATTCCCCACATGGCAGTTTCTTGTCGATCTTGCTAGCAATCTGGCCATCCAGGCTTCACAACAACAGGCTGACTTCTGCCCCATGGAAGCGTGCACATCGTTTTTGTATAGGCTACTTTCGGGATGTTTTTAGGTTCTGGGACGTTCAATTGAATGGAAATGGTGCTGTACTGAACGACCAGTTGAAAAATGGGGATGGGTTGGGGAACGATGTCAGCATGGACACTTGCCCAGTTCAAAACAACTGGGAATTCGGAACTCTCCGACTTCTGGCTTCCCTATAACAGGATGCCTGGGGAAGTTCCATGGCAGAAATCGGCTAAAGAGGGGTCAGAACCTGGTGTAAGTCAGTTTCCTCGCAACACGTCAAACCAATCAAATGCCTTGCTTGGCGGAGCTCCAAATGTACTCACCAGATTAGTGCCATAGGAGCAACAGTGCGTGAGGACCAAAAAATGTCTACAAAACAAACAAGGTTTTCACAGCATTTCTCTGTTGTTCCGAGATGAGCTAAAGCCGCAAAAAGAGAGGAGAAATAGTCGACAGTGCTGGCCATATCAATATTTAAAATGTTGGCGTTTCTGAGAAAAGTCAGCTAACCTTGTAAGCTACCTAGGTATAACTAACTAATAAGTTAGTTACATTTCTGTCATGATTATAAAGCCAACAAAATGTTAATAAAAACAGCATATTATTAACATAAAAGTTTATCTGTGTTAGCCCAGTCACTATCTTATCCAGGGTCAGTGGTACGTAGAGCAACCATGTACTGTCTGTGGGAACAACTGCAATAATTTTGCAAGAAACATTGCTAAAATGAATGAAAGAAAATGAACCTGATAAAATGTTACCTGTAATGCTCATCTCCGGTAGCCTAATTGTCTTCTCGTTATTTTCATACTGTAAATTACAAGGGTTGGATTTGCACTAAACAATTGTATGTCAGCACTTAAAAGGCATGTACAACATCTGGTACATGGTTTGCCTAATTGTCTACTTGTATCATTTTTAATTGAGAACATATAGCTTATCATGTAAACAATGTGAGTTTAGCTATTCTCTGCTTCAGATGACAGATGCCCATAAATCCAGTTATGCTATCATACTGTAGGCCTATGGCTGCATTGGTGATGCATGCCATATGATAAGCTGCCAAATTTACAATGATTACTGTACATCAAGATAGCTAGCTAATAGGAAGTTGTCTACCTGATGACATTTAATTCACTTAGCTAAACAGTGTGTACAGTTAGCTAGTTACAAAAACAAAATAATGGCCAATCTTCACTATTTTTGGTGGTAGCAAAGCGCAGCCAGCAGCCATGTGGACGAATGCAGGCAAGGAAAAAAGTATGTTTGTCACCAGAGCGGTTTAGAATGTGTTGTGACGTTTCACTTTTTCAGCAGGGCCTAAAATTAACTTTTTGTTTCACCAGCCACAGTGGCAGGTAGATAAAAAAATCTACCAGACATTAAGATTTTTTTTACCAGCCAAAATATTTTTTACACCATAATTACATAAAAAAAATGGATGACCATGCTTCGTAATGTTTCCAAAACAATAAATATATTAGTAAGAAGTGATGTGGTATATTGCTCAATTTCATTTTCTTTTTTTTTAACCAAAGTATCAGATAAGACAAAAAGGTTCAGCTGCCCCTTTAAGGGTGGGTGAGAGAGAGATTTCTCTTCGCTATCAGTTAAAGCAACAGATTCAAACTAACATTGAAAAATAACCTAGCTTGTGAACAAAACAATGTAAATAGCCAAGAAACATGAGGACAAAGTCTCACTTTGCTGACTTGAGTAAATTAGACCAACTTTTATGCCTGTGCCCAGCGCCTCAAAATGAATCTCAGTGCTTCACTCGGTGCGCTTGTTGCTGCGCGAGGTGGGATGTAGAATTCGAATTTCTTTGTGCCATTAGCAGCTATGAAACAAAACAGCAGAAATAATTTGAAAACAGCACATATGTTCATACTTGACTTTTGACTCTATTTTTATTCACAAATGTGAATGTAATGTTCGCACTGTAGAGCCCTGCAAATTGACATGCCAACGTGGCTGGTGAAGTAGACATTCTTACCCGCCAATACCTAAATCTACCCGCATTTAGCGGGTGTTAATTTTATGCCTTCAACTTTATGTAATCAACTTTCAATTTCAATAAATATAAATTGCAGACTGTCAGCCACACTTGATAACTTGAAAACTAGCACTTGACACTAGCATGGGCACAACTACCCAGACGGAAAACAGTCAAGCACATAAAACACAGGCACGGGCGTGTGGGGGGAGGATTTTTGAAATGTAACATCCAATCAAAATCTTGCCGCTGGGAGCCAGCAGACCATTCAAAGCGTTTTTGCAATAAAAAATTATCCAGACCTCCAAGGGTGGCGTGACAACGACATGATTTTGGAGGTATGGCAACGTGAGACTAAGGCTCAGGGCTGTCCCAGAGTAAAAAAAAATATTTGTCGACCGAGAGTCGTCTGTTCTTTCGACCAATTAATTGGTTGAACATTTAAAACATGTATTTTTCCATATACACTTAGGTTGGAGTCATTAAAACTCGTTTTTCAACCACTCCACAAATTTCTTGTTGACAAACTATAGTTTTGGCAAGTCGGTTAGGACATCTACTTTGTGCATGACACAAGTACTTTTTCCAACAATTGTTTACAGACAGATTATTTCACTTATAATTCACTGTATCACAATTCCAGTGTGTCAGAAGTTTACATACACTAAGTTGACTGTGCCTTTGAACAGCTTGGAAAATTCCAGAAAATTATGTAATGGCTTTAGAAGCTTCTGATAGGCTAATTGACATAATTTGAGTCAATTGGAGGTGTACTTGTGGATGTATTTCAAGGCCTACCTTCAAACTCAGTGCCTCTTTGCTTGACATCATGGGAAAATCAAAAGAAATCAGCAAAGACCTCAGAAACATTTTTGTAGACCTCCACAAGTCTGCTTCATCCTTGGGAGCAATTTCCAAACACCTGACGGTACCACGTTCATCTGTACAAACAATAGTACGCAAGTATAAACACCATAGGACCATGCAGCCGTCATACCGCTCAGGAAGGAGACGCGTTCTTTCTCCTAGAGATGAACGTACTTTGGTATGAAAAGTGCAAATCAATACCAGAACAACAGCAAAGGACCTTGTGAAGATGCTGGAGGAAACAGGTACAAAAGTATCTATATCCACAGTAAAACGAGTACTATATTGACATAACCTGAAAGGCCGCTCAGCAAGGAAGAAGCCACTGCTCCAAAACCGCCATAAAAAAGCCAGATTACGGTTTGCAACTGCACATGGGGACAAAGATCGTACTTTTTTGAGAAATGTCCTCTGGTCTGATGAAACAAAAATAGAACTGTTTGGCCATAATGACCGTCGTTATGTTTGGAGGAAAGGGGGGATGCTTGCAAGCCGAAGAACACCATCCCAACCGTGAAGCACGGGGGTGGCAGCATCATGCTGTGGGGGTGCTTTGCTGCCGGAGGGACTGATGCACTTCACAAAATAGATGGCATAATGAGGAAGGAAAATTATGTGGATAAATTGAGGCAACATCTTAAGACATCAGTCAGGAAGTTAAAGCTTGGTCGCAAATGGGTCTTCCAAATGGACAATGATCCCAAGCATACTTCCAAAGTTGTGGCAACATGGTTTAAGGACAACAAAGTCAAGGTATTGGAGTGGCCATCACAAAGCCCTGACCTCAATCGTACAGAAAATGTGTGGGCAGAACTGAAAAAGTGTGTGCGAGCAAGGAGGCCTACCAACCTGACTCAGTTACACCAGCTCTGTCAGGAGGAATGGGCCAAAATTCACCCAGTTTATTGTGGGAAGCTTGTGGAAGGCTACCCAAAACGTTTGACCCAGGTTAAACAATTTTAAAGGCAGTGCTACCAAATACTAATTGAGTGTATGTAAACTTCTGACCCACTGGGAATGTGATGAAAGAAAGAAAAGCTGAAATAAATCATTCTCTCTATTATTCTGACATTTCACATTCTTAAAATAAAGTGGTGATCCTAACCGACCTAAGACAGGGAATTCTCACTAGGATTAAATATCAGGAATTGCAAAACCTGAGTTTAAATGTATTTGGCTAAGGTGTATGTAAACTTCCGACTTCAACTGTAGACACATCCTATGTGTTTTAATCAAATCAACTATATGCACTTAGCTTGTCTGATGTTTTAAGTGCACTGTTTGATGAAATAATTAAGACACAAATGACTAGAGGGAGTCCGACTGCAATTGAATTGATTGTGCTGGCTGGACTCAGACTTGCTGTTTAAATTTTTTGTAACGCCTTTAGTACAGCAAAGACTAACAACAGTCTCATGCATTCGTGAATGCAATTGCCGAAATGGAATGGTTTAAGTATTATTTACATCGAATTACTCAAGGGTCGCTTTATTTGAATTTATACTGAACAAAAATATAAACTCAACATGTGAAGTGTTGGTTCCATGTTTCATGAGCTGAAATAAAAGATCCCAGAAATGTTCCGTACGCACAAAAAGCTTATTTCTCTCAAATTGTGTGCACAAATTTGTTTACATCCCTGTTAGTGAGCATTTCACCTTTGCCAAGATAATACTTCCACCGGACAGGTGTGGCATATCAAGAAGCTGATTAAACAGCATAATCCTTACACAGGTGCACCTTTTACCAGGGACAATAAAAGGCCACTCTAAAATGTGCAGTTTTGTCACACAAAACAATGCCACAGATGTCTCAAGTTTAGAGGGAGTGTGCAATTGGCATGCTGACTGTAGGAAAGTCCACCAGAGCTGTTGCCAGATAATTGGAAGTTAATTTCTCTACCGTAAACCGTCTCCCAACGTAGTTTTAGAGTATTTGGCAGTACGTCCAACAGGCCTCACAACCGCAGACCTCGTATAACCACGCCAGCCCAGGACCTCCACATTCGTCTTCTTTACCTGCGGGATCATCTGAGACCAGCCACCCAGACAGCTGATGAAACTGAGGACTATTTCTCTCTGTAATAAAGCCCTTTTGTCGGGGCCTGGCTCCCCAGTGGGTGGTTCTATGGTCTCCCAGGCCCACCCATGGCTGTGCCCCTGCCCAGTCATTAGAAATCCATATAATTTATTTCAATTGACTGATTTTTCTTTTGCATGTTGCGTTTAGATTTTTGTTCAGTATAAAACTAAAATGCTTGATTGCATTTCAAATCATAAATTACTCATATGCTGTGTGATGACATAAACAAATGAATGATTGATTGATACAGTAGCCTATATAAGTATTGAAATATAGGCCTAGGTAAGTTACGGTATTAAGACTATACAGGATGCGCTCTTAGGCCTACTGCTCATAATAATAGTAATAATAATAATAATAATAATAATAATAATAACAAGGAGATCACGAAAAAGGAGGGTTGTTATTATTATTCATAACATTGTCCTGACAATTTGGAACAGTCTAAATAACACTACATAAATTCTAAGTAATACCAGAGAGGCTGTTTATAACGAAAGTGTAAAGTCTTTATTACAGCATAGCAAAGATTAAAAACAGCGGAATTTGTGAAATTCTTTATCCGACATGTTGTGGTTGCGTGAGGCTTGGTGCTCATGGAATCAGTAGGCTATTAAACAAATACTCAAACAGGTAACAGTAGCAGGATGCCTTATTTCTGTAGATGTACAGTGCATTCGGAAAGTATTCAGGGACCTTGACTTTTTCCACAATTTGTTATGTTACAGCCTTATTCTAAAATGGATGAAATCTACACACAATAACCCATAATGACAAAGCAAAAAAAGGTTTTTAGAAATGTTTGCACATTTAATAATTAAAAAAAGAAAAATATCACATTTACATAAGTATTCAGACCCTTTACTCATTTTACTTTGTTGTAGCGCCTTTAGAAGCGATTTCAGCCTCGAGTCTTCTTGGGTATGACGCTACAAGCTTGGCACACCTGCATTTGGGGAGTTTCTCCCATTCTTCTCTGCAGATCCTCTCAAGCTCTGTCAGGATGGGGAGCTTCGCTGCACAGCTATTTTCAGGTCTCTCCAGAGATATTAGATCGGGTTCAAGTCCGGGCTTTGGCTGGGCCACTCAAGGACATTGAGACTTGTCCCGAAGCCACTCCTGCGTTGTCTTGGCTGTGTGCTTAGGGTCGTTGTCCTGTTGGAAGGTGAACCTTCACCCCAGACTGAGGTCCTGAGCGCTCTGGAGCATGTTTTCATCAATAATCGCTCTGTACTTTGCTCCGTTCATCTTTCCCTCGATCCTGACTAGTCTCCTGCTCCCTGCCACTGAAAAACATCCCCACAGCATGATGCTACCACCAACATGCTTCACTGTAGGGGTGGTGCCATGTTTCCTCCAGACTTGACGCTTGGCATTCAGGCCAAAGAGTAAAATCTTGGATTCATCAGACCAGAGAATCTTGTTGCTCATGGTCTGAGAGTCCTTTAGGTGCCTTTTGGCCAACTCCAAGCGGGCTGTCATATGCCTTTTTTACTGAGGAGTGGTTTCCGTCTGGCCGCTCTACCATAAAGATCTGATTGGTGGAGTGCTGCAGAGATAATAGTCCTTCTGGAAGGTTTGCCCATCTCCACAGAGGAACTCTGGAGCTCTGTCAGAGTGATCATTGGGTTCTTGGTCACCTCCCCCCGATTGCTCAGTTTGGCCAGGCGGCCAGCTCTAGGAAGAATCTTAGTGGTTCCAAACTTCTTCCATTTAAGAATGAGGGTGGCCACTGTGTTCTTGGGGACCTTCAACGCTGCAGAATTTTTTTTCGTACCCTTCCCCAGATCTGTTCCTCAACACAATCCTGTCTGAGCTCTACGGACAATTCCTTCGACCTCATGGCTTGGTTTTTTTTCCAGCTGTGGGCCCTTGTATAGACAGGTGTGTGCCTTTCCAAATCATGTCCAATCAATTGAATTTACCACAGGTGGACTGCAATGAAGTTGTAGAAACGACTCAAGGATGGTCAATGGAAACAGGATGCACCGGAGCTCAATTTCGAGTCTCATAGCAAAGGGTCTGAATACTTATGTAAATAAGGTATTTCTGTTTTTTTATTTTTAATACATTTGCCAAAATGTCTAAACCTGTTTTTGCTTTGTCATTATGGGGTATTGTGTATAGATTGCTGAGGATTTTTATTTATTTAATCCATTTTAGAATAAGGCTGTAACGTAACAAAATGTGGAAAAAGTCTGAATACTTTCCAAAGGCACTGTATGTTAAAGGGATAATTTGGGATTTTGGTAATGAGGCCCTTTTTATCTATTCATGTATGTCAAATATGTACATTACCGTTCAAAAGTTTGGGGTCACTTAGAAATGTCCTTGAATTCCATGAAAACATACATGAAATTAGTTTGAATAGGAAATCTAGCAAAATGCATAGGAAATGTAGTCATTGACAAGGTTAGAAATTATGATTTTTTATTGAAATAATAATGGTGTCCTTCAAACTTTGCTTTCGTCAAAGAATCCTCAATTTGCAGCAATTACAGCCTTGCAGACCTTTTGGCATTCTAATTGTCCATTTGCTGAGGTAATCTGAAGAGATTTCACCCCATGCTTCCTGAAGCACCTCCCACAAGTTGGATTGGCTTGATGGGCAGTTCTTACGTACCATACGGTCAAGCTGCTCCCATAACAGCTCAATAGGGTTGAGATCCGGTGACTGTGCTGGCCACTCCATTATAGACAGAATACCAGCTGACTGCTTATTCCCTAAATAGTTATTGCATAGTTTGGAGCTGTGCTTTGGGTCATTGTCCTGTTGTAGGAGGAAATTGGCTCCAATCAAGCGCCGTCCACAGGGTACGGCATGGCGTTGCAAAATGGATTGATAGCCTTCCTTCTTCAAGATCCCTTTTACCCTGTACAAATCTCCACTTTACCACCAACAAAGAACCCCCAGACTATCACATTGCCTCCACCATGCTTGACAGATGGCATCAAGCACTCCTCCAGCATCTTTTCATTTGGTCTGCGTCTCACAAATGTTCTTCTTTGTGATCCGAACACCTCAAACTTCGATTCGTCTGTCCATAACACTTTTTTCCAATCTTCCTCTGTCCAGTGTCTGTGTTCTTTTGCCCATCTTAATATTTTATTTTTATTGGCCAGTCTGAGATATGGCTTTTTCTTTGCAACTCTGCCTAGAAGGTCAGCATCCCAGAGTCGCCTCTTCACTGTTGACGTTGACTGGTGTTTTGCAGGTACTATTTAATGAAGCTGCCAGTTGAGGACCTGTGAGGCGTCTGTTTCTCAAACTAGACACTAATGTATTTGTCCTCTTACTTAGTTGTGCACCGGGGCTTCCCACTCCTCTTTCTATTCTGGTTAGACCCAATTTGCACTCTTCTGTGAAGGGAGTAGTACACAGCGTTGTACGAGATCTTCAGTTTCTTGGTAATTTCTCGCATGGAATAGCCTTCATTTCTCAGAACAAGAATAGACTGACGTTTCAGAAGAAAGTTATTTGTTTCTGGCCATTTTGAGCCTGTAATCAAACCCACAATTGCTGATGCTCCAGATACTCAACTAGTCTCAAGAAGGCCAGTTTTATTTCTTCTTTAATCAGCACAACAGTTTTCAGCTGTGCTAACATAATTTCAAAAGGGTTTTCTAATGATCAATTAGCCTTTTAAAATGATAAACTTGGATTAGCAAACACAACGTGCCATTGGAACACAGGACTGATGGTTGCTGATAATGGGCCTCTGTACGCCTATGTAGATATTACATTAAATCAGCCGTTTCCAGCTACAATAGCCATTTACAACATTAACAATGTCTACACTGTATTTCTGATCAATTTGATGTTATTTTAATTGAGAAAAAAAAAGCTTTTCTTTCGAAAACAAGGACATCTCTAAGTGACCCCAAACTTTTGAACGGTAGTGTAAATTGAAAACACTATGTTAAAATCACTGTGTGAGAGGATCCCTAACCTTGCCAACAGACAAAGCGCTATGAATGGATCAGGGGTTCACCAATCAGGGTGTTTATTGGTTCGGCAACAGTAACAAGGCATGACGTGTAATGAATTTTTCTTCAGACACATGTTCTTGCAACGTTCCAATGAAATGTGTCTAGAACATGAAAGGCATACTTTGGGATTTGGCAATGAAGCCTTTTATCTAGACTACTTCCCCAGAGTCCGATGAACTCATGGATACCATTTTTATGTCTCTGCATAAAGTAAGAGGTAGTTTCGCAGTGACTGGAAGTCTATATCTACTGGCATGCTAACAGTTACTATAGACTTCCAGTCATTGTGCTAATGCTAGTTAGCAACTTCCTTCAAACTACACGCAGAGACATAAAAATGGTATCCATGAGTTCATCTGTCTCTAGGGAAGTAGATAAAGGGCTTCATTGCCAAAATCCTGTAGTATTCCTTTATGTTCTGAGAACATGGCAACCATGTTCTGTGTATGTTTTGTGGGACGTTGATGGATTATTATCCTAACTCACAGAACTGGACACACAAATGTTCTTGCAACGTTCCCATGAAACGTGTCTAGAACATTATCTTATGTTCTGAGAACATGGTAACCACGTTCTGGGTAAGTTCTATTTGACTGTTCGTGTGCACATCACGCAAACATTCCTATGAAAACATTAGTTAACCCTTTAGACCCCAATAGAATTCTAGAATGCTGCTGTAGATTACTGAGAATTTTCAAGATAAAGCAAATTGTCTCACATTTCAAACAGACAAGGCTCAAACAACAAATGACAATTACAAGTTATGTTAGGTTCTAAATATACAGAGTAAAACACATGGACGACTAGGAAAAGCTCAAACCAAGTTTATTCACCCACTGCGTCAAACAGCTGCAAAGACAAAGACATGTTTACACAAGTACATATTATTTATACCCTCTAATGGGCGGAGTCAACTCCTTGCACATCTAGACATCAATACATCTCTGTTGCTAGGCAGTAACTTAACTGGTTCCTCTCATTGGTGTAGACATGGCCCTGCCTCCTATGTGTGTATGTCATAGGACTGTTCCTCTTCACTTCTTCATATGACCGGACCTCAGCCCACATTCCTCACTCCTCCCCAACTCACGGCTGTCCTACCTTATCTGTTAACTGAAACCAGACTGTGGCACTTCTCCTCTCCATAGGATACCTGAAATTTACCAATAACATGTTCTGACAAAATGTAAACTTTCTGCACTCCCCTCTCGTACTCAGTAGATTTCCATACCCTCAGTTCTAATATGAATAGGGATACTTCAAGTTTAGTAGTTAGTACCCAATAGTTAGTTGTAAAGAGCACAACCTCTTCTTTTAATATCACACCACACAAAGTAGGCTATTTGATTTACAACAATTCTTACTTCTGTAAAAATGCAAACAACTATTCAGAGAATATTTCAAAATGTAGATAACCTCTCAAGATTTAGTACAGACCAGGCCTGACAAAATGTAGAAATGGTAGGCCACTTTGACAACAATTCAGTGAATGCAACAAGTATTAGATAGAGACAGATCTAAAGAGAGAAGATACACAACAACTGTTCAGAGACTATTTTTAAAAAAGTACACCATTTCCCTATAAGATTTGTAGGACAAATTAATGTCACACTGTCACTTCAGTGTTTGCATTTAGCATACAACATGCCATGAAACGTCTTGACGTTCATAGATGGGTCAGATTATAACCATAAAGGCTATATAGGGTACACACACAACAAGACCCATGGTCAGATTACTTTTCATAGATGGTAAGAAGTCATAGTATGTGGCACAATGGTTTACAGATTCAACACATCATCCACTATTGTTTATTTAAGTAAAAGATTACAAAGATGACACTGTGCAATTTAGCCAAACAGGTTTATAATAATTCTTCATGTATTTCGATGGCCGTAGTTAGCTGGTTATTTTAGTTGGGAGGGAGTGTGACGATCAAGTAAGTGACAGCGTCGCGAGCGAAGCACAATGTTGCCTCCACTCTCGTTTTCTTGCCTGACAGACTAACTACATAGTTCACCAATGTTAGCTGATTAGTTACGAAGCTGGGCTAGTTTCCAAATGAATTGTATCAGTAGAAACAGGACAAAACAAGCAACTTGTTAGCTGGCTATTTAAATATCACTGCAACTCAATATCATATGCGTTCCACTGAGCGGGCATCTACCCTAACACGACAGCTAAGCTGTCAAATAGGAAAACGAGTCAATGTATAGCCTAGGGTTGGGTGGTATCCAGATTCTCTCACGCCAGGATTTACTCTATTACCGGCTTAGTACACAAGGTGGTGCCAAAAAAAGTATAAAAAGCCCATTGGGCGTCTATTACCAGAATGCTAACAAAATCAGCACAAGTAACAGCGAATTTCCATAGAAGCTGCTAGCTTAATACGCAGGAAAAAAAGATAAAACTCATAAGAAATATCTTCCTGCGTTTTGTAATTGCAGATCTAAAATGATTCTTATTGTAATTTCTGCTCGGCGTCAAACAAATGTGCTTCATTTGCACTTCTACACAGAGATGAGAATTCACAAACGGGCATTCTATCAAAAGACAACGCTCTGACTGATGTGTAGCTACTTTTCTCTGGTACTTTTCTCAGTGTAGCCAGCCTACTTGTCTCCGGTAAAATGCAAGATTACCTTTAAGCATTCAAAAAAAAAGAGGGGAAAAAATACCTTGCTTTTTCATTGTAAGCTGTACTTGTGTGGCTGCCAGCCAAATAGTGTTGCACTTCTGTTGTCATCTGATGACAATTAAGCTATTTTCTGCCGAATGTTTTGATCTAATGCATTTTCTGTGAAGGAAAACTATAGTTATACAACCCTGATCACTCTATTGAAGCAAAAAACATTGACTCAATATAAAATGCGACCCCTGTCCATACACAGCTGCTCCCACTTTCTTCCGTTGTGCTATTTACAAACAAACACGTGACTGGCTCAACTGTTCTGGAGAACTACGGTAAGCTTCATAATGTGACCTGTGAAATGAAGAACGCGATCTGCTTTATCTCTTAACGTGTTGCACAAGTTTGACTGCAGGTATTTATTTAAAAAGTAGCTACAAATATGAAAATGTATATAATTTTTTTTATAGAAAATAATTTCGACGGTATTGAAAAACCATCCTGTGGCTATTACCAAATACCCCGGTATACCGCCCAATCCTATTGTAGCCTATGAATGTCTGTATCAAGAAAACATGACAAACCATGACCTAAACCCAACAAATAAACACAAATTACTCTCATCTACATTTCCGTGGCTAGTTAGTTGGCTGTCTGTATGGCTAGCTAGTGACAGTTGAAGTTGAAGCTTCGCGAGCGCAGCCCATATTTACCGCCACACACAACTTTTCTTGCCTGACAGACCAGCTAGCTAGCTATAGTAAGCAGTTTGGGCTGTTTCCAGAATAAGTTACATTGGTAGAAACAAGACAAAACAACCAACTAGTTAGCTGACAATATACAGCTAAACACTGGAACTATTTCACTGAGACAGAGATACATAATTTGAGCTGCTGCTCTACAGCTGATGTGCTCGCCTGTACCAACCAAGTGATCATGACAGGACTTGCTAATCTGAGAGCTATTCCAAGTTTCACAGGATCAAACATTGACAACACCAAACATACAGTACCAGTCAAAAGTTTGGAGACACCTATTCATTCCAGGGTTTTTCTTTATGTTTACTATTTGTTGAATATACTACATTACATTGTTGAATAATAGTGAAGACATCAAAACTATAAAATAACACATATGGAATCATGTAGTAACCAAAAAAGTAATATAATATTTTATATTTGAAATTCTTCAAATAGCCACCCTTTGCCTTGATGACAGCTTTGCACACTCTTGGCATTCTCTCAACCAGCTTCATGAGGTAGTCACCTGAAATGCATTTCAATTAACAGGTGTGCCTTCTTAAAAGTTAATTTGTGGAATTTCTTTCCTTCTTAATGCGTTTGAGCCAATCAGTTGTGTTGTGACAAGGAAGGGGGGGGGGGTATACAGAAGATGGCCCTATTTGGTAAAAGACCAAGTCCATATTATGACAAGAACAGCTCAAATAAGCATTACTTTAAGACATGAAGGTCAGTCAATCCAGAACATTTCAAGTACAGTCGCAAAAACCATCAAGCGCAATGATGAAACTGGCTCTCATGAGGACCGCCACAGGAATGGAAGACCCAGAGTTACCTCTGCTGCAGAGGATAAGTTCATTAGAGTTACCAGCCTCAGAAATTGCAGCCCAAATAAATGCTTCACGGAGTTCAATTAACTGACACATCTCAACATCAACTGTTCAGAGGGGACTGTGTGAATCAGGCCTTCATGGTCGAATTGCTGCAAAGAAACCACTACTAAAGGACACTAATAAGAAGAAGAGACCTGCTTGGGTCAAGAAACACGAGCAATGGACATCAGACTGGTGGAAATCTGTCCTTTGGTCTGGAGTCCAAATTGGAGATGTTTGGTTCCAACCGCCGTGTCTTAGATACGCGGTGTGGGTGAACGGATGATCTCTGCATGTGTATTTCCCACCATAAAGCATGGAGGAGGTGGTGTTATGGTGTGGGGGGTGGTTTGCTGGTGACACTGTCTGTGATTTATTTAGAATTCAAGGCACACTTAACCAGCATGGCTTCTACAGCGATACGCCATCCCATCTGGTTTGGGCTTAGTGGGACTATAATATGTTTTTCAACAGGACAAGTATTGGCCAACGTACAATCGCTGGATAATAAAGTGGACGAACTAAAAGCACGTATATCTTACCAACGGGACATTAACTGTAATATATTATGTTTCACCGAGTCGTGGCTGAACGACGACATGAATAACATACAGCTGGCGGGTTATACACTGTATTGGCAGGATAGAACAGCAGCCTCTGGTAAGACAAGGGGTGGTGGTCTATGTATATTTGTAAACAAAAGCTGGTGCAAGATATCTAAGGAATTCTCAAGGTTTTGCTTGCCTGAGGTAGAGTATCTCATGATAAGCTGTAGACCACACTATCTACCGAGAGTTTTCATCTGTATTCTTCGCAGCTGTCTATTTACCACCACAAAACGATGCTGGCACTAAGACCGCTCTCAATTAACTGTATTCGGCCATAAGCAAACAGGAAAACGCTCATCCAGAGGTGGCGTTCCTAGTGGCCAGGGACTTTAATGCAGGGAAACTTAAATCCGCTTTACCTAATTTCTACCAGCATGTTAAATGTGCAACCAGAGGGGAAAAAAACTCTAGACCACCTTTACACGCGTACAAAGCTCTCCCTCGCCCTCAATTTGGCAAATCTGACCATAATGATATCCTCCTGATTCCTGCTAACAAGCAAAAACTAAAGAAGGAAGCACAAGTGAATCAGTTAATAAAAAAGTGGTCAGATGAAGCAGATGCTAAGCTACAGGACTGTTTTGCTAGCACAGACTGGAATATGTTTCGGGATTCTTCCGATGGCATTGAGGAGTACCCCACATCAGTCACTGGCTTCATCAGTAAGTGCATCGATGACGTCGTCCCCAGAGTGACAGTACGTACATATCCCAACTAGAAGCCATGGATTACAGGCAACATCCGCACTGAGCTGAAGGGTAGAGCTGCTGCTTTCAAGGAGCGGGACTCTAACCCGGAAGCTTATAAGAAATCCTGCTAGGCCCTCCAACGAACCATCAAACAGGCAAAGTGTCAATACAGGACTAAGATCGAATCGTACTACACCGGCTCCGACGCTCGTCGGATGTGGCAGGGCTTGCAAACTATTACAGACTACAAAGGGAAGCACAGCCACAAGCTGCCCAGTGACACAAGCCTACTAGACGAGCTAAATTACTTCTATGCTCACTTCGACGCAAGTAAAACTGAAACATGCATGAGCACATCAGCTGTTCCGGATGACTGTGTGAACACGCTCTCCGTAGCCGATGTGAGTAAGACCTTTAAACAGGTCAACATTCACAAGGCCGCAGGGCCAGACGGATTACAAGGACGTGTACTCCGAGCAGCTGCTGGCAAACTGGCAAGTGTCTTCCCTGACATTTTCAACCTCTCCCTGACTGAGTCTGTAATACCAACATGTTTCAAGCAGACCACCATAGTCCCTGTGCCCAAGAACACTAAGGTAACCTGCCTAAATGACTACCGACCCGTAGCACTCACGTCTGTAGCCATGAAGTGCTTTGAAAGGCTGGTCAATGCTCACATCAACACCATTAACCCGGAAACCGTAGACCCACTCCAATTTGCATACTGCCCCAACAGATCCACAGATGATGCAATCTCTATTGCACTCCACACTGCCCTTTCA
>NC_140012.1:1906019-2053139 GCF_964263955.1 Coregonus lavaretus
ATAGTTTTGCATTTATATTGCACACTTTTAATTACTGAATGTATTTCATGATTTGAAATTGAAGTGAATGAATGTTCACTCTGTAGACAACGTCACTTCTAATGACAATATTCGAGTGAGTGAGTTCAACAGTCAGTAAAGTGCATTCCATCACAGCGTTGCCCCTGTCTATAGTTTACTTACATTCAAAGAGGTACACTTAAATAACTTATGTTATTTATTTAATTAGTCCATTGTTGAAATAGTCCCAAAATGTTTTGCATGTCTGCAATCAAGTTTTCAAGATGTATAACTTTCAAAATACAAAAATACAGCTGTATGATGCATAATGCATACTGACTGTATTTCTGGGCATGATTTGAAAGCTTGTTCTATTGCCAACATGACTAGCTAAGCCATACAATACGATCTTACAGTGTTAGGCATTCACAAGGCATTTCAAAGAAACAGATCGTAATTTTGTTGCATTTAGAAAGGAGTCATGAGTGCATTCAGGTGTGTGTGTGCCCCGGTGAAATTTCTTCACAATAAACAATACAGGCTCATTCTGTTCAGAACAAACCAGGGTATGACGGCATGTCATCTTGTAACTGTACATCAAACATAGTGATCATAAACGTTGACATTGTGTATATGACATGAGTTTGATGATTTGGGAATGTGCAGTGCACATTTGGACTCGCGTTTGGCTTGCTTGTATGACATCAAAGCGGTATTTATTATTGTCCTCAATGTCTCATCTTTCAAAATACATAGTCATCTTAATTTACAGCATTTCACTCATTTGGACAACAAAACATTTGCTGAAGTTACCCAATTACTGGGAGGGGGACTTCTTGTCGCGCGTGGTGCTTAAGTTCAGTCAAAACCCATAAAGCGCTGTAAAGCGCAGAGCCAGAGCTCTGATGTCATGTATAGCATGTTACTGTACAGCCACTATGTTCCAATTTAGGCACTTATTAGTGCCCAACTTTGCCATTTTCAACCCGTACGGTGCATTCGGAAAGTATTCAGACCCCTTGACTTTTTCCACATTTTGTTACATTACAGCCTTATTCTAAAATTGATTCAATAATGTGTTTCCTCATCAATCTACACACAATACCCCATAATGACAAAGCACTTTTTTTTTGTGCAAATTTATTAAAAATGAAAAACTTAAATACCTTATTTTCCTAAGTATTCAGACCCTTTGCTATGAGAAACTCTCCAAATACATGTGTGCCAAGCTTGTAGCGTCATACTCAAGAAGACTCAAGGCTGTAATTGCTGCGAAAGGTGCTTCAACAAAGTACTGAATAAAGGGTCTGAATACTTATGTAAATGTGATATTTCAGTTTTTTTAAACAACATTTTCAAAATAATAACTGTTTGTGCTTTGTCATTATGGGGTATTGTGTATAGATCGATTACAATTTATTTTTTAATCCATTTTAGAATAAGGCTGTAGCGTCACAAAATGTGGAGAGTGTCAAAGTGTCTGAATACTTTCTGAATGCACTGTATACGGGTATGAGTGTGAAGGGTTAAGTAATAGGCCTACCAGCAAAGTAATATGAGTTGTAATGTTATTATGGTCTTTTTGAAAAATTGTGTAAATGACCAAATACTAAATTAGTAAAACATTCACTAAAAACTGGGGTAATCAGCTACAGCCAAAGTCAATATTAAACATCCCTTCCATATTCCCTCCAGTAATGTGTTCTCTCAAATCCACTGAACATTATCATGTTTCAAATGTTTTATTGTGAAGCAAAATTGTACATGTAGACAATTGTATCAGATGGATGATGAGCCTCTTAACATAAAAAAAAACACATTGTAAACAAATGGATACAACCAAAGCAATATAAAAAGAAAAGGCGAGACAAAATCCTGTAGATAATGTTCGGGGGCGGGGCTTACAGGGGCACTACACTAGGAGGTTGGTACCCTGTAAACCCCCCTTCCACTGAACATTATTCTATTGGGTGATTCAAAGAAGATTGTAAGTCAGAACCGGACCAATTAGGGCTGTGGCACTCATGAAATTTCGTCAGCCGGTGATTGTCAAGCAAATAACTGTCGGTCTCACTGTAATTGACCGTTAATTAACATAAACACATTTAGCATCTCCTGGCTTACACACATGGCCTACAAGCCATTTTAAAAAGTCTAATAAATCCATATAATATAGCCTACACCTTCACAATGAACCCATTATTTATTTTAGACGGGTCTAAAGAGGCATAACATGAAGAAATGTATGCACGCATGACTGTAAGTCGCTTTGGATAAAAGCGTCTGCTAAATGGCATATTAAAGAAAATGTAGTCTATTTCAGAATAAAATAATAGCATACTCTGAGTTGTCCTTATGTTAGGTTCTGATGTGGCTATGCCAAATGGCTGTGGGCTACACTAGTTCTATTAGCAGACAAGATTTGCTTATAATTCCGTGCCATTATTTTATAGTATGAAGAATACAATTGAACAAAGCTGAATAAAATATAAATATTTTCTCCAAACGATTTGAGGGAGTGCGCACATGCGGCTATTCTGTGTTGAGCGGTTAACAAAGAAATAGGTACTGCTATATGCTTCATTTAGAGTTATTAATGTAACTTAAGTTGTTCTTCCACCATTGCGTAGCCTATAGAAATGTTGTTCAACATGAGTTTATGGGCTCTCATGGTGTGTTTGATTAGATTTTCGATTACATTTGCATTGATGTCAGAGTGATTAGAGGGACAATAGATTGCTGAGTACCAGGCAGTTAACAAGTTTGGTAGGCTACTAATGACCAGCAGCAGCATCAGAGCTTGGAGAAGCCTAATTACTGTGACTAAACGGTAATGTGGAATTTGATTGCCTTCATGACTCGTGACTGCCGGTGTGGCGGTAATACAGTCACCGCAACCGCCCGAGGACCAATACAAGAACAGCAGTAACATCAAGACACTCTACTTGTCAGTTAGTAATTCTGTAACAAATAACACATTAAATTGAATAGATTCCATAGACCTGGGTTCCCCATCTGGCGGCCAGCGGGCCGAATTTGGACCAAGGGTTATTTTATTTAGCCCACCCAAGTTTTCTGAGCAAAACATTTAAAGTATATATTTTTTTGTTGTTGGACATAAAAGACTGTAAAAACACCAGAAAATCAGCTCCAAGTGATAAACATTTTGGAAATATGTTCCAAAGGATTCCCATGCATAATAGAGAAATACACTGCTCGTCCAACATCTCATTCTAAAATCATGGCCATTTAATATGGAGTTGGTTCCCCCTTTGCTGCTATAATAGCCTCCACTCTTCTGGGAAGGCTTTCCACTAAATATTGGAACATTGCTGTGGGGACTTGCTTCCATTCAGCCACGAGAGCATTAGTGAGGCCGGGCACTGATGTTGGGCGATTAGGCCTGGCTTGCAGTCGGCGTTCCAATTCATCCCAAAGGTGTTTGATGGGGTGTAGGTCAGGGCTCTGTGCAGGCCAGTAAAGTTCTTCCACACCGATCTCGACAAACCATTTCTGTATGGACCTTGCTTTGTGCAGGTAGCGTTCTCCTGGCATCCACCAAACCCAGATTTGTCCGTCGGAATTCCAGATGGTGAAGTGTGATTCATCACTCCAGAGAACACGTTTCCACTGCTCCAGAGTCCAATGGCGGTGCGCTTTACACCACTCCAGCCAATGCTTGGCATTGCGCATGGTGATCTTAGGCTTGTGTGCGGCTGCTCGGCCATAGAAACCCATTTCATGAAGCTCTTGACGAACAATTATTGTGCTGACGTTGCTTCAGGAGGCAGTTTGGAACTTGGTAGTGAGTGTTGCAACCGAGGACATACAATATTTACGCACTACGTGCTTCAGCACTTGGCTGTCCCGTTCTGTGAGCTTGTGTGGCCTACCACTTCGCGGCTGAGCTGTTGTTGCTCCTAGACGTTTCCAATTCACAATAACAGCACTTACAGTTGACGGGCAGCTCTAGCAGTGCATAAATTTGACGAACTGACCTGTTGGAAAGGTGGCATCCTATGACGGTGCCACATTGAAAGTCACTGAGTTCTGCACTGCCAATATTTGTCTATGGAGATTGCATGGCTGTGTGCTCGATTTTATACACCTGTCAGCAACGGGTGTGACTGAAATAGCGGAGTCCACTAATTTGAAGGAGTGTCCACATACTAGTGTATGTGATCGTATACAAATGCAAGCAAGGTTTGAAATGATTGTTTTAGTCAAATATTACATCTGTTTTCAGTCTACACAAGAAAAATTGGCCCGCGGCTGAATCTGGTTGATGATCCCTGCCATAGTGGGTCATGGGATTTAAGAATAAATACAGTGAGGGGAAAAAAGTATTTGGTCCCCTGTTGAATTTGTACGTTTGCCCACTGACAAAGAAATGATCAGTCTATAATTTGAATGGTAGGTTTATTTGAACAGTGAGAGACAGAATAACAACAAAAAAATCCAGAATAACGCATGTCAAAAATGTTATAAATTGATTTGCATTTTAATGAGGGAACTAAGTATTTGACCCCCTCTCAATCAGAAAGATTTCTGGCTCCCAGGTGTCTTTTATACAGGTAATGAGCTGAGATTAGGAGCACACTCTTAAAGGGAGTGCTCCTAATCTCAGCTTGTTACTTGTATAAAAGACACCTGTCCACAGAAGCAATCAATCAATCAGATTCCAAACTCTCCACCATGGCCAAGACCAAAGAGCTCTCCAAGGATGTCAGGGACAAGATTGTAGACCTACAAAAGGCTGGAATGGGCTACAAGACCATCGCCAAGCAGCTCGGTAAGAAGGTGATAACAGTTGGTGCGATTATTCGCAAATGGAAGAAACACAAAATAACTGTCAATCTCCCTCGGCCTGGGGCTCCATGCAAGATCTCACCTCGTGGAGTTGCAATGATCATGAGAACGGTGAGGAATCAGCCCAGAACTACACGGGAGGATCTTGTCAATGATCTCAAGGCAGCTGGGACCATAGTCACCAAGAAAACAATTGGTAACACACTACGCCGTGAAGGACTGAAATCCTGCAGCGCCCGGAAGGTCCCCCTGCTCAAGAAAGCACATATACAGGCCCGTCTGAAGTTTGCCAATGAACATCTGAATGATTCAGAGGAGAACTGGGTGAAAGTGTTGTGGTCAGATGAGACCAAAATCAAGCTCTTTGGCATCAACTCAACTTGCCGTGTTTGGAGGAGGAGGAATGCTGCCTATGACCCCAAGAACACCATCCCCACCGTCAAACATGGAGGTGGAAACATTATGCTTTGGGGGTGTTTTTCTGCTAAAGGGACAGGACAACTTCACCGCATCAAAGGGCCGATGGACGGGGCCATGTACCGTCAAATCTTGGGTGAGAACCTCCTTCCCTCAGCCAGGGCATTGAAAATGGGTCGTGGATGGGTATTCCAGCATGACAATGACCCAAAACACACGGCCAAGGCAACAAAGGAGTGGCTCAAGAAGAAGCACATTAAGGTCCGGGAGTGGCCTACCGAGTCTCCAGACCTTAATCCCATAGAACATCTGTGGAGGGAGCTGAAGGTTCGAGTTGCCAAACGTCAGCCTCGAAACCTTAATGACTTGGAGAAGATCTGCAAAGAGCAGTGGGACAAAAATCCCTCCTGAGATGTGTGCAAACCTGGTGGCCAACTACAAGAAACGTCTGACCTCTGTGATTGCCAACAACGGTTTCGCCACCAAGTACTAAGTAATGTTTTACAGAGGGGTCAAATACTTATTTCCCTCATTAAAATGCAAATACATTTATAACATTTTTGACATGCGTTTTTCTGGATTTTTTTGTTATTCTGTCTCTCACTGTTCAAATAAACCTACCATTAAAATTATAGACTGATCATGTCTTTGTCAGTGGGCAAACGTACAAAATCAGCAGGGGATCATACTTTTTTCCCTCACTGTACCCCTTTATTTTCGCCCACAAACCTGAATTCAATTTCTTGTTCAAATGTGTCAGGTGACTAAAGTTCTGATTTGATGCGTCACATAATTTCTCCATTGACATCAATGCCTGATTTGCAAGGTTAGTCAGAATTCCCAAGTTGTGATTGACTGACTGTTTAATCAAAAGTGGGTTCCGTGGTGAGAAAAAATGGTCTTGTGCAGCTAGATAGCATGTTTGACACTCTTCTCTTGTTCATAGGAGCCTGTATATTGAAGCATGGAAGAGGACCTGATGACATTGGATGATCCTGCTGAAAGCCATGACGACATCATGGAGGCTGAGGAAGAAAAGGAATTGGCAAAGGACCACACCGGCCAGAAGTCAGATCAATCTCCGGGGTTGCCATGTAGTGACCAATGTGACCCTGATGAAACATCTGTTGAAGAGTCAGGTTGTCGCAAGACATCCAGAAAAGCATCTAAGTCCCCATGTAAAATACAGCAAGGTGCAGTCTTCTCTGGAAAAATACTTAGCTTTGGGTGTTCAGAGTGTAAGGGTGATGCTACCTACAGCCCCAATGACCTCCTCAAACATTTTCAGGGGGCCCACAAGGGGACCCTGCCGACGTATCCATGTGACTTGTGTGGCTTTGTCACCAATGAGTTCCCCGCACTTCAGCGCCATCGGATTGGGCACAGGAACACTTTAGTCACATGCGAGATCTGTAATGATGATGTACAGTACTCTCTCCTCCTGCTCACTAGACACTATATCATGTCTCACAGCCAAAATGGCCACTTTCACTGTGAAAAATGTGAGTTCTCAACAGTTGACGCAGGGACATTTGTGCAGCACATCCATCATCACAATGAGAGCCTGCTCAAATGTGTGAAATGTCAACATGTGAGCTCTAGCCGAGGTGAGCACCAGAGGCACCTAAAACTCCACTCGGGTACCTTCCCCTTCACATGTCAGGTCTGTGGATATGGGGCAGCACGGAGAGAATACCTCACAAAGCACATGGTAACTGTCCATGGTGAGGATGCTGACAAGAAAAATATATGGAGAGCAACGGAGGACAGCAACAATACCCTGGCAAACTCTTCTTCAGGATTAAAACTCCTGCTGAAGAAAAGCCCTGCTGCAGGTGGTCAATCAAAGGAATCCCAGTGGATGTCCAAACTGAATTCTCTTCCTGGAGTAGGTTTACTTGACCAAAATGGAAGGTTGTTGAACCCTGAGAAAACATTGGAGGAAACCCAGCAGTTCCTTGAAAGGGCTGTGGGCGTGAAAAAGGACTGTAAGAAGCGGGTCAAAGGCACTCTTAAGAATGAGCAACAATTTGACTCCCAGGCTGTATCATCTATACCACCACCTAAGTCCCAGGAAAGTGATGACAGTTACGGGGCTGACGCCCTAAACCCCAACAACTCCAATGGATTAACTGTTCTCATGGTAAAAAATAAAATCTCTATTCCACCTAACTGTACTACAAAAGTAATGGGGTTCAAGATGGTCGACGGCAAAAAGCATTTAGTTCTCAAAGTTATACCAACAGCAAAGCCTGAGTCTTCTGCAGAAAATAAAATGTTATGTAGAGCGCAAGAGATAGGCTGCCCAATGATAGACGCTACCTCCGATGGAAATAAATGCTCAGATTTGGCTGAAAATTGGGAAAATTCAAGTACATTCTTCCCTTACTTGACTGTTCTAAGCCCCTCAGGGACTGATCGAGATGCTGCAATTTCAGTACAAGTGAAGCCAGAGGAAGAGGACATTAGCATTGAGGAGACGTTTCCCATACTAGAGAAACTAGCACAGACAATAGCACCGAAAGCAAAACACACAGAGCAGCAGAGGAGTGATGAACAACATAAATTTAAGGATGAACAGATTATTTCCTTGGCAGTTTCGCCAATGACCAAAGAGTCAGTTCACTCCACGATTCAGAACGGTAAACTAAATAACAATACATCATCAATTGCTAATCAGCTGAATGATTCTGAGTTGGGAGACAAAATGTCTGCTTATTCAAGCCCTAATGTGACTGCTATGGAGGTCGTTCCAGACAAAATGCTCACAGATAAGACCATGCCCTCTGAATCAGCTTATGAGACCATGCTTCCCAAACCAGTCTCTGAAGAAACTATCAGCATGCTTGGAGTTGGTGACCTGAGTACAGCTACAGATGATAAGATCAGTGACCCCATCACTGAAAATTCCCCTGTGTCCAATGGAGAGACGCTACCCTCCAATGACAAACCTAAGGAGACTCCCTCAGAACCCATGACTGGTGACGTCCTACCTTCTGATTATACTGTTGAAAATAATCCTTCAATTATCAAGGAGATGGATCCTTCTGCTTCTACTACCGATAAGATTAATTCCTGTGTAGCTACTAAGACTAAAACTGCAACTTTATCCCCAGATCTGACGCCCCAACTGGAGTCACACCCATCTGAATCTGACAACTCCAAAGAGACTGATACTAATGCTGAAAATCTGAATACTCCCAACCAGGAGGTGTTCAGTTTTCATAATTACTCAAAGGAAACATCAAGCATTTCCTCCAACTCAACACAACCTTGTGAACATCCGTCCGAGCTTTCGACAGCGGATGAAAGTGTTTGGATGAAAGAGTCACCTGAATGGAGCTTGACATTGGCTGCATCCCCACAACCTCCAGATGAGGGATCTGGAAATGGGGAAGTGGAGACTGCAAAAGAGACTGAGACTGCAATGGAAAGAGTGTCAGACGGTGACATTGAGGTCGATGAGTGCATAGCTACTGTAGAGGATCTGGCCACCCCAGTGGCAACTGAGGAAGATAATCATGGACACTCTGGGTCTACACACCAAGTCCAAACTACAGTAAACATGGAGGAGGAGAGTGTTCCTGTGTCAGAAAGGGCAACAGGGAGCATAAGTAGTTTGGCCGTCTTGGGTCGCATACTGGAGGAGCATTCAGATGCTATCATTAGCCACCAGCTTGAGAAAGATAGAATAGGCTGCTCAGCTGCTAGCCAAGATTCTGTCACGCCACCTAAGACAATGCTAAGGATCCTTAAAACAGCAGAGGGAAAGCAACAGATGTTCTTACAGACTGCAGAGAACCGGTTTGCTGTACCTGTGCAGCTCCAAGGCAACCCAGGGTTCAAGCTGATAACCAAATCCTCTGCTCCTCAGATCAATGTGTCCTATGTTAAGCCAGGAATTGAAAGACAGAATCACACCACAGGGCTGGCACTCACCCTCAATGGTGGAAGGTTCAGCATTCCAGGACAGACTGTAGGTGCTAGTGAAAAAGGTGCAACGCTGTTATCTGCCATTCAGCCTGGAGCCAGTACCAGTGCAAGCCACTACCTAGTCAACAGCACAGCTTTTAAAGGTAATCTGCTGTTGTCAGACGCAGCTCATAGTTCTCCTGGAGAAAAGACCATGAAGTCACTGCAGACTTGTTACTTAGTCCAGAGGCCAGTCCCTGTAGCCCAGCCCCCCCACAATGCTGGTAGTAAATTAGCAAGCTCAGTGTCTCAGAATCCACACACGTCCCGTCCAGTTCTGGCAATGTCTGCGAACTCCGTGAACAAATTAACTGCGTTGCACACTGGGCGCCAAGCCTTCCTGGTTAGGTATATCTCTCCAGCTAAGTCAGGGATGCTTCTGAGTAGTCATGATGGGAAGTCTGTGAACCAGAAAGGTCAACCTAATGAAAGTAGAGGAAATAAAGTTGTTTATAAGATAGTCAGAACTGCCAATGGTAGCACGTTTCTTGCTGGTGGTGCACACTCCTCAGCCAACAAGCCCATTTATCTGGCCACAAATTCCACACAGATGCCCTGTTTTCTGATGTCATCAAATAATGTCTCTACTGGAGGGCAAAAACTGATACCCATACAAAATGCCTCCCACAAACCTGTCACAGCCTCCAAGCTCTCAAATATTCTGTCCCCCCAATCCAACATGCAAGGTAGGGTCAGGCAGCAAGTCGGCATAGATGGTCTGAATAAATCGCCCCTTGCCCCAAGGCCAAGTCGCCAGCTAAGTCAAAGGAAGAGGCGCAGGAAAGCATTGTTTGATGAACTCCCAGAGCACTTGCCTAAAGTGAAGAGGCTCTCGAACAAGGCGGTGACTGAGAAAGGGGCTACCTCGCTCTGGGTGCCTGTACCCAAAGATGCAGAGAGGACACTGAGACTGTACCCATTCAGTTCACTACAGGAGATAAAATGCCCTCGACGAAATCAGCCGGTAGTGGTTCTCAACCATCCCGATGCCGACATTCCTGAAGTGGCCAGTATCATGAGGTCCGCTAACAAGTACAAAGGTGCTGTTTCCAAGGTGGCACTGTCCCAAAAAACGGTTCAAGCTCTCTCTGAACTCAGCCCTGCTGGACTTCTGGGGAAAAGCTCCAAGGTGAAATGTCCCTCGTCACAAAGCAGTGGGTCAAGACTTCGGCCTTCAGAAAGCAGAGTCCGAGAGCGATTTCTGTTAAAACTGAAGTTTAGAAAGACTAGCAGGAAAAAGTATGAGGTAGTGAAGTCCTTATCTAGAAGTGCAGAGAGGTCATCAATGATGTTCGCCTGTTGGTTTTGTGGTCGACTCTTCAACAACCAAGAGGAGTGGATAGGCCACGGCCAGCGGCATCTCATGGAGGCGACCAGAGACTGGAATAAGCCGTTTTAAAGCTGTCACAGCCCCTGGATGGGCCAAAATACCATCCTATAGAGTGGCACAAATGGAGAGGTTAAGTTGTATATTTTTCAAATGACTTATCAGTATACTTTATTCTTACAGCAGTTTCTATTCCCATAAATGCCCTAATAGCTATGATTGAATCACAGTTTTTGAGGCTGTTAATGTGTGGTACAAGCTGAAACCTTTTGGTATGTATAGATATTCTAATACGATTATATAAGTATGACTTAAACTCCGTATGTACAGATGGAATTGAACTGTGAAAACTTGGCACACTGTAATGGATTATATTGGAGGGAGCACTGTTGATAGATTTTTTTTTTTCTATTCAGAAATGTACCAAATTCCTCAGGTGATTTCATATTCTCTGATTCAACTAATCTGCTTTGTAACATAAGTAATTCTTTGACATTCATCATCTATTCATAGGTATGAGAGAACATTGTGATGTAATTTGTATTTTGATTCCCTTTATTAATTCCCTTTAATTCTTCCATTCATGAGGTCAGGAAACTTCATTTGTATACCATAAATCCAAGCATTTGGTTATTCATGTTCTATTCCCATATATACATTTTTTTAATGTTCAGAAATAATTCTATAGAAACTGTTTTACGGGTATACAAGTGGGTCCTTCTTGTGGAAATGTTTTTTTTTTTTTTTTGCAGTTACATACAGTATTTCCTACATGCATCCCGGTTTGGCTCACTATTGTACCTGTTTTTATTTCTGGGGTGACAGATGTTTTAGCTTTTTTTTACGGCAACACAACCCTATTTATGTCTATCTTAAGTTAGTGCTTGATTTTAGCATTAGTCATAACATAGTTATGTTGGTTTTAGCTCTCGTAACTGTTTGTCATTGTTGGTTTGTTTCCACATTTGTGTTCAGTATGCAAAAATAACTGGTTGAAAGAGATGGGGCAAAAGGAGTGGCTAATCAGTCTGGCTGCACATCTGACTCGCTGACTTACTGCAAATTGAGAAATTATGTGACTAAACTCAACAAAAAGAAGAAGAAACTGTATTATGAAGCGAAGATCAATGAAATAAAGAATGATGGAAAAAAAACTTTGGAGTACTTTAAATGCAGGGGGGGGTGACTGAATTGAATTTGCATTGTGTCTTTTAGTAGTACAAGTTGGACGTCCTAATGAGTAATGTCATTTTTGCACATTTAGTACTGTTTAGCGGGCAGAACATTTTTCCCCATGATCAAAGCGGTACTAGTTAAATTCTACTAGTAGTTGAAATTAATAGGCCTACAAAATAATATCATATGGCTTCATGAGACTGGTGAAACAGTCTGCACAAAATAAGACTAGACCACAGTTTAAGCAGCAACCACACCAGCAGATTAGCTACTTTCCTAATACATTTCATTCACGTTTGTGTTTCTGATCATATGCTAATTGAAAACCTGTGATTTCCAATGTCTAATACATTTGTTTTGTAATAGTAGAGTGAGTTCTGTTAATGATTTCTTTGCTCTTTCATTTGACAAATTACACTTGTTACAGACTAGCCCCCCCCCCCCCCCCCCCCCTTGACAAAACATGATTCTCTCTCCAATACCTCTAAACTCGACAACCAAATAATTGTTATTCTCTTACATTTTAAGGAATTCTCCTTTCTTAGGAGAATCTGGGTATTTTTTCAGTTTTAATATCCCTGTCAGACAGGTTTCCGGGATCTTTTTACCTGAGAATAAAGTGCCTAAAATGTTGTGCACCAGGTTGACACTATTGTACTGTATTCACCTCCTTGTGGTTATCTCTTCTCAAATAAATGTAAGTACTTTGGAAAAGAACCAATGTCTTGTGTTTTACTAATATTTAGTTTTTGTTGAGTCTTTGGGCACAGGAACACAGATTAATAGATTACTCTATTTGATTCATAAACATATTTAGAAGAATAAGATTTGACTAACTTGAACAACATTTTACAAATAGCTGTCATTTAAAAAAAAAGTTGAACATTTTGCTGGTGTGGATGGACTTGATATATGATTGATTTTAAGCTAAACATAATTACTAACAAAGTCTCATATGACAAAAGCAAAAACATTTTTTTTTGTAGTTGTACTAATCTCATTTTCTAATGTTTTCTTATTCAATATCTAGGGGTATATTTTATTAGTTGAAATTACTGTTAATCTTACAGAATGTGGCTTTAAGAATTAAAACGACTTGATAATTCAGTACATACTATTGCATTTTAGACCATTCAAAGATTGTAACAAACAATTCTGTAAATGGCATAGATGACATGTTCAAATATATTAAGTGTGCCAATCTTTGTATTGGGTCCGTTCACAAGTGCTGCAAGTGAGGATTAATTCATGGCCACATGAGGGCAGTATATCATTGAATTTAGAGATTTACCAGTTTTCTTCCAATGTATACTGAACAAAAATATAACCGCAACATGTAAAGTGTTGGTCCCATGTTTCATGAGCTGAAATAAAAGATTCCAGAAATGTACCATACTCACAAAAAGCTTATTTCTCTCAAATTGTGTGCACAAATTTGTTTACATTCCTGTTAGTGAACATTTCTCCTTTGCCAAGATAATCCATCCACCTGACAGGTATGGCGTATCAAGAAGCTGATAAAACAGCACGATCATTACACAGGTGCACCTGTTGCTGGGGACAATAAAAGGCCACTCTACAATGTGCAGTTTTGTCACACAAAACAATGCCACAGATGTTTCGTTTTGAGGGAGTACGAAATTGGTATGCTGACTGTAGGAATGTCCACCAGAGCTGTTGCCAGATAATTCAATGTTAATTTCTCTATAAACTTCAACTCTATATTAGAAATTACTGCAATGTCAGTTTTCATTCTTTTTGCAAGCAGATAATGATCCCATAATATGACAGCATTCTTAGCTGGCAATTAGGTTAGAAATCATACATGCACAACAATCTTTAGTCATGGACTTTTACAGGGTAGGACATTAGATCCAGAAAATGATCAGATTTTTAAGAGCTTGCTTTAAAGGGGCAATCAGCGGTTGAAACAATTACAAGGGATGTCCCTGCCACTGTTTCAGTTAAAAGGGATGGGGCTGGAGGAATGTAACAACTCTCAAATATATAGACAGACAGAGCTATGGATGCAAGGACTGACCATCCATGATATAAAAAGTGTTCGTTTACATTTACTTTGTTTACAAATATTGGAGTAAAACAAGCTTTTTTATATTTTGGGTTCTGATGGGGTTCGACAGTGAAGTAAGCTCATGAGGCATTTATAAGTTCTATTTTTCAAGAATCAATGGATACATACCATTAATATATACAGTACCAGTCAAAAGTTTGGACACACCTACTCATTCCAGGGTTTTTCTTAATTTTTTTCTACATTGTAGAATAATAGTGAAGACATCAAAACAATGAAATAACTCATGGAATCATGTAGTAACCAAAAAAGTGTTAAACAAATCAAAATACATGTTATATTTGAGATCCTTCAAATAGCCACCCTTTGCCTTGATGACAGCTTTGCACACTGTTGGCATTCTCTCAACCAGCTTCACCTGGAATGTTTTTCCAACAGTCTTGAAGCAGTTTCCACATACGCTGAGCACTTGTTGGCTGCTTTTCCTTCACTCTGTGGTCCATCTCAATTGGGTTGAGGTCGGGGGATTGTGGAGGCCAGGTCATCTGATGCAGTGCTCCATCGCTCTCCTTCTTGGTAAAATAGCCCTTACACAGCCTGGAGGTGTGTTGGGTCATTGTCCTGTTGAAAAACAAATGATAGTCCCACTAAGCCCAAACCAGATGGGATGGCGTATCACTGCAGAATGCTGTGGTAGCTATTCTGGTTAAGTGTGCCTTGAATTCTAAATAAATCACAGACAGTGTCACCAGCAAAGCACCCCCACACCATAACACCTCCTCCTCCATGCTTTACGGTGGGAAATACACATGCGGAGATCATCTGTTCTCCCACACAGCGTCTCACAAAGCCACGGCGGTTGGAACTAAAAATCTCAAATTTGGACTCCAGACCAAATGACAAATGTCTACCAGTCTAATGTCCATTGCTCGTGTTTCTTGGCCCAAGCAAGAATTTTCTTCTTATAGGTGTCCTTTAGTAGTGGTTTCTTTGCAGCAATTCGACCATGAAGGCCTGTGGTCCTCTGTAGCTCAGCTGGTAGAGCACGGCGCTTATAACGCTAAGGTAGTGGGTTCGATCCCCGGGACCACCCATACACAAAAAAAAATGTATGCAAGCATGACTGTAAGTCGCTTTGGATAAAAGCGTCTGCTAAATGGCATATTATATTATTATTATTATATATTATATTCACACAGTCTCCTCTGAACAGTTGATGTTGAGATGTCTGTTACTTGAACTCTGTGAAGCATTCATTTGGGCTGCAATTTCTGAGGCAGGTAACAAGAAGTAGTTCAGGCCGTTGAGTAGCCCGGGGTGGGGGTGCGGTAGAGAATGGGGAGGAGGTACCCTTAACCAATGGCAAATGAAGCTTTAACATCCGAAGACAAGAAAAGGAGCGGAAGGGCAAAGAGAAGGGGCCGAGAGTACCTGATGAAGCCATGTACTTTTAATAAAACACTAAGGTTTAAATGGCATTTTTCTCTTAGAAAAATGTATTGTGATAATGATTACAATAAAGTGCATGTTGAATCTAGATTTGGAAGACTAGCATTCAGAGTTTAGATTTCTTAGCTCTGTGATCTTAAGGCCTTGTCTAGTTAGTTTACCTGTGTGGTTAGCTACTGTCCTTGCTAAGGCACACACTGTATATTAGAATGCAGATGACACAACTCAACGCCATATTCAATCTCCTTACTTTAATAATTTTGTGATCATGTGGTTTGTGAAATGTCAAGGTAAAATTGTATTATTGTCCGAGAGTGCACAGATTCTTTCTCATGTAACATGTTAGACATTGGTGGCACTGTTATTTGCATGCCTACACATTTTAGTGCTGCAGCCAAGCTATCAGAGTGATGGAAATTGATCGTTCGCATGTGTAAGACTTGCTTATTTATCTTTCACAGAATAAGCATTAGACAGTGGACGCTTGATATATTGGAAATAGACCACAGAAACACCAACATGTCAGGTTTGTTTGCACATAGACATGCAAACAACCACAAGTTCACAACCACTAAGTTGTTTATTCGGTGTAGGGTGAAATTGTCCCTAGATGTTGATCTTGGGTCAGTTTTGCATTTTCCTCACAAATGGTTAAAGTTACGGGAGGGGAAGTGTATCCTAGATCTGTATCTAGGAGAAACTTCACCCCAGAGCTGTTTATTCTTGGGTCCCAAGGCAATGCTATGCACAGCTTTACAGTTCTTCTGGTGGCTATTGCCCCTTTATTACTTTTCAACCCCACCATCCTTTCCCTACTTGGAGTAAATTAGTGAACAACAATGCCCAGGCCTCTACTTCCGGTCTATACTTACTATCTACACCTTATGGACACAGTTAATTTTACAATAATTCTATTATATATATACATATATATATACATATACATACATACATACATACATACAGTGGGGGAAAAAAGTATTTAGTCAGCCAACAATTGTGCAAGTTCTCCCACTTAAAAAGATGAGAGAGGCCTGTAATTTTCATCATAGGTACACGTCAACTATGACAGACAAATTGAGAAAAAAAATCCAGAAAATCACATTGTAGGATTTTTTATGAATTTATTTGCAAATTATGGTGGAAAATAAGTATTTGGTCACCTACAAACAAGCAAGATTTCTGGCTCTCACAGACCTGTAACTTCTTCTTTAAGAGGCTCCTCTGTCCTCCACTCGTTACCTGTATTAATGGCACCTGTTTGAACTTGTTATCAGTATAAAAGACACCTGTCCACAATCTCAAACAGTCACACTCCAAACTCCACTATGGCCAAGACCAAAGAGCTGTCAAAGGACACCAGAAACAAAATTGTAGACCTGCACGAGCCTGGGAAGACTGAATCTGCAATAGGTAAGCAGCTTGGTTTGAAGAAATCAACTGTGGGAGCAATTATTAGAAAATGGAAGACATAAAAGACCACTGATAATCTCCCTCGATCTGGGGCTCCACGCAAGATCTCACCCCGTAGGGTCAAAATGATCACAAGAACAGTGAGCAAAAATCCCAGAACCACACGGGGGGACCTAGTGAATGACCTGCAGAGAGCTGGGACCAAAGTAACAAAGCCTACCATCAGTAACACACTACGCCGCCAGGGACTCAAATCCTGCAGTGCAAGACGTGTCCCCCTGCTTAAGCCAGTACATGTCCAGGCCCGTCTGAAGTTTGCAAGAGTGCATTTGGATGATCCAGAAGAGGATTGGGAGAATGTCATATGGTCAGATGAAACCAAAATAGAACTTTTTGGTAAAAACTCAACTCGTCGTGTTTGGAGGACAAAGAATGCTGAGTTGCATCCAAAGAACACCATACCTACTGTGAAGCATGGGGGTGGAAACATCATGCTTTGGGGCTGTTTTTCTGCAAAGGGACCAGGACGACTGATCCGTGTAAAGGAAAGAATGAATGGGGCCATGTATCGTGAGATTTTGAGTGAAAACCTCCTTCCATCAGCAAGGGCATTGGAGATGAAACGTGGCTGGGTCTTTCAGCATGACAATGATCCCAAACACACCGCCCGGGCAACGAAGGAGTGGCTTCGTAAGAAGCATTTCAAGGTCCTGGAGTGGCCTAGCCAGTCTCCAGATCTCAACCCCATAGAAAATCTTTGGAGGGAGTTGAAAGTCTGTGTTGCCCAGCGACAGCCCCAAAACATCACTGCTCTAGAGGAGATCTGCATGCAGGAATGGGCCAAAATACCAGCAACAGTGTGTGAAAACCTTGTGAAGACTTACAGAAAACGTTTGACCTGTGTCATTGCCAACAAAGGGTATATAACAAAGTATTGAGAAACTTTTGTTATTGACCAAATACTTATTTTCCACCATAATTTGCAAATAAATTCATAAAAAATCCTACAATGTGATTTTCTGGATTTTTTTTTCTCATTTTGTCTGTCATAGTTGACGGGTACCTATGATGAAAATTACAGGCCTCTCTCATCTTTTTAAGTGGGAGAACTTGCACAATTGGTGGCTGACTAAATACTTTTTTTCCCCACTGTATATATCATTATTATTATTATTATTATTATTTATTTATTTTTTGCTCCTGAACTACTTCTACTCTCAACCTCTCCGATCGTTTTCATGATGTCCATCCGGTTTGCTTCTATATGCCATATCTTTCTAACTGTGCTCTTTCCCAAAAGCTCCCAACATACAGCCTATATACTTATTATGGATCTTCTGGTGGCTATTGCTGTTGGTGATGCTCAAGAAACTGCAATTTTTTAATCTCATCTCCTCTGGTTACCGCAGGTGACCGCTTTGTTTTTGTTTGATTTGCAGAGTGCCCTTTTAGGTATTATTGCCTTCATTATACCATTTATTAAGGCATTAGCAATGGATTGTTTTTAGCATTGCTCTGTAAGGTTTTTTTCTGGGTCTTAAGTGTAGATATGTAGTGTATGCAGTGTGTGTGCATGTGTACAGCCTTCCCACTGGGCACAGACGTCAGTTCAACATCTAGATTTGATTAAGTTCTAAACAGCAAAAATTTGAACCATGTCATTGGATTTAGATTAAAAGTTGGGTGAATAAAAGACAAACATTACCGAAATTCCTTTACGTTAATGACTTTTTGCAAATCCAAAAATGTTCCATGTTGATTCAACATCATCACATTGAATTTTTGGTTCTTGAAATGACGTGGAAACAAGGTAAGATTACACCTGTGTGTGTGTGTGTGTGTGCGTGCACAAGTATGGCTGTGTGTGTACACGTGTGTATCCATGTGTGTTCAGCTATACAGTGGCTTGCGAAAGTATTCACCCCCTTGGCATTTTTCCTATTTCCTTGCCTTATAACCTGGAATTAAAATGGATTTTTGGGGGGTTTGTATCATTTGATTTACACAAGATGCCTACCACTTTGAAGATGCAAAAATTTTTTGGGGGTGAAACAAACAAGAAATAAGACCAATAAAACAGAAAACTTGAGCGTGCATAACTATTCACCCCCCCCCCCCCCCCCCCTTTTGCAGCAATTACAGCTGCAAGTCACTTTGGGTATGTCTCTATAAGCTTGGCACACCTAGCCACTGGGATTTTTGCCCATTCTTCAAGGCAAAACTGCTCAAGCTCCTACAAGTTGGATGGATTCCACTGGTGTACAGCAATCTTTAAGTCATACCACAGCTTCTCAATTGGATTGAGGTCTGGGCTTTGACTAGGCCATTCCAAGACATTTAAATGTTTCCCCTTAAACCACTCGAGTGTTGCTTTAGCTGTATGCTTAGGGTCATTGTCCTGCTGGAAGGTGAACCTCTGTCCCAGTCTCAAATCTCTGGGAGACTGAAACAGGTTTCCCTCAAGAATTTCCCTGTATTTAGCGCCATCCATCATTCCTTCAATTCTGACCAGTTTCCCAGTCCCTGCCAATGAAAAACATCCCCACAGCATGATGCTGCCACCACCATGCTTCACTGTGGGGATGGTGTTCTCGGGGTGATGAGAGGTGTTGGGTTTGCGCCCGACATAGCATTTTCCTTGATGGCCAAAAAGCTCAATTTTAGTCTTATCTGACCAGAGTACCTTCTTCCATATGTTTGGGGAGTCTCCCACATGCCTTTTGGCGAACACCAAACATTTTTGCTTATTTTTTTCTTTAAGCAATGGCTTTTTTCTGGCCACTCTTCAATAAAGCCCTGCTCTGTGGAGTGTACGGCTTAAAGTGGTCCTATGGACAGATACTCCAATCTCCGCTGTGGAGCTTTGCAGCTCCTTCAGGGTTACCTTTGGTCTCTTTGTTGCCTCTCTGATTAATGCCCTCCTTGCCTGGTCTGTGAATTTTGGTGTGCGGCCCTCTCTTGGCAGGTTTGTTGTGGTGCCATATTCTTTCCATTTTTTAATAATGGATTGAATTGTGCTCCGAGGGATGTTCAAAGTTTTGGATATTTTTTTATAACCCAACCCTAATCGGTACTTCTCCACAACTTTGTCCCTGACCTGTTTGGAGAGCTCTTTGGTCTTCATGGTGCCGCTTGCTTGGTGGTGCCCCTTGCTTAGTGGTGTTGCAGACTCTGGGGCCTTTCAGAACAGGTGTATATATACTGAGATCATGTGACACTTAGATTGCACAGAGGTGGACGTTATTTAACTAATTATGTGACTTCTGAAGGTAATTTGTTGCACCATATCTTATTTAGGGGCTTCATAGCAAAGGGGGGAATACATATGCATGCCTCACTTTTCCGTTATTGATATTTTTAAATTTTTTTTAAACAAGTTATTGTTTTCATTTCACTTCACCAATTTTGACTATTTTCTGTATGTCCATTACATGAAATCCAAATAAAAATCAATTTAAATTACAGGTTGTAATGCAACAAAATAGGAAAAACGCCAAGGGGGATGAATACTTTTGCAAGGCACTGTATGTGTACTTGTGTGTGTGTCCATTATTAATTAACGTCTTAAACAGGCTCTTGGCCTCTCATTGAGGTCATGACATCCTTAACAATGGCATTTCTAAAGATGACTAAGGGCATTGAAATTCACCATTTTTACATGGAGGATCAGTAAACATGTCACCTAAGCTACAGTAAATCAAAACTATTAATGTTATGATTTCAGAAAAAAAGTACATTCGTGTGGTCCTCTTTTTCCTTCTGGGGTTGGGTTCAGACTCATTTCCATTCCATATATCCTCCTCTTAGATCCTTCCATCCAGTTCTGTTCCTCCATCCATTCATCCTGCTCTCTCTCTCTATACAGTATGTATCTCTCTCTCCCTCTGTCACGCCCTGACCAATGGAACTCTTGTTTATTGAGTCAGGGTGTGAATGTCTATTTGAGATCTATGTTAGTCTATTTCTATGTTGCAGATCTAGGTTGATCTTTCTATGTTTGGCCGGGTGTGATTCCCAATCAGAGGCAGCTGTCGCTCGTTGTCTCTGACTGGGGATCATACTTTAGTAGCCTGGTTGCCTACCTTAGTTGTGGGATCTTGTTCTGTTTAGGCTTTTATGTGTATAGCCGGAGGACTTCACGTTACGTTGTTTCTTGTTTTGTTGTATGTTTATTTCGTTAATAAACATGTACGCTTTTCACGCTGCACCTTGGTCCGACCCGTCCCTCAACGTTCGTGACACCCTCTCTATATCACTCTCTTTCTCTCTCTCGCTCTATCCCCTATAACTACACCCAGGGGCAGACATAGTGATTTATTATCTTCCCTCATAATTTGTTTACTTTACTCTAATGTTTAGAGTTTTATTGGTCCTAAGGATTGAGAAGAGAGGGGTAGAGGAGTAGTGGAGGAGGGAAACCACAATTAAAAGACAGGATGAGGTGGGATGAATGAGGTTAGTGAGCAGAGGCAGCAGGTCAGTGGAGTAGCTAAAGGCAGTGTGAGGGCATCATCCTTTTCAAGCTCTCGCTCTGGTTCGACATCAGCGACCGCGGCGCTACTGCTGCTAGTGCTAGTTGGTACTGATGATGATGAGCCACCAACAGGAGCAGAAGCAGTAATGCTACTGGTTGAAGTGCTAGCTAGTCTAATGCTAGTGTTTTTTGAAGGCTAGCTAGGCCTGGGCCTGTCTCTGGGCTCATCGTCGGCATGTCCTCTGCCTCAATGACGATCGCAGTATTATCAGCGGCACCTGTCTTTTTACTAAAGAAATGCGTTAACTTAGGTATTTTATAAAAAATTAATCTTCTTTCTTTTTATTTTCTCTGCACCGCTCTGAAAGTGCCTCATTACTTTCATTGATATGAAATATCTTTATAGATAACAAGATGGCGCCGACTGACACGGTCACCCTGTTTTTAAAATGTTATATGTATTTTAATATTTGCTCAGGACGTTTACCCTTCACCTCATTATAACATCTTTGGTCTGACAGACGTTTACGTGACACCCAGAATGCATTGTATAATGTCAACAGACATGGCGCCACACATAGCTGACAAATAGCTTAGCATTAGCTAATCATAATCAGTACAACTTTCAAAATAGTATTTTACACACATCAAAGGTGTCCATTACAATCTATGCAATAATCGGAATGCATTATTTGTCACCAGTACTAATAAAACTGTAAATACATTATGCTCCATACATACACGCATACATACATACATGCATACATACATACATACATACATACATACATACTGTATGCTACAGTAGAAACGACAACACGATATATACAGAAAATAAGGCACTTACTTTGATAGGAACGCACACATGTCCAAAGTTATTATTTGTAAGGAAAACAACAAGGAAGGCAATGCGAGCGAGAAAATGTGCCAATTCGTGCAGGACTGCGCAAATGTCTGCATACTTGATCTGCGGAAACATTGGTGAAGTGCGTGCTTGGGCTCTCCTCGAAGAGAGAAGTTTGTCCGGCTCCGTAAAGCCTCAAACATAAATTGTCCGCAACACTGAAATGGGCTACTTCTATGTGAATTAATGAGGAGGCGGAACACACCTCAACTCAAACTGTTGTTACAAAATACAACTTATTAGAAAATATTTGGAAATTGACAAGTTGAAACATAGCCTATAGATAATTAGCAGGCAGCGCGTGTTAACTGTCTTGTTGCGTAACAATCACATTTTGGAACAGTGAATGCATTCTGACATCACGTGCCTAAAACAACTCTGGAACGACCATTAGAGATATTTGGAACTCACATGTGAAAAGGTTCATAGACAAGAATGGCTCAAGGACAGAACTACATAAATAGAAAAACAGCACACAATAACAATAACTTTTGGATATTAGATCAGCGGTCACTCACCAGAAATGTTTGCAGAAATTCGACTTCCCTGACCTGGATCCTTTGTTTGTACTTTCTGAGGCAGCTCTATTCATCCCGTGGGCTGCACCAAAATGCAGATGGCAGAGAAGAGGTAGAAGGAGTGGGCCCTAGTCAGACTCAGGCGGCGTGCATACGATCCACTGCTTCTGAGTATATTACACACTAACGTTCAGTCCCTGGACAATAAAGTAAAAAAGCTCAGGGTGAGGATTTCCTTCCAGAGAGACATCAGGGACTGTAACATATTCTGTTTTACAGAATCATGGCTCTCTCTGGATATATTGTTCAATCCATTCAGCCAGCGGGGTTCTCCGTCCATTGCACAGACAAGAAGGTGGAGGGGTTTGTTTCATGATTAACAACTCATGGTGTTATTGTGGTAACATACAGGAACTCAAATCCTTTTGTTCTCCCGATCTGGATATCTCACCATCAAATGCTGACCGTATTACCTCCCGAGATAATTTTCTCCGGTCATCATCACTGCCGTGTATATTCATTGCTACTCTCCCTTCCGGGATGGCTACAAGGCCCTTCCTCGCCCTCCCTTTGGCAAATCAGATAATGCCTCCATTCTGCTCCTCCCCACCTATAGGCAGAAACTTAAACAGGAAGGTCCTGTGGTAAGGACTGTTCAACGTTGGTCTGACCAATTGGAATATATGCTTCAAGAATGTTTTGATCACGCGGACAAGGAAATGTTCCGGGTCGCCTCTGAGAATTTACTCTCGTGACTTCCTGTCACTTCCTGTTGAACGTGGAACGAGGGAGAGCTAAGTTTGTTGTTCTGGAAAGTTTGTTGTTTTAAAAGTGTATTGGAAAGTTTCTTAGTAGCTAGCTAACTTTTTTGTTTGGATCCCGCGACGCAGTTGGCATGTGATGCTGTGACTGCTACTCTCTGTCCAGTGATTGTGGTGGAAATTCTAAAGAAGAGAGAGACTGTAGATTTTTCCAACAACAACTTTATTATAAGATTTGCAAAAATGCAACAATCAACAATCACTCAAAATGGTTCAGAGTTGAAAGCCCAACGAACAGAGTTGGATTTTATAGAAAGTGTACAACCTTTTTTGTCAACGAGGCAGTTAGCAGATGTGTAGAAACGGGCGGAACATAGTATAAAAGGCGATTGGTTTGTCTGTGCAGATTAAGATAGCCCGAGGTTGATAGCACGATAATGTGCACCTTCCTGCAAGTTTCCATTCAGCTGACTTCCTGCAGATAGTAAAACCACGGGATGTCTCACATGCTGCTCTCGCACCCACACAGATCTTAGCTATACGCCCAGTCTTGTGACTAAGTCACACAAAGACAAGTTTGTATCAGGTTAGAAAAAAACACTAGCATATAACCAGAGGCAATTCTCTAAGTAGTAAAACACGGGATAGCATGATTCATTAATTAATCTTCCACCATATGATCCTGCCGACCAAGCCCGGGTCTGAGGAGCTATTTGGCATAGCAGCTAGCTTAGGTGCTAGCTGGCTGCCTATCAAGTTAGCTGTGTTTCTTGAGGGCTTGAACACAGCCTGCAACGCGGTTAGCCATTGTGGCTGGGACCGCGGATTGTCCCGGGTTTGTGGCTGTCTAGATCCCTGCTGTTTGTTCTTTTAAATCTTCCCTGTGACCTGCCCTGTCTGGAACTGCAAGGAGTAACAGCGTAACCTATGTTGCTAACTACCATGACAAAGATGAAAGCTGGCGGGAGTACCGTTGAGGAGTGGTGTCTCTAAAGCACAGGTGAAGGATCTTTTAAAGGAACGCAAAGAGTTCTACAAGCAGTTGTTACAACAACAAGAAAATAGCTTCAAGTGTTTTGTCCAAATACTGGTGCATTCAACTAATAAAAGAAAGGACGACCTGACCAGAGAGGTCCAGGACCTGAAGAACAGCTTGCATTGCTCCCAGGGTCAGCTCGATGAGTTGAAACAGGAGAATAGCAAGATGACAGCAATCTGTAAGTCATTGAGAGAGGACATCAGTTCTGTGTGTGAATCCATTATAACAATGATGGATAAGTCAGACTATCTCGAGGGACAATCAAGGCTGAATAACACGGTTGTGGACGGATTTGCAGATTCTCCATATGAGACATGGATGGAGTCTGAGGACAAAGTGAGGGAAATTATCTCTGAGAAATTGAAGATGGACCACAGGAAGATTGAGGTGGAGAGTGCCCACAGGACTGGAAAACCCACCACCGCCCAGGTGACAGGCCCAGGCCGATAGTGGTCACGTTCCTGAGGTTCAAGGACAAGGTAGCTGTTCTGGAAAGAGCCAAGAACTTGAGAGGAACGTACAGTGAGGGAAAAAAGTATTTCATCCCCTGCTGATTTTGCACGTTTGCCCACTGACAAGGAAATGATCAGTCTATCATTTTAATGGTAGGTTTATTTGAACAGTGAGAGACAGAATAACAACAACAAAATCCAGAAAAACGCATGTCAAAAATGTTATAAATTGATTTGCATTTTAATGAGGGAAATAAGTATTTGACCCCTCTCAATCAGAAAGATTTCTGGCTCCCAGGTGTCTTTTATACAGGTAACGAGCTGAGATTAGGAGCACACTCTTAAAGGGAGTGCTCCTAATCTCAGTTTGTTACCTGTATAAAAGACACCTGTCCACAGAAGCAATCAATCAATCAGATTCCAATCTCTCCACCATGGCCAAGACCAAAGAGCTCTCCAAGGATGTCAGGGACACGATTGTAGACCTACACAAGGCAGGAATGGGCTACAAGACCATCGGCAAGCAGCTTGGTGAGAAGGTGACAACAGTTGGTGCGATTATTCGCAAATGGGAGAAACACAAAAGAACTGTCAATCTCCCTCGGCCTGGGGCTCCATGCAAGATCTCACCTTGTGGAGATGCAATGATCATGAGAACGGTAAGGAATCAGCCCAGAACTACACGGGAGGATCTTGTCAATGATCTCAAGGCAGCTGGGACCATAATCACCAAGAAAACAATTGGTAACACACTACGCCGTGAAGGACTGAAATCCTGCAGCGCCCGCAAGATCCCCCTGCTCAAGAAAGCACATATACATGCCCGTCTGAAGTTTGCCATTGAACATCTGAATGATTCAGAGGAGAACTGGGTGAAAGTGTTGTGGTCAAATGAGACCAAAATGGAGCTCTTTGGCATCAATTGGAGGAGGAGGAATGCCTATGACCCCAAGAACACCATTATATTATATTATATCCCCACCGTGGTGGAAACATTATGCTTTGGGGGTGTTTTTCTGCTAAGGGGACAGGACAACTTCACCGCATCAAAGGGACGATGTACCGTCAAATCTTGCGTGAGAACCTCCTTCCCTCACCCAGGGCATTGAAAATGGGTCGTGGATGGGTATTCCAGCATGACAATGACCCAAAACACACGGCCAAGGCAACAAAGGAGTGGCTCAAGAAGAAGCACATTAAGGTCCTGGAGTGGCCTAGCCAGTCTCCAGACCTTAATCCCATAGAAATTCTGTGGAGGGAGCTAAAGGTTCGAGTTACCAAACGTCAGCCTCGAAACCTTAATGACTTGGAGAAGATCAGCAAAGAGGAGTGGGACAAAATCCCTCCTGAGATGTGTGCAAACCTGGTGGCCAACTACAAGAAATGTCTGACCTCTGTGATTGCCAACAAGGGTTTTGCCACCAAGTACTAAGTCATGTTTTGCAGAGGGGTCAAATACTTATTTCCCTCATTAAAATGCAAATCAATTTATAACATTTTTGACATGCGTTTTTCTGGATTTTTGTTGTTGTTATTCTGTCTCTCACTGTTCAAATAAACCTACCATTAAAATTATAGACTGATCATTTCTTTGTCAGTGGGCAAACGTACAAAATCGGCAGGGGATCAAATACTTTTTTCCCTCACTGTATATATTCCTCAACGAGGACTATCCTGAAGCTGTGCGCCAGAAGAGGAAAGAACTTATCCCAGCCATGAAAGCTGCCAGAGCATGTGGGGACATTGCTTACATTCGCTATTACAGGCTCATTGTCCATCCTCCCTCCCAGAAGCCTGGAAGGGATGAGAGAGCCAAGCCTATGGGTTCGCAGCTTCAACCCTGCAGCACACACACACACGAATTGATTAAAGGACTGCTGAATGTATATTTTTTTCTCTTGCTTTGTTTGCTTTTTTCCATATGATGTCTATCTCTGATAAGCTACCCAGGGAAGGGCTGAAAATAGCCAATATTAATATATGTAGCCTTAGAAATCAATAACTTGCTAACATCAGATAACGTTAATATAGTAGCCATTTCTGAGACTCACTTAGATAATTCATTTGATGAAACAACAGTAGCAATACAAGGATATACCATCTATAGAAGAGACAGAAATGCTTATATGGGAAGTGTTGCTGTATTGTTATTGAAGTGTTGTGGTTGCAGGTTCACTTGGCACATCGAAAGCCTTTTCTTTTGGGTTGTTGCTATAGGCCGCCAAGTGCTAACAGTCAGTATCTAAATAATATGTGTGAAATGCTTGATATTGTATGTGATGTAAACAGAGAGTTCTACTTTCTTGGGGACCTGAATATTGACTGGTTTTCATCAAGCTGTCCGCTCAAGAGGAAGCTTCTCACTGTAACCAGTGCCTGTAATCTGGTTCAGGTTATTAATCAACCTACCAGGGTGTTTACAAACACTACACGAACAAGAACATCCACACGTATCGATCACATTTTTACTAATACTGTATAACTTTTTTCTAAAGCTGTATCCGTAACCATTGGATGCAGTGATCACAATGTAGTGGCTATGTCCAGGAAAGCCAAAGTTCCAAAAGATGGGCCTAAAATAGTGTATAAGGGATCATACAAAATATTTTACTGTGACTCTTATGTGGATGATGTTAAAAATATTTCTTGGTCTGATTTGATTAATAAAGAACATCCAGACGCTGCACTTGATGAATTTATGAAATTGTTTCTTCCAATTATTGATAAACATGCACCTGTTAAGAAACTGACTGTCAGAACTGTTAAGGCTCCAAGGATTGATGAGGAATTGAAAAAATGTATGGTTGAAAGAGATGGGGCAAAAGGAGTGGCTAATAAGTCTGGTTGCACATCTGACTGGCTGACTTTCTGCAAATTGAGAAATTATGTGACTAAACTCAACAAAAATCCAAGATCAATGATATAAAGAATGATTGAAAAAACTTTTGGAGTACTTTAAATGAAATGATGGAAAGAAAGACATATTCAACTCCATCTTTCATCAAATCAGATGGGATATTCATCACAAAACCATTTGATGTTAACAATTATTTTAATGATTACTTCATTGGTAAAGTGGGCAAACTTAGGCAGGAAATGCCAACAACGAACAGTGAGCCAACGTATTCATGCATAAAAAAACAAATAATGAAAGAAAAGCATTGCAAGTTTGAATTTCGTAAAGTGAGTGTGGGAGAGGAAAGACTTTGTCCTCAGGCCTGAAGGGAAGCCAAAGTAATTCCGCTAACCAAGAGTGGTAAAGCGGCCTTTAATTGTTCTAACAGCAGACCTATAAGCTTGCTGCCAGCTCTTAGCAAACTGTTGGAAACAATTATGTTTGACCAAATACAATGCTATTTCTCTGTAAACAAATTAACAACAGACTTTCAGCATGCTTGTAGAGAAGGGCACTCAACATGTACTGCACTGACACAAATGACTGATGATTGGTTGAAAGAAATTTATAATAAAAAGATTGTGGGAGCTGTACTGTTAGACTTCAGTGCAGCATTTGATATTATTGACCATAACCTGTTGTTGAAAAAACTTGTGTTATGGCTTTTCAACTTCTGCCATATTGTGGATTCAGAGCTATCTATCTAATAGAACTCAAAGGGTTTTCTTTAATGGAAGCTTCTGTAACGTCAAAAATGTAAACTGTAGTGTAACGCAGGGCAGCTCTTAAGGTCCCTCTACTTTTTACTATTTTTACCAATGACCTGCCACTGGCATAAAACAAAGCATGTGTATCCATGTATGCTGATGAATAATCATATACAGTGGGGAAAAAAAGTATTTAGTCAGCCACCAATTGTGCAAGTTCTCCCACTTAAAAAGATGAGAGAGGCCTGTAATTTTCATCATAGGTACACGTCAACTATGACAGACAAATTGAGAAAACAAAATCCAGCAAATCACATTGTAGGATTTTTAATGAATTTATTTGCAAATTATGGTGGAAAATAAGTATTTGGTCACCTACAAACAAGCAAGATTTCTGGCTCTCACAGACCTGTAACTTCTTCTTTAAGAGGCTCCTCTGTCCTCCACTCGTTACCTGTATTAATGGCACCTGTTTGAACTTGTTATCAGTATAAAAGACACCTGTCCACAACCTCAAACAGTCACACTCCAAACTCCACTATGGCCAAGACCAAAGAGCTGTCAAAGGACACCAGAAACAAAATTGTAGACCTGCACCAGGCTGGGAAGACTGAATCTGCAATAGCTTGGTTTGAAGAAATCAACTGTGGGAGCAATTATTAGGAAATGGAAGACATACAAGACCACTGATAATCTCCTTCGATCTGGGGCTCCACGCAAGATCTCACCCTGTGGGGTCAAAATTATCACAAGAATGGTGAGCAAAAATCCCAGAACCACACGGGGGGACCTAGTGAATGACCTGCAGAGAGCTGGGACCAAAGTAACAAAGCCTACCATCAGTAACACACTACGCCGCCAGGGACTCAAATCCTGCAGTGCCAGATGTGTCCCCCTGCTTAAGCCAGTACATGTCCAGGCCCGTCTGAAGTTTGCTAGAGTGCATTTGGATGATCCAGAAGAGGATTGGGAGAATGTCATATGGTCAGATGAAACCAAAATATAACTTTTTGGTAAAAACTCAACTCGTCGTGTTTGGAGAACAAAGAATGCTGAGTTGCATCCAAAGAACACCATACCTACTGTGAAGCATGGGGGTGGAAACATCATGCTTTGGGGCTGTTTTTCTGCAAAGGGACCAGGACGACTGATCCGTGTAAAGGAAAGAATGAATGGGGCCATGTATCATGAGATTTTGAGTGAAAACCTCCTTCCATCAGCAAGGGCATTGAAGATGAAACGTGGCTGGGTCTTTCAGCATGACAATGATCCCAAACACACCGCCCGGGCAACGAAGGAGTGGCTTCGTAAGAAGCATTTCAAGGTCCTGGAGTGGCCTAGCCAGTCTCCAGATCTCAACCCCATAGAAAATCTTTGGAGGGAGTTGAAAGTCCGTGTTGCCCAGCGACAGCCCCAAAACATCACTGCTCTAGAGGAGATCTGCTTGGAGGAATGGGCCAAAATACCAGCAACAGTGTGTGAAAACCTTGTGAAGACTTACAGAAAACGTTTGACCTGTGTCATTGCCAAGAAAGGGTATATAACAAAGTATTGAGAAACTTTTGTTATTGACCAAATACTTATTTTCCACCATAATTTGCAAATAAATTCATAAAAAATCCTACAATGTGATTTTCTTGATTTTTTTTCCTCATTTTGTCTGTCATAGTTGACGTGTACCTATGATGAAAATTACAGGCCTCTCTCATCTTTTTAAGTGGGAGAACTTGCACAATTGGTGGCTGACTAAATACTTTTTCCCCCACTGTAGGTTATAGGTTGAAAGCTTTTGTGAAAGAGCACAGTTAGAAAGATATGGCATGTAGATGCAAACCGGATGGACATCATGAAAATGATTGGAGAGGTTGAGGGTAGAGGAAGTTCAGGAGTAAAAACAAACAAAATAGGATTATTGTATAATTGACTGTGTCCATAAAATGTATATAGTATTTATAAGATGGAAGTAGAGGCCTAAGCGTTGTTGTTCACTAGTTTACTCAAATTAGGGAAGGGTTGGTGGGGTTGGAAAGTAATAAAGGGAAATACATTTTTTTTAAGGATATGTACTGTATATGTATGTATGTACACTACCGTTCTAAAGTTTGGGGTCACTTAGATTCTTTTATTTTTTAGAATTAAATATAAAGAAAATAATAATAATTTTTAAAAAACTGACACACAGCTCTGACACACACACTTACACCACCAGACATGCCACCTGTGGTCTTTTCACAGTCCCCAAATCCAGAACAAATTCAAGAAAGCGTACAGTATTATATAGAGCCATTATTGCAAGGAACTCCGTTTCATTTCATATTACTCAAATGAACAGCAAACCTGGTTTCAAAAAACAGATAATGCAACACCTCACAGCACAACGCCTCTCCCCTATCTGACCTTGATAGTTTGTGTGTATATTGATATGTAGGTTATGTGTGCCTTTAACAATTTTTTTGATGTAGTTCTGTCCTTGAGCTGTCTTGTCCATTAATGTTCTGTATTATGTCATGTTTCATGTTTTGTTTGGACCCCACGAAGAGTAGCTGCTGCTTTTGCAACAGCTAATGGGGATCCTAATAAAATACCAAATACCAAATAAGACTACTAAACAAGACTGCTAAATTGCTAATCAAATGTCTACCCAGACTACCTTCATTGACCCTTTTTTGCACTAACTCTACGCACACACACTGGACTCTACCCACACACTCACACATACTTCGACTGAGATCCCAACACATACACGCGCGCACACACACACTACATACACCCACACACACATAGCACACACACACCCATGTACATCCTGACACCACACACACACACACATTCCCACTCACCACATGCACTGCTCCTACTGTCTATGACCTATCATGTTGCCTAGTCACTTTACCCCTATCTACAGTTGAAGTCAGAAGTTTACATCCACATTAGCCAAATACATTTAAACTCAGTTTTTCACAATTCCTGACATTTAATCCGAGTAACAATTCCCTGTCTTAGGTGAGTTAGGATCACCACTTTATTTTAAGAATGTGAAATGTCCGAATAATAGTAGAGAGAATGATTTATTTAAGCTTTTATTTCTTTCATCACATTCCCAGTGGGTCAGAAGTTTACATAAACTCAATTAGTATTTGGTAGTATAGCCTTTAAATTGTTTAACTTGGGTCAAACGTTTCGGGTAGCCTTCCACAAGCTTCCCACAATAAGTTGGGTGAATTTTGGCCCATTCCTCCTGACAGAGCTGGTGTAACTGAGTCAGGTTTGTAGGCCTCCTTGCTCACACACGCTTTTTCAGTTCTGCCCACACATTTTCTATAGGATTGAGGTCAGGGCTTTGTGATGGCCATTCCAATACCTTGACTTTGTTGTCCTTAAGCCATTTAGCCACAACTTTGGAAGTATGCTTGGGGTCATTGTCCATTTGGAAGACCCATTGGCGACCAAACTTTAACTTCCTGATTGATGTCTTGAGATGTTGCTTCAATATATCAAAATCATTTTCCTTCCTCATGATACACAATCTATTTTGTGAAGTGCACCAGTCCCTCCTGTAGCAACGCACCACAGCATGATGCTGACACCCCCGTGCTTCACAGTTGGGATGGTGTTCTTCGGCTTGCAAGCTACCCCCCTTTTCCTCCAAACATAATGATGGTCATTATGGCCAAACAGTTCTATTTTTGTTTCATCAGACCAAAAAGTACGATCTTTGTCCCCATGTGCAGTTGCAAACCGTAGTCTGTCTTTTTTTTATGGCGGTTTTGGAGCAGTGGCTTCTTTCTTGCTGAGCCTTTCAGGTTATGTCGATATAGGACTCGTTTTACTGTGGATATAGATACTTTTGTACCTGTTTCCTCCAACATCTTTACAAGGTCATTTGCTGTTGTTTTGGGATTGAATTTTACTTTTCGCATCAAAGTATATTCTCCTTCCTGAGAGGTATGATGGCTGCGTGGTCCCATGGTGTTTATACTTGCGTACTATTGTTTGTATAGATGAACGTGGTACCATCAGGCGTTTGGAAATTTCTCCCAAGGATGAATCAGACTTCTCCAATTGACTCAAATGATGTCAATTAGCCTATCAGAAGCTTCTAAAGCCATGACATCATTTTTAAAGGTTTTCCAAGCTGTTTAAAGGCACAGTCAACTTAGTGTATGTAAACTTCTGACCCACTGGAATTGTGATACAGTGAATTATATGTGAAATAATCTGTCTGTAAACAATTGTTGGAAAAATTACTTGTGTCATGCACAAAGTAGATGTACTAACCGACTTGCCAAAACTATAGTTTGTTAACAAGAAATTTGTGGAGTGGTTGAAAACGAGTTTTAATGACTCCAACCCAAGTGTATATAATCTTCCGACTTCAACTGTATATGTACATAGCTACCTCAATTACCTTGTACCCCTGCACATCAACTCGGTACTGGTACTCCCTGTATATCAAATGGCTACCCTGACTACCTACATTGACCCTTTTTTGAAGAGGTCACCACAATGCCTCTTCCCCCTCAGGAGGCTGAAAAGATTTGGCATGGGCCGTCATATTCTCAACAAGTTCTACAGGTGCACCATTGAGAGCATCTTGACTGGCTGCATCACGGCTTGGTATGGCAACTGCTTGGTATCATTGCTGCAAGATGAAGGATCCTAGGACAAGCCCTTGAGGTTGCCCCAGAGAAAGCTGAGACCATTGTGGCCCTCTACAATTACAGACAATGACAACACAGAGTTATCAACATGGTACATCCACTCCACGTTTGTTGACCACTCCACTCGCAATGGGGACCTGCGTCCAGGAGAGTGGAGACATGTGGTACAAGGGAATACTAGCTTCTTGGACCCAAGAAACATGTCGGCAGACAGGGCAACCAGAGTTGCTATGCTGTGAGCTACACACTTGGTTTTGCTGTTTGGATGTTGCTGTTTTTCTTATTCACTTTACAAATCACAATAAAGACTACCATAATGACAGTCACTTCATCCTTCTGTTAATTTAGTTTTTCATATATTTTTTGGAGGCTAGACCTTCAAAACATTTACCTAACCTGTGTGTAGTGGCCTTTCAATGGATACCTTCCTGCTATGGTACATAGGTGAGTGTCCAGCTGTAGATAATAAGGACAGACCCCCAAGACTTTAACCTCATCTACGTAGCTCATGTAAAAAGCAGTACAAGTTTACTGAGTGACTGATTCAAAACAGTAATATTTTCTGCCACAAATACAAATAACCAGACAAATACATTTGCAGACCTTTTAGCTATTTTTTTACTTTGCTGGACTCTCCTGCTGCCGTTTCTTTAAGTCATCCACTCGCTGCATTATGTCAGTGTCTAAAGGATCCTCAGCTGTCTTCCTCTTCCGACCACTGGCGCTGGGTCAGGGAGACGGGGTGGAGGTTGATGGAGTTGCAGGGCATCAAGCAAGGGTGCGCCTAGACGGTTTAGTTGGGTGTTGGTGAGAAGGGCCTGGGCGTTGGGGAGAGGGGGTGGGGAGGCGTTGAACCAGGCCAGGGAGATGATAAATCAAGGGGCAATGAACCACCTGTAGATGGGCCCTCGGGCTCAGCTCAGTCTCTGGGCTGTCCAAAACACCATCCTCATCCAACACCTACAAGCAGATGGCAAATACATTAGAATACAATGCAAGCAATCTTAAAACATCTCCATGGGCTCCTTTGAGTTAAAATGTTTACCCATAAGAACTGATTTCATAAACATCTCAATCTAATTAGCACACACACAAGACACAGTCTGTTTTCAGATGTTAGAACTAGCCCTGTTAATCATTAGGATAACACAGGCACTGAACATTTCCCACTTACAATTTCTTCCATCCAGAAAAGAGCTGATTTGACATGTACTAACTAGGTCTGCTAAAAATAAGATCACAAACACATACACTGTACAAAATAATTCGGCTGCATGACGAGTACATCCCGTATCTGGCATATTGGTGTCTGTCTGAGGATGTTTCACATGAACACGAAGCAAATCCATTTGTCAGACAATCGGTGGGACACACACACCAGCGGCAGCCCCACTACTCATCTCCTTCACGCTTTTCAGATTGCGAACATACCGGTCACAAATCTTTCTCCATGTTTCTTTGATATCAGTATCGGTGTTCAAATTGTGTGATATCTCCCTCCAGCTGTCTTTTGCGTGCTTGTCCGAATACAACCGCATCTAAGGGTTTTAAAGGTTCTCGTATTGTCTCACCAGGTTACACAGATGCTCCTCAAAACTGGACAGAGACATAATTGTGTGTACCAAATTTCAAAATAAAAGCACAAAAAAGGAAGCTTGCTAGAAGCAGAACGTCCATCTCTTCCGTGTTTATACCAGAAGGATAACGGACACACAGGGGCAGGACTTCTGTTGCAAAACTCACTCAATACTGCCCTTCAGTTTTGGGAAGGAATGGTACATTGGGTCCCAATTTCCAGGTAGAAAAAACACAAGTAGTTGTGACCAGGTGGTTGTGGTCAGTAATTGTGTTGGTCAGTAGTTATGGTGATTAAGATGTATGTCAGTAGTTGTGTGGTCAGATGTTGTGTTGTTGTGGTCAGTTGTGTGGTTGTGGTCACTAGATGTGATCAGCAGTTGTGTGGTTGTGTCAGTAGTTGAGTGGTTATGGTCAGAAGTTGTGTGGTTGTGGTCAGTAGTTGTTTGGTTGTGGTTGCCAAATATGGTCAGCAGATGTGTGGTTGTGGTCAGAAGTTGTGGTTGTGGTCAGTAGTTGTGTGGTCAGTAGTTGTGTGGTCAAAAGTTGTATGCTTGTGGTTAGCAGTGTTGTTGTTGTGGTCAGAAGTTGTTTGGCTGTGGCCAGTAGTTTTCATCAGTAGTTGTGGTCAGTATCTGTGTGGTTGTGGTCAGTGGTTGTGATGTGGTCAGTAGTTGTGTGGTCAGAAGTTGTGGTTGTGATCAGTAGTTGTATGGTTGTGGTAAGTAGTTGTGTGGTTGTGGTCAGTAGTTGTGGTCAAAAGTTGTATGCTTGTTGTCATTGCTGTAGTTTTGTGGTTGTGGTCAGAAGTTGTGGTTGTGGTCAGTAGTTTTGGTCAGAAGTTGTGGTCAGTAGTTGTGTGGTTGTGGTCAGATATTGTGCAGTTGTGGTCAGTGGTTGTGTGGTTGTGGTCACTAGATCTGGTCAGCAGTTGTGTGGTTGTGGTAAGTAGATGTAGTCAATAGTTGTGTGGACAGTAGTTGTGTGGTTGTGGTCAAAAGTTGTGTGGTTGTAGACTGTAGTTTTGTGGTTGTGATCACTAGATGTAGTCAGCAGTTGTGTGGTTGTGGTCAGAAGTTGTGTGGTTGTGGTCAGTAATTTTGGTCAGTAATTATGTGGTCAAAGGTTGTGTGGATGAGGTCAGTAGTTTTGTGGATGTGGTCAGTATTTTTGTGATTGTCTGAAGTTGTGTGGTTGTGGTCAGTAGTTGTGCTCTGTAGTAGTGTTGTTGTGGTCAGTAGTTCTGGTCAGTAGTTGTGACGAGGTGCTTGTGGTCAGTAACTGTGGTTGTCAATATTTATGGTGATTTAGATGTGTGGTCAGTAGTCGTGTTGTCAGATGTTGTGTGGTTGTGGTCAGAAGTTGTGGTTGTGATCAGTAGTTGTATGGTTGTGGTCAGTAGTTGTGTGGTTATGGTCAGAAGTTGTGTGGTTGTGGTCAGTAGTTGATTGGTTGTGGTCCCCAAATGTGATCAATAGTTTTGTGGTTGTGGTCAGAAGTTGTGTGGTTGTGGTCAGTAGTTGTAATGTGGTCATTAGTTGTGTGATTGTGGTTAGTAGTTCTGTGGTTGTGGTCAGATGTTATGCAGTTCTAGTCAGTTGTTGTGTGGTCACTAGATATAGTCAGCAGTTGTGTGGTTGTGGTCAGTAGTTGTGTGGTTGTGGTCAGAAGTCACGTGGTTGTGGTCAGTAGATGTAGTCAGCAGTTGTGTGGTTGTGGTCAGTAGTTGTAATGTGGTCAGTAGTTGTGTGATTGTGGTTAGTAGTTCTGTGGTTGTGGTCAGATGTTGTGCAGTTGTAGTCAGTAGTTGTGTGGTCACTAGATATAGTCAGCAGTTGTGTGGTTGTGGTCAGTAGTTGTGAGGTTGTGGTCAGAAGTCATGTGGTTGTGGTCAGTAGATGTAGTCAGCAGTTGTGTGGTTGTGGTCAGTAGTTGTGTGGTTGTGGTCAGAGGTTGTGTGATTGTGGTTAGTAGTTCTGTGGTTGTGGTCAGATGTTGTGCATTTGTAGTCAGTAGTTGTGTGGTCACTAGATATAGTCAGCAGTTGTGTGGTTGTGATCAGTAGTTGTGAGGTTGTGGTCAGAAGTCATGTGGTTGTGGTCAGTAGATGTAGTCAGCAGTTGTGTGGTTGTGGTCAGTAGTTGTGTGGTTGTGGTCAGAGGTTGTGTGGTTGTGGACAGTAGTTGTGGTCAGTAGTTGGTACATTTGGAAAGAATTCAGACCCCTTCCCTTTTTCCACATTTCGATACGTTACAGCCATATTCTAAAATGAATAAAATAAAATAAAATCCTCATCAATCTACACACAATACCCCATAATGACAAAGTGAAAACAGGTTTTTAGAAATTTTAGCAAATTCATAAAAAACTAAAACAGAAATACCTTATTTACATAAGTATTCAGACCCTTTGCTATGAGATTCGAAATTGAGCTCAGGTTCATCCTGCTTCCATTGATCATCCTTGAGATGTTTTTACAACCCTTGAGATGTTTTTACAACATGACAGCCTGCTGAATGTGGTACATTCAATTGATTTGACATGATTATGAAAGGCAGTGCATGTCAGAACAAACACTTTGCTTAGCTTTTTTTTTTTTTTTTTTTTTTTTTTTGGTAATTTTAGCAGACGCTCTTATCCAGAGCGACTTACAGTTAGTGAGTGCATACATCATTATTTTTATTTTTATTTTATATATATATATATTTTTTTTTTACTGGCCCCCCGTGGGAATTGAACCCACAACCCTGGCGTTGCAAACGCCATACTCAACCAACTGAGCTACATCCCTGCCGGCCATTCCCTCCCCTATCCTGGACGATGCTGGGCCAATTGTGCGCCGCACCATGGGTCTCCCGGTCACGGCCGGCTACGACAGAGCCTGGATACGAACCAGGATCTCTAGTGGCACAGCTAGCACTGCAATACAGTGCCTTAGACCACTGTGCCACTCGGGAGCTTAGTGGGTAAGAGCGTTGTGCCAGTAACCGAAAGGTCACTGGTTCTAATCCCCGAGCTGACTAGGTGAAAAATCTGTCAATGTGCCCTTAAGCAAGGCACTTAACCCTAATTGCTCCTGTAAGTCGCTCTGGAAAAGAGCGTCTGCTAAATGAGTAAAATGTTAAAAAAAACAAGCAATTAGGTTGAAGGAATTGTCCGTAGAGCTCCGAGACATGATTGTGTCAAGGCACAGATTTGGGGAAATGTACCAAAATATTCCTGCAGCATTGAAGGTCCCCAAGGCCTCCATCATTCTGGAATGGAAGAACCACCAAGACTAAACTGATCAACCGGGGGAGAAGGGCCTTGGTCAGGCAGGTGACCCGATGGTCACTCTGACAGAGCTCCTCTGTGGACATGGGAGAACCTTCTAGAAGGACAAACATCTCTGCAGCACTCCACCAATCAGGCCTTTATGGTAGAGCGGCCAGACGGAAGCCACTCCTCAGTAAAAGGCACATGACAGCCAGCTTGGAGTTTGCCAAAAGGCACCTAAAGGACTCTCAGACAATGAGAAACAAGATTCTCTGGTCTGATGAAATATTGAACTCTTTGGCCTGAATGCCAAGCATCACGTCTTGAGTAAACCAGGTACCATCCTTACAGCGAAGCATGGTGGTGGCAGCATCATACTGTGGGGATGTTTTTCAGCTGCAGGGACTGGGAGACCAATCAGGATCACGGGAAAGATGAACGGAGCAAAGTACAGAGAGATCCTTGATGAAAACCTGCTCCAGAGTGCTCAGGACCTCAGACTGGGGCGAAGGTTCACCTTCCAACAGGACAACGAGCCTAAGCACACAGCCAAGACAACAACACAGGAGTGGCTTCGGGACAAGTCTCTGCATGTCCTTGAGTGGCCCAGCCAGAGCCCGGACTTGAACCCCAATCGAACAGCTCTGGAGAGACCTGAAAATAGCTGTGCAGTGACGCTCCTGATCCAACCTGACAGAGCTTGAGAAGATCTGCAGAGAAGAATGGGAGAAACTCTCCAAATACTGGTATGCCAAGCTTGTAGCGTCATACCCAAGAAGAGTCTTGGGTATTTCTCTGCCAAAGGTGCTTCAAAGTAAAGGATCTGAATAGTTATGTAAATGTCATTTAAGTTTAAAAAAATTATACATTTGAAAATATTTCAAACAACCTGCTTTTGCTTTGTCATTATGGAGTATTGTTTGTAGATTGATGAGGGGGGAAAACAATTTAATTCATTTTAGAATAAGGCTGTAACGTAACAAAATGTGGAAAAAGTCAACGGGTCTATATACTTTCCGAATGCACTGTGAGCTAGTCGCGAGGCCGCCATCTTCGTCGGCGCCAGAGTCAGAACATACAACACCCGATGTCACAGGAAGGCCAAAAAGATCATCAAGGACATCAACCACCCGAGCCACTGCCTGTTCACCCCGCTATCATCCAGAAGGCGAGGTCAGTACAGGTACATCAAAGCTGGGACCGAGAGAATGAAAAACTGCTTCTATATACTCTGTAGCTCAGCTGGTAGAGCACGGCGCTTGTAACGCCAAGGTAGTGGGTTCGATCCCCGGGACCACCCATACACAAAAAAAAATTAAAATGTATGCACGCATGACTGTAAGTCGCTTTGGATAAAAGCGTCTGCTAAATGGCATATTATATTATTATCTCAAGGCCATCAGACTGTTAAATAGCCATCACTAGCACATTAGAGGCTGCTGCTGCCTATTGAAATCACTGGCCACTTTAAGAAATGGAACACTAGTCACTTTAATAATGTTTACATATCTTGCACTACTCATTTCATATGTATATACTGCATTCTATTCTATAATATTCTTCTGTATCTTAGTCCATGCCGCTCTGTCATTGCTTGTCCATATATGTATATATTCTTAAATCCCATTCCTTAATAGTTTTGTGTGTATTGGGTATATGTTGTGAAATTGTTAGATATTACTGCACTGAGCTAGAAGCACAAGCATTTCTCTACAGCCGCTATAACATCTGCTAAAAACGTGTATGTGACAAATACAATTTGATTTGTATACACTACCGGTCAAAAGTTTTAGAACACCTACTCATTCAAGGTTTTTCTTTATTTTTACTATTTTCAACGTTGTAGAATAATAGTGAAGACATCAAAACTATGAAATAACACATGGAATCATGTAGTAACCCAAAAAGTGTTAAACAAATCAAAATATATTTTATATTTGAAATTCTTCTAATAGCCACGCTTTGCCTTGATGACAGCTTTGCACACTCTTGGCATTCTCTCAACCAGCTTCACCTGGAATGCTTTTCCAACAGTCTTGAAGGAGTTCCCACATATGTTGAGCACTTGTTGGATGCTTTTCCTTCCTTTCCGACTCATCCCAAACCATCTCAATTTGGTTGAGGTCGGGGTATTGTGGATCTTCGCCCCCCAGTCTGAGGTCCTGAGCGCTCTGGAGCAGGTTTTCATCAAGGATCTCTCTGTTCTTTGCTCTGTTAATCTTTCCCTCGATCCTGACTAGTCTCCCAGTCCCTACCGCTGAAAAACATCCCCACAGCATGATGCTGCCACCACCATGGTTCACTGTAGGGATGGTATTTGCAAGGTTTCATCCAGTCATGATGCTTTGCATTCATGGCAAAGAGTTCAATCTTGGTTTCATCAGACCAGATAATATTGTTTCTCATGGTCTGAGAGTCCTTTAGGTGCCTTTTGGCAAACTCCAAGCGGGCTGTCATGTGCCTTTTACTGAGGAGTGGCTTCCTTCTGGCCACTCTACCATAAAGACCTGATTGGTGGAGTGCTGCAGAAATGGTTGTCTTTTACTATGTAAATACTATGTAATTACACTGTAATAAGGGTTTAGCGGTATAGGTTATTACACAAGTGGAACAAGGATATGTAATTTCAAGTAAAGTAAAGTGAAAGGGTAAACCTTTTTATTACAATCATTGGGAAAATACACTTCAATGTAGAATAAATGTTGTTAAAGTACCTGTAAGTGTAATTACAGTGTACTTTCAATGCAATTACATGTTTCGCAGGATATATCCAAATGTCAGTTATTACAATGTTGATATAAAGAAAATTATTGTAACTACAATGTTTCTACACAGGAACAAGCAACTTAATGTAAAGTGAAACGCATTGTGAATTCCTCATGTAATTACTATGTAGTCACTATGTTACAACGATGGCAGAGAACCAATACAATACTTGTAGTTGTGATCAATTGGAATCTATCGCAATCTAGAAAAAACGTTGGTACAGCACCTTAAAGTGTAATTACTATGTACTTTCAATATTATAAAATATTTTGCAGGGTACATACACATTTCAGGTATTACAATGTCGTTATGAAGAAAAGTATTGTAAATACAATGTTTCCACGCAGGAACAAGCAACTTAATGTAAAGTATTCTGCCCTGGAATTGCGTTCCCATGCAAAACTAGACAGATAGCTAACAACTGAGTCTTCAATAAAACTTCCAAGGCATGACTTTTCTTGAAAACGTTTATGTTGTGAAACTGCAAATACAGAAAATAATATACTTTAGTATTCAATTCACATTGACATACTGTAGCTGTTCATTATACATTTCAAGTTGAATTTGCATAAATACAAAGCAAGTGCCAAGTTACCATGTATCTGACATGACGACAAACCAAATAGATAATTACTCTATGAGTAACAACTAGCCAACTCCTTTCATTATTCTAATAATGTGCAAACAACTCTGTAAAATAACAAAGCATATTACACTAGAAACAGTAACAAACTATAGTATGTTTTACACTTCTTTACATGACGCACGAGCAAACTAATACAGCTGACGACATACATGAAAGTCAATGCAATTTGCGTGAGCAAATGTAACCAACTAACATTGATAAGTAAACAATTCTATCATTAACAATATGCTTGAATTGAACTTACAAACAAATATTTTCCGAGGCTGAAGCATAACAAATAGTTGCACAGAAAGAACTGTAAAGTAGCATTGTTTCTAGCTGCTTGTCTGCGTGCAGAATGACTACTCTACTTCCGGGTTTTCCACATTATTCTAAGTACCAGAAAGCTCCACTAGGGGGCGACAAACACAATGGAACACAATGAAAGTCACTCTTAACCACTATAATAAAATAATCTGTTACCTTCTAACAGGATGGCAGCACATAAAGTGAAACGTACTTTGAGTTACTCATACAATTACTTTGTAGTTACTATGTTACAATGATGGCAGACACCCAATATAGTACTTGTAGTTGTGTTGAATGTGAATCTATGTCGATCTAGGAACAATGTTGTTACAGCACATTTAAGTATAATTACTATGTACTTTCAATAGTATTAAACATTTGGCAGGGTATATCACAATTTCAGTTATTGCAATATCATTATAAAGAAAATTATTGTAACTACAATGTTTCTACACAGGAACAAGCAACTTAACCTTTTCACACGTACCAACAAATGGGTGTGATCATTCTACAGTGGTCCCTGCAGCGTACGCTCAAACCGGTGTGATTAGAATGCTTATTTAGAATGTCCAGTTTCGATTGACGCAATAGTCAGCGTTTGAGCTAGCCACACTGTTTTTTCACAGAAACATTTTGCACAAACACAGTCCTTACAAAGTTATGTCCTGAATGTGACCAGTTAATTTTTGGATGCAATGTTCAGACATTCACAGAAGTAGCGACAGCATACACAATCATTCAAACCGGAAATTGTAGGCTACATTAGTCCTAGCACTAACTGAGGAAAGATTTAGATAACTACTAGGTCATGTTTGTTAATACACTTTCTTGAGGATTGGTGCGTAGCCTCTTGATCGGGACAGTGATATGTTTGGAAGCAATGGAATCCAGAGTCTCCTGTTTCATGTGATATCAAAAAAATGTATGTGTAGTGACCCAAAAAACAATGATAGCGACCAAACATGCTTATAAACCTGTCCAAATAAAATTGTAATTTGCTGTAGGATCGTAGTTCCAAAGACATCGTATTGGTTTGATATAAATAAAACGTTGAGATTCTGTTGTTTTCAGCAAAATAGAGCTTGCTGGGGTTGCATGCATTTTAAAGGAGCCGGTATTGACCGCTATTTAAATTGATGCGGAAAGTACCCGGCACCGGGTACTCCCGGCTCCTTCTGGCAAGTGTTTGGCATATTTTCACAAATGCAACCACACTTGAAATTAGCGATGTTAATATAAAAATAAATAAAACTCACCACATATTTCAAATTGAATGTCCTTCTTGAGACACTGTGCAACAAACAACTCATCTGTAAGTATTCTTAAGGCTCTTTTTTGAAAGATAATATTGACCCTACTTATGTGACAAAGAATGTCTTATCTTACAGCTTGGAATGGTCTTGACAAAACATTTCCTCTAGGGGGTGCATGCTAAGAGTAAAAATCGTACAGCTGATATACTAATCGGATGTCTTTGAAGAGTTGAGAGAGTACTCCTTTCTTATTTTCTTTACCCGACCAGTACATCCACTCAATAAAATGGAGATGCTTCTTTAAACCTCTTTTGGTCCGATTGCCCCTTAGCCTCCAGACCTGCCCCTATATTGTCTGCCACGCTCTTTCAATCTGTTGTGTGTGACATCCTATGTGAGGATCCACAAAGTTGTTTGTGTGGTTGTCTGTCTGGTAATTGTAACCCAGCCTATTCAGAGACCTGACATACGCTCTCCAACAGTCACTCAGAATGGTGGAACCTCTTCGCACATGTTGTCTGATGGTAGGGATTAAGGTTGCCTGTGAACAGTTTCCACCATTTTAAGAACTGGGCGCCGTCTGTTGTGTTTGACCTCCATCATCCCAAACACCCAACCCTGTCTCCTCCACGTTAGCCCCATCCTTCCACAATTGTACTAAAAGATAGGAACAAGTGCATATCGTTATTTTGTGACAGGGAGTTGGCCAGTGGTTAGTCACACCTTGAAATGGCGGGGATAAGTAAATCCATGGGAACTAGCATAATGTCACTTATGACACAAGCTAAGGTCTGATGGGTGAAGTTGTATAATGTTGAAAGACCTGAAACATGATCCTAGGAAACATCCCTGATGATGGAACCTCCCGAGTGGTGCAGTGGTCTAAGGCACTGCATCGCAGTGCTAGCTGTGCCGGCCGCAACCGGGAGACCAATGGGGCGGCGCACAATTGGCCCAGCGTCGTCCAGGGTAGGGGAGGGAATGGCCGGCAGGGAGGTAGCTCAGTTGGTAGAGCATGGCGTTTGCAACGCCAGGGTTGTGGGTTCGCTTCCCACGGGGGGCCAGTATGAAAAAAAAAAGATATATATATATATATATATATATATTTATTTTTTTTATAACAAAAAAAAAAAAGAATAATGTATGCACTAACTGTAAGTCGCTCTGGATAAGATCGTCTGCTAAATGACGTAAATGTAATGTAAATGTGTCCAAGAGCACAGACATGTGCAAGCCCTCTATTTTTTATCCATACCAGTATATCTACTGAGGAGTACTTTAAGAAGGCAACTGATTACCATAAGTGAAATATATCAAATCAAATTGTATTTGTCACATACACGTGTTTAGCAGATGTGTAGCGAAATGCTTGTGTTTCTAGCTCCGACAGTGCAGTAATATCTAACAAGTAATATCTAACAATTTCACAACATATACCCAATACACACAAATCTAAGTAAGGAATGGAATTTAAGAATATATACATATATGGACAAGCGGCATTGACTAAGATACAGTAGAATATTATAGAATACAGTATATACATATGAGATGAGTTATGCAAGATATGCAAACATTATTAAAGTGACTAGTGTTCCATTTCTTAAAGTGGCCAGTGATTTCAATAGGCAGTAGCAGCCTCTAATGTGCTAGTGATTGCTATTTAACTGTCTGATGGCCTTGAGATAGAAGCTGTTTTTCATTCTCTCGGTCCCAGCTTTGATGCACCTGTACTGACCTCGCCTTCTGGATGATAGCGGGGTGAACAGGCAGTGGCTCGGGTGATTGATGTCCTTGATGATCTTTTTGGCCTTCCTGTGACATCGGGTGCTGTAGGTGTCCTGGAGGGCGCGTAGTTTGCCCCCGGTAATGCGTTCGGCAGACCGCACCACCCTCTGAATTTTACTACATCAAAATGGATAATACTATACCTTTCTCTTGTACGAGAACTTGGATTAATTTATCACCACCAATCTCCATAGAGAACTAGACCCAATTTAGATAGCCTTCCTCCTCTTGAACTTCATCAGGGCTTTGTTGCTGACCTTCAATAATGAGAGGTAAGACAAATGTTAGTGATATGAGAAGACTTGAGTGTCCCAGGGAAGCATGACCATCAACTTCTATAGGAGGAGCACCGAAATCGAATCTCACTTAGGGTCTCAGATCATCTTGAGCTGACACTGCTCCTGTGTCATGTCTAAATACACTAATGTAATTTCTACCATGTAAAAATTAAGCAAAATGGATAATATAAAATATTTTATATGTCCCTAAAGTACTTTTGTTTGTCACAAAATAACTGAGTTTGAGTTTGTCTGTTGTTGCTATTTGCACTGTAATGCACTATAAACATTTTAATATTTGATAAAACCTTCAACCTATATTCAGTCAGCAAAACAGGCTTTTTAAAATTGAAACAAATTGAGTAATCAAAGTAATGACTGACAGATTGATTATCAAAATAGTTGTTAGTTGCAGCTCTAAAAACAGTACTGAAAACACATTTGTAACAGCTTTTACTTAATTTACAAGGCCTACTGGTGACATATGTAATACTGATAAAACCATCGTTGCGTCCGTTTTGAGCGCGTCACTTGTCTCTGTGCTGCTGTGCTGTGCTGTTTGTTGCTTGGCTATCTGCCAAACTTGACGGTTTTTACTTTTTAAAAACGGTTTAATCAATCTTCATTTAACACATTTTACCAACGTCTTAGTTATTTTTTAATTGTATTTTTTTCTCACTACTTTTTTCATTCAACTTTTTCACCCCGGACGCTTTATATGGACATGGTCCTACAGGACTTCCACCAGCAGAAGGTAAGTAGTAACATTAACACTATGCCATCTAATTGCAGTCGCTGTACTCATAATATACAGGAAAACTGTCGCCTTATGGTGAGGATAGCCGTGCTGCAAGCCCAGCTTCAGATGCTATTGTTAGGCAAGGGCAATTTAAGTGTAGGAAAGGACGAAACAGCGTCTGTGCCACCAAATCAAATCAAATCAAATTGTATTTGCCACATGCGCCGAATACAACAGGTGTAGACCTTACAGTGAAATGCTTACTTACAAGCCCTTAACCAACAATACAGTTTTAAGAAAATAACAAATAAAGTGCTAAGTAAAGAATAGAAAAGTAAAAAATAAAAATAGCAAAATAATTAAAGAGCAGCAGTAAAATAAAATAACAGTAGGGAGGCTATATACAGGGGGTACCGGTACAGAGACAATGTGTGTGGGCACCGGTTAGTTTAGGTAATTGAGGTAATATGTACATGTGGGTAGTAAGTACAGATAGTAGTATAAATCCCCTCGCACAGTCCCCGCAGCCGGACAATTTTCTCAAGGCTTCTGGAAATAAATGCTGTCGGCATGCTCAACCGGTGTCGCTCATTCACCCGACATACATTTTCTGTCACGCCCTGGCTCTAGGGACTCTTTTGTGTTGAGCCAGGGTGTGTAGAGTCTATGTTTTGTGCTCTTTGTTTTCCATTCTAGGTCTTGTATTTCTATGTTGGCCAGAGTGGTTCCCAATCAGAGGCAACGAGTGTCAGCTGTTGCTGGTTGTCTCTGATTGGGAACCATATTTAAACATTCTGTTTTCCCTCAGTGTTTGTGGGATCTTGTTCCGTGTTCCTAGTAGGTTGTGTTTGAGCTAAGGACGTCACGTTATCGTTTTGTTGTTTTGTTCGTGTTATCTTTCAGATTAAATGAATATGTTTGCATTCAACGCTGCGCATTGGTCCTCTGTTCCCGACGTTCGCGACAGAAGATCCCACCAAAACTGGACCAAGCAGCGTGTCCAGGAGCCATCGCCAGGGGAATCGCTAGCGGATCTCTGTGGCAACCTCGACTGGGTCAAGCCTAGTGAAGAGCAGAGAGGGTGGACTTGGGAGCAGTGGAGGAAGAGTCTCGACTGGGTCAAGCCATGTGAGGAGGAGAGAGGCTGGAGTTGGAAGCAGAAGAGCGAGAGTTGGGCGAGAACTATAGAGGCCTGGCCCACGGGGAGCAGAGACCCCCAGAAATGTTTTAGGGGGGGGCTCACGCCGTGGACGACGGGGCAGCAGAAGGCCGCGATGGAGCGGTCCAGCGGGTTTGCAGAGGAGGCCGCCAGGTTAAGGGGGCCACTGGTCACAGAGGAGAGGGAAAGTGTGGAGGCACGGCGAGAGGTACTGGGGTGTGTTACCAGTCCGGTCCAGCCCGTTCCTGATCCCTGCATAGGGCCAGTGGTGTGTGTCCCCAGTACGGTCCGGCCTGTTCCTGTTCCTCGCATCGAGCCTGTGGTGCGTGTCGTCAGCCCGGCCCGGCCTGTTCCTGCTCCCCGCACCGAGCCTATGGTGCGCGTCGCCAGCCCGGCCCGGCCTGTTCCTGCTCCCCGCACCAAGCCTATGGTGCGCGTCGCCAGCCCGGCCCGGCCTGTTCCTGCTCCCCGCACCAAGCCTATGGTGCGCGTCGCCAGCCCGGTCCGGCCTGTTCCTGCTCCCCGCACCAAGCCTATAGTGCGCGTCGCCAGCCCGGCCCGGCCTGTTCCTGCTCCCCGCACCGAGCCTATGGTGCGCGTCGCCAGCCCGGTCCGGCCTGTTCCTGCTCCCCGCACCGAGCCTATGTTGCGCGTCGCCAGCCCGGCCCGGCCTGTTCCTTCTCCCCGCACCGAGCCTATGGTGCGCGTCGCCAGCCCGGCCCAGCCTGTTCCTGCTCCCCGCACCAAGCCTATGGTGCGCGTCGCCAGCCCGGCCCGGCCTGTTCCTGCTCCCCGCACCAAGCCTATGGTGCGCGTCGCCAGCCCAGCCCGGCCTGTTCCTGCTCCCCGCACCAAGCCTATGGTGCGCGTCGCCAGCCCGGTCCGGCCTGTTCCTGCTCCCCGCACCAAGCCTATGGTGCGCGTCGCCAGCCCGGCCCGGCCTGTTCCTGCTCCCTGCACCGAGCCTATGGTGCGCGTTGCCAGCCCGGTCTGGCCTGTTCCTGCTCCACGCACCAAGCCGATGGTGCACGTCGCCAGTCCGGCCCGGTCTGTTCCTGCTCCCCGCACCAAGTCAGTGGTGCGCGTCGCCAGCCCGGCCCGGTCCATTCCTGCTTTCCGCACCAAGTCAGTGGTGCGCTTCGTCAGCCCGGCTCGGCCTGTTCCTGCTCCCCACACCAAGCCAGTGGTGTGCGTCGTCAGTCCGACACGGCCCGTGTCTGTTCCACCGGTGCCTGGTCCGGTACCGGTCAGCTGCTCCACGTCGGAGCTAGAGCAATCCGCTCCACCAGTGTTCAGTCCAGCTCCGGCCAGCAGGGCCAGACCGGACCAGGGGTACTGTGGGGGGTTAGAGAGGGAGTGGGGATCATGCCCAGAGCCGGATCCACCGCCAAGGCGGAGTGCCCACCCGGTCCCTCCCCTGTGGTGTTCTGTTGGCGCGGTCGGAGTCCGCGCCTTTGGGGGGGGGGTACTGTCACGCCCTGGCTCTAGGGACTCTTTTATGTTGAGCCAGGGTGTGTAGAGTCTATGTTTTGTGCTCTTTGTTTTCCATTCTAGGTCTTGTATTTCTATGTTGGCCAGAGTGGTTCCCAATCAGAGGCAACGAGTGTCAGCTGTTGCTGGTTGTCTCTGATTGGGAACCATATTTAAACAGTCTGTTTTCCCTCAGTGTTTGTGGGATCTTGTTCCGTGTTCCTAGTAGGTTGTGTTTGAGCTAAGGACGTCACGTTATCGTTTTGTTGTTTTGTTCGTGTTATCTTTCAGATTAAATAAATATGTTTGCATTCAACGCTGCGCATTGGTCCTCTGTTCCCGACGTTCGTGACATTTTCAACCGATTCTCCCCATTAAGAAACGAGTCAGAGTCAGAGGCCGAGCCTTCTCAGGTCTCTTTGTCAGAAGGTGATGTTTACGCGGCGAGTGAAGTCAGACGCAGGACACAGAGAATCAGGTAGACTACTTTACTGAACGTAACGCACAAAACAAACGTCTCCAACACTAGAGGGAAAATACCATATGCGTAATATGGAAAAATAGCTAGGCCGAACATCAACTAGACATACAACAATAACACACAAATAGCAAAACGTGAGACAGGGGAAATTATAGGCTAAACAATCAAACATAATAGACAACAGGTGTACTACTCCAGACAAAACAAGACAAACACCGAAACATCGATCGGCGGTAGCTAGTACTCCGGGGACGACGAACGCCGAAGCCTGCCCGAGCAAGGAGGAGGAGCAGCCTCGGCAGAATCCGTGACACTCTCGTCCACCCATTACGGGGTCTGATCCACCGAAGCCTCCCACCATTAGCTCTGACTAATGGAAAACCCTAGTCATTGGCGACTCCATTACCCACAATATTATACATCAAAATAATCATCCAGCGATCAGACACTGTTTACCAGGGGGCAGGGCTACCGACGTAAAGGCTAATCCGAATGATGGTGCTGGCTAAGGCAAAAACTGGTGAGTGTAGAGAGTATAGGGATATTGTTATCCACGTCGGCACCAACGATGGTAGGATGAAACAGTCAGAGGTCACCAAGAGCAACATAGCTTCAGCGTGTAAATTAGCTAGAAAGATGTGTCGGCATCGAGTAATTGTCTCTGGCCCCCTCCCAGTTAGGGCGAGTGATGAGCTCTACAGCAGAGTCTCACAACTCAATCGCTGGTTGAAAACTGTTTTCTGCCCCTACCAAAAATGTGTAGATAATTGGCCCTCTTTCTGGGACTCACCCACAAACAGGACCAAGCCTGGCCTGCTGAGGAGTGACGAACTCCATCCTAGCTGGAGGGGTGCTCTCATCTTATCTACCAACATAGACAGGGCTCTAACTCCTCTAGCTCCACAATGAGATAGGGTGCAGGCCAGACAGCAGGCTGTTAGCCAGCCTGCCAGCTTAGTGGAGTCTGCCACTAGCACAGTCAGTATAGTCAGCTCAGCTATCCCAATTGAGACCGTGTTTGTGCCTCGATCTAGATTGAGCAAAACTACACATGGCGGTGTTCGCCTTAACAATCTCACTGGAATAAAGACCTCCTCCATTCTTGTCTTTATTGAAAGAGATTGTGATATCTCACATCTCAAAATAGGGCCATTTAATGTTAGATCCCTAATTTCCAAAGGCATTTATGGTCAATTAACTAATCACTTATGACAATCTTGATGTGATTGGCCTGACTGAAACATGGCTCAAGCCTGATGAATTTACTGTGTTAAATGAGGCCTCTCCTCCTGGTTACACTAGTGGCCATATCCCCAGCACATCCCGCAAAAGGTTGAGGTGTTGCTAACATTTACGATAGCACATTTCAATTTACCCCCCACAAAAATGACTGCGTTTTCGTCTTTTGAGCTTCTAGTCATGGAATCTATGCAGCCTACTCAATCACTTTTTATAGCTACTGTTTACAGACCTCCTGGGCCGTATACAGAGTTCCTCAATGAGTTCCCTGAATTCCTATCGGACCTTGTAGTCATGGCAGATTATATTCTAATATTTGGTGACTTTAATATTCACATGGAAAAGTCCACAGACCCACTCCAAAAGGCTTTCGGAGCCATCATCGACTCAGTGGGTTTTGTCCAACATGTCTCCGGACCTACTCATTGCCACAGTCATTCCCTGGATCTAGTTTTGTCCCGTGGAATAAATATCGTGGATCAAAATGTTTTTCCTCATAACCCCAGACTATCGGACGACCATCTTATTACGTTTCCAATCGCAACAAATAATCTGCTCAGATCCCAACCAAGGACCATCAAAAGCTGTGCTATAAATTCTTGGACAACCCAAATATTCCTAGAGGCCCTTCCAGACTCCCTCCACCTACTCAAGGACGTCGGAGTACAAAAAACAGTTAACGACCTAACTGAGGATCTAAATTTAACCTGGCATAATACCCTAGATGCAGTCGCACCCCTAAAAACAAAACACATTTGTCACAAGAAACTAGCTCCCTGGTTTACAGAAAATACCAGAGCCCTGAAGCAAGCTTCCAGAAAATTGGAACGGAAATGGCAGTCCACCAAACTGGAAGTCTTCCTACTAGCTTGGAAAGAAAGTACAGTGCAATATGGAAGAGCCCTCACCGCTGCTCGATCATCCTATTTTTCCAACCTAATTGAGGAGAATAAGAACAATCCAAAATACATATTTGATACTGTCGCAAAGCTAACTAAAAAGCAACATTCCCCAAGAGAGGATGCCTTTCACTTCAGCAGTGATTAATTCTTCTTCGACGAAAAGATCATGATAATTAGAAAGCAAATTACGGACTCCTCTTTGAATCTGCGTATTTCTCCGAAGCTCAGCTGTCCTGAGTCTGCACAAAACCACCAGGAACTAGGATCAATGGAGACACTCAAGTTTTTTAATCCTATATTACATTACAGTCATTTAGCAGACGCTCTTATCCAGAGCGACTTACAGTTAGTGATTACATATATTTTTTTTTTTATACTGGCCCCCCGTGGGAATCGAACCCACAACCCTGGCGTTGCAAACGCCATGCTCTATCAACTGAGCTACATCCCTGCCGGCCATTCCCTCCCCTACCCTAGACGACGCTGGGCCAATTGTGCTCCGCCCATGAGTCTCCCGGTCGCGGCCGGCTGTGACAGAGCCTGGATTCGAACCAGGATCTCTAGTGGCACAGTGAGCACTGCGATGCAGTGCCTTAGACCACTGCGCCACTTGACACATTCATGAAAATAGTCATGGCCTCTAAACCTTCAAGCTTAGAGGCCATACTGGACCCTATTCCAACTAAACTACTAAAAGAGCTACTTCCTGTGCTTGGCCCTCCTATGTTGAACATAATAAATGGCTCCCTATCCACTGGATGTGTACCAAACTCACTAAAAGTGGCAGTCATAAAGACTCTCTTGAAAAAGCCAAACCTTGACCCAGAAAATGTAAAACACTATTGGCCTATATCGAATCTCCCATTCCTCTCAGATTTTTTAGAAAAAGCTGTTGTGCAGCAATTCACTGCCTTCCTGAGGACAAATAATGTATACAAAACATTTCAGTCTGGATTTAGACCCCATTATAGCATTGAGACTGCACTCATAAAGGTAGTAAATGACATTAGAACATGGCTGTACAGACTCCCTGGTTTGAATCCAGGCTGTATCACAGCCGGTTGTGATACAGCCTGGATTCAAACCAGGGAGTCTGTAGTGACGCCTCAAGCACTGAGATGCAGTGCATTAGACCGCTGCGCCACTCGGGAGCCACTATTGTGTTCACTATATATTTTACCTCATGGTGATGTCATTCGGAAACACAATGTTAACTTTCATTGCTATGCGGATGACACACAGCTGTACATTTAGAAGAAACATGGTGAAGCCCCAAAAATGCCTACCCTGGAAGCCTGTGTTTCAGACATAAGGAAGTGGATGATGGCAAATTGTTTACTTTTAAACTCGGAAAAAACTGAGATGCTAGGTCCCAAGAAACAAAGAGATCTTCTGTTGGATCTGACAATTAATGTTGATGGTTGTACAGTCGCTGGTTGAAAACTGGACCCAGATCTCTCTTTTGATGAGCATATCAAGAATATTTCAAGGACAGCTGTTTTCCATCTTCGTAACATTGCAAAAATCAGATTTCTTTTTTTACAAACATGATGCAGAAAAGCTGATCCATGCTTTTTTCACTTCTAGATTAGACTACTGCAATGCTCTACTCTCCGGCTACCCGGATAAAGCACTAAATAAACTTCAGTTAGTGCTAAACACGGCTGCTAGAATCTTGACTAGAACCCAAAATATATATAATATTACTCCAGTGCTAGCCTCTCTACTCTGGCTTCATGTTAAGGCTAGGGCTGATTTCAAGGTTTTACTGCTGACCTACAAAGCATTACATGGGCTTGCTCCTACCTATCTCTCCTATTTGATCCTGCCGTACATACCTACACGTACGCTACGGTCACAAGACGCAGGCCTCTTTATTGCCCCTAGAATTTCTAAGCAAACAGCTGGAGGCAGGGCTTTCTCCTATAGAGCTCCATTTTTATGGAATGGTATGCCTATCCATGTGAGAGACGCAGACTCGGCCTCGACCTTTAAGTCTTTACAGAAGACTCATCTCTTCAGTAGGTCCTATGATTGATTGTAGTCTGGCCCAGGGTTGCGAAGGTGAACGGAAAGGCACTGGAGCGACAAACCGCCCTTGCTGTCTCTGCCTGGCCGGTTCCCGTCTCTCCATTGGGATTCTCTGCCTCTGACCCTATAACGGGTGAGTCACTGGCTTACTGGTGCTTTCCATGCCATCCCTAGGAGGGGTGCGTCACTTGAGTAGGTTGAGTCACTGACGTGATCTTCCTGTCCGGTTTGTCGCCCCCTCAGGCTTGTGCAGTGGAGGAGATCTTCACGGGCTATACTCAGCCTTGTCTCAGGTTAGTAGGTTGGTGGTCTGTTGATATCCCCCTGGTGATGTGGGGGCTGTGCTTTGGCAAATTGGGTGGGGTTATATCCTGCCTGGTTGGCCCTGGGGTATCGTCGGACGGGGCCACAGTGTCTCCCGACCCCCCCTGTCTCAGCCTCCAGTATCTATGCTACAATAGTCTATGTGCAGGGGGGCTAGGGTCAGTCTGTTAAATCTGGTGTTATTCTCCTGTCATATCCGGTGTCCTGTGTGAATTTAAGTATGCTCCCTCTAATTCTCTTTCTCTCCCTCTCTCCCTCCCCTCCCGGAGGACCTGAGCCCTAGGACTATACCTCAGGACTACCTGGCCTGATGACTCCTTGCTGTCCCCAGTCCACCTGGTCATGCTGCTGCTCCAGTTTAAACTCTTCTGTCTGCGGCTATGGAACCCTGACCTATTTACCGGATGTGCTACCTTGTCCCAGACCTGCTGTTTTCAACTCTCTCTCTCTCTACCTAACCTGCTATTTCAACCTCAAATGCTGTTGTAGCAAATTTGTCCTTATACTGATCAAAGAACCAAAAGTATTTTCCGAGTTTTTATAGAATTAAGATAGGCTTTATTACAATAGACAAAGCCGAGGTGGTTTGCAAAGCATCTCCCTTCTACCTCTCAGCTCTCAGTTTATATAGTCATATTTGCATACATTTTAGCTTAAAACCTCTCCCTCTTGGATTCCCACACCACTGTCTTCAGTTTCCTGGAGATCGATTGTTGGACATGGCAGGTCCACACTCAATCTCTCAAACATACCCAAGCCCAACCCCTCTCTCCCCTCCCGTCATGCTGTAATTAACCATGAAGACGCCCAAGGAAAGACAAAGGGTCCAGCCTGAACTCTGTTCGACTCTGGCTCCATTTTCAGGACGTTGTCTGAGGAGAGAGGCAAAAGGCAACAGTCTGGTTTCAGTCTCTGATAAGGTAGGACAGCCGTGGATTAGGTAAGTGCGAGGAATTCGACCCGAGGTCAGATACCCATTTCACACACACAAAACCAGTGAGAGGAACCATTTAAATTCTTGCCTAGCAACAGATAGGTACCCATGTTTAACCCTGGCTCCGTGTTCGTCATGTTTATGATTAACTTTGTTTATCTCATAGTTCACTGAAAAATACTCATCAATTCCCGACTATGAAAAGCCAAATTACATTTACTCCTGATGTACTGACCGGTTGCAACCTCTACAACCACTGTGATTATTATTTGACCCTGCTGGTCATCTATGAACGGTTGAACATCTTTGAGAAATATCTGGCCTTAATGGCCATGTACTGTTATAATCTCCACCCGGCACAGCTAGAAGGGGACTGGCCACCCCTCAGAGCCTGGTTCCTCTCTAGGTTTTTTCCTAGGTTTCTGCTTTTCTAGGGAGTTTTTCCTAGCCACCGTGCTTCTACATCTGCATTGCTTGCAGTTTGGGGTTTTAGGCTGGGTTTCTGTATAGCACTTTGTGACATCAATTTGATTGATGATTGATTGCCTGAATAGCTCACAAGAATAATAAATTAGGGCAGCAGCAGTGGTGCAAGCTTCCCCAGTCGTGCCATGCTGCCCTTCCCGGCCTGCCACCATGACATTTAACCTAAATACCTGTGGGAAACACTGCTCAGGATGGGTGGCAAAGCAGGCTAAATGTTGAAAATCTTGGAGAGACTGTCCAGTAAATAATGCATGAAATATCCCAAAAGCCTGATCATTAAAAACACCCTTTTACATACACTTTGTGAGCTAAAAGTTTCCTCAGAGTGAATATAGGTAAACAAAGCTGATGGCTTTTTCAAAGTCAAATTTGCTCATAATTCTGTGTTGATCGACAACTGTAACAATCACAATGCACCTCTCACCTTTCTCAGGTTTTCGGCATTCTTGTCAGGGTCCTTGAGCTCCGTGCAATGCCATCCTCTATAATATCAACTTGCCTCAAGTGTACTCCCTGTGCAAATCTGCAATACTGCAACAAAGAAATTAGCAAATCAGATCAATTGTATATGACAATAGAAACCCAAATCTTTTTTTCATAAATTAAACCCACAATAGGCCCCAGACTCAACCCACTGAGACCCAGCTTTTGGTAACACAACCTTAACTTGCCCTTAAACCACATTCTCTTCAGCCTGGAGAGACCTGCTCGCCCTACCTTGTTCCACTTCTGTACTAACCTATGCCACGGAACACTAACTAATATGTAATTACTTAGCAGAAAGACCCACACTCACCAGTACCTTGTGTATGGTTGTTATGCATAATTTTTTGGGGGGCTGAAAGAGCATGGACTTTCTGTGGTTGACCGCTATTAACAAACAAAGTGGTCCAAATTATGTATTTTCTGACCTTGGCAGGTCTACCACTAGCCCAACCAGTTAATCAATAATGAAGCATGCCATCCCAGTGTAAAAACAAAACAAAAAGTGTTAGCCCCTGATTGTGAACCACTTTCTCAAAATGTCATTATTATTAATTTAAACTTTTCAATTTTTTTTGGGGGGGGGGGGGGGGGGGGGGGGGGGGGGGGTAGATCAGCTTTAATATTGCAGATAGATTGTAACTTACATCAATGTAATTGTCTGCATCACTTCCAATCCCCCATATGTTTTTTTTTTCTTGCAAATATATATGTACAGTGGGGAAAAAAAGTATTTAGTCAGCCACCAATTGTGCAAGTTCTCCCACTTAAAAAGATGAGAGAGGCCTGTAATTTTCATCATAGGTACACGTCAACTATGACAGACAAAATTAGAAAAAAATATCCAGAAAATCACATTGTAGGATTTTTAATGAATTTATTTGCAAATTATGGTGGAAAATAAGTATTTGGTCAATAACAAAAGTTTCTCAATACTTTGTTATACACCCTTTGCTGGCAATGACACAGGTCAAATGTTTTTCCGTAAGTCTTCACAAGGTTTTCACACACTGTTGCTGGTATTTTGGCCCATTCCTCCATGCAGATCTCCTCTAGAGCAGTGATGTTTTGGGGCTGTCGCTGGGCAACACGGACTTTCAACTCCCTCCAAAGATTTTCTATGGGGTTGAGATCTGGAGACTGGCTAGGCCACTCCAGGACCTTGAAATGCTTCTTACGAAGAACTCCTTCGTTGCCCGGGCGGTGTGTTTGGGATCATTGTCATGCTGAAAGACCCAGCCACGTTTCATCTTCAATGCCCTTGCTGATGGAAGGAGGTTTTCACTCAAAATCTCACGATACATGGCCCCAGTCATTCTTTCCTTTACACGGATCAGTCGTCCTGGTCCCTTTGCAGAAAAACAGCCCCAAAGCATGATGTTTCCACCCCCATGCTTCACAGTAGGTATGGTGTTCTTTGGATGCATCTCAGCATTCTTTGTCCTCCAAACACGACGAGTTGAGTTTTTACCAAAAAGTTATATTTTGGTTTCATCTGACCATATGACATTCTCCCAATCCTCTTCTGGATCATCCAAATGGACTCTAGCAAACTTCAGACGGGCCTGGACATGTACTGGCTTAAGCAGGGGGACACGTCTGGCACTGCAGGATTTGAGTCCCTGGCGGAGTAGTGTGTTACTGATGGTAGGCTTTGTTACTTTGGTCCCAGCTCTCTGCAGGTCCTTCACTAGGTCCCCCGTGTGGTTCTGGGATTTTTGCTCACCGTTCTTGTGATCATTTTGACCCCACGGGGTGAGATCTTGCGTGGAGCCCCAGATCGAGGGAGATTATCAGTGGTCTTGTATGTCTTCCATTTCCTAATAATTGCTCCCAGAGTTGTTTTCTTCAAACCAAGCTGCTTACCTATTGCATATTCAGTCTTCCCAGCCTGGTGCAGGTCTACAATTTTGTTTCTGGTGTCCTTTGACAGCTCTTTGGTCTTGGCCATAGTGGAGTTTGGAGTGTGACTGTTTGAGGTTGTGGACAGGTGTCTTTTATACTGATAACAAGTTCAAACAGGTGCCATTAATACAGGTAACGAGTGGAGGACAGAGGAGCCTCTTGAAGAAGAAGTTACAGGTCTGTGAGAGCCAGAAATCTTGCTTGTTTGTAGGTGACCAAATACTTATTGTCCACCATAATTTGCAAATAAATTCATTAAAAATCCTACAATGTGATTTTCTGGATTTTATTTTCTCAATTTGTCTGTCATAGTTGACGTGTACCTATGATGAAAATTACAGGCCTCTCTCATCTTTTTAAGTGGGAGAACTTGCACAATTGGTGGCTGACTAAATACTTTTTTTCCCCACTGTATATACATACACACACACACATACATACGTATATACATACATATATACACATACATATACATTTCCTTTTTTAAAAATATATTTCCCCTTATTACTTTCCAACCCCACCACCCCTTCCCTAATTGGAGTAAACTAGTGAACAACAATGCTTAGGCCTCTACTTCCAGCTTATACATACTATATACATTTTATGGACACAGTCAATTTAAAAATAATTATATTTTGTTTGTTTTTACACCTGAACTTCCTCTACCCTCAACCTCTCCGATCATTTTCATGATGTCCATCCGGTTTGCTTCTATATGCCATATCTTTCTAACTGTGCTCTTTCACAAAAATGCCATATCTTTCTAACTGTGCTCTTTCACAAAAGCTCTCCACCAATAACCTATATACTTATTATGGACACAGTATGCTTAGATTATTAGTTATCTTGTTGTTATTAGTTGTTGTTAGTTGTTATTAGTCCCATCCTTCAACTCCATTCAACACCACCCATCTATCTCTTAACACCATCCATATTGGATTTCTATTTGCCATATATTTTTCAACTGTACTGTGATGTTTTACAAAAGTTCTGAACCTTTCTATTCTCATTGTTTCTACAGATTGTAAATTGAAAATAAACATTTTTGCCAAAAGTATTATTATATCATTGATCGATAGACTATGACTTTTCAGATCAACCAGTAATGCTATCTGCATTAGCTCATGCTCAAGTGTGCCAGCCTTTTGGCACCCTACTTCTCTGGGAAGTCCCAGAAGGCCTACTTCGTCTTGAATGCCGACCAGGCAGCGAATTATGAGGGACTCAAACGTGAGATCCTGAGCCGTTATGGATTCAGCCTGGCATGCCGTGCACAACTGGTCCACGACTGGGCCTTTGACTCCACCAACTGACTGACGTACCGTCCCTCCTGATTATCGATAAGGTCGTCCTGGGTCGGTACCTTTGGGCCCTCCCCTACGAGATGAGGAAGGCCGCAAGCATGCAGAACCCCCAAAGCCTGGAGGATTTGCTGACCACGGTGGAAACCCACCTGAACACCCAGGACCTGCTGAAAGGGGCCCGGAAAGAGCGGATGCGGGAAGGGTGACAAAAAGCACAGAGAAAGGCGAGGGGCTGAAGGGCGCCCGGAAGGAACCAGCCTGAGGCCGTGAAGCAGGAGGGCGACCCGAACCGACGATGACGTCCGCTGCTAGACCCAAATCAGAGGTGTTGCTATGAGCACGGTTAGCCGGGACACCTCGCGTGGAGCTGCCCCGGCCGGGAGGAGTCCATGCCCACCGCGTAACCTGGATGGCGAGATACATCACCTCCTGTTGGGCGCACACCGAGATGGCCCCTCCGATGGTACCATTACGAATCTATGGCATCAACACCAGTGCTCTGATGGACTCCGGCAGCATGGTGACCTTGGCCCAACCATAGTGGCTCACACGAGAGGGGAAAGACAAACGGGGAGACGAGGAGATGATGGTGTCCTGTGTACACGGGGATATGAAGAGGTACCCAACCGTGCCGGTGCGGATAACCACCCCAAGAGGGGAGTGCCAGATGCACATGGGGGCAATTCCTAATCTGCCCGTGCCCATTCTCCTCGGTAGGGATTGCCCTCTCTTCCAGGCACTGTGGAGGAGGGACCTGGGGAGGCGAGCGCACAAGGTAGGAAGGAGAGGAAAAAGGACGGTCACCTGCACAACCCACGCCCCGCCGCGAGAAGTAACCACTGGGCCCGAGTCGGACCAGGATGAGGAAGACGACCCCGCGCCGGGAAACGAGCCATCGTCCGAGGAGGACCTCAGGCTCCCTTTTGTATAGGTGGAGGCACCAGACGGGCCACCAGACACAGGAATCCTCACGGGCCAGTTCGGGACGGCCCAGTTAGAGAACCCCAACCTCCAGAATGCAAGGGGCCAGTTGATCACGGTGGATGGTGCGCTGGTACCCGGGGTAAGTGAGTGGCCCTACCCAAAATTCGGCATCAAGCATAATTTATTCGATCAGGTAGTAAAGCGCAATTGGGAGACGAAACACTTGTTACTCCTACCCACCCAGTACATTAGTACTGTCATGCAACTCGCCCACACCCACCTGCACGGGTCACACCCAGGGATGGAGAAAACCCGGAAGTGGATCGGAAATCGGTTCCACTGGCCCTGAGTCAAGCGCGCCGTGGAAGACTGCTGCCGTACCTGCCCGTAATCTTTTACGGATAAAACAGCTGAGGATCAGCATGTACCATCCACAAACGGACGGGCTAGTCGAACACTTCAATAAGACCCTAAAGCAGATGCTGAAGAAGGTCATCGAGAGAGACGGGAGGAACTGGGACCGTCTGTTGCCCCACCTGATGTTCTCGGTGTGCGACGTACCCCAATCGTCCACTGGGTTCTCCCCCTTTGAGCACCTGTATGGCTGTCGGCCCCGCGGACTGCTGGACCTAGCCAAGGAGATCTGGGAGGACCAACCGACCCCCCTTCGCAGCGTGGTGGAACACGTGGAGGAGATGAGGGCGAGGATGAAGGCGATTAAGCCAGTGGTGAGCCCAGGACCATGTATACAACCGGGGTGCCCAACCATGAGAGTTCCACCCGGGTGAGAAGGTCTTGGTACTGATCCACACAACAGAGAGAAAATTCCTGGCTACGTGGCATGGGCCCTATGACATCGTTGAGCGGGTAGGTGACATCAATTATAAAGTCAGCCAACCTGGGCGGAGAAAAACCCCTCCAGCTTTACCATATGAACCTACTGATGAGATGGCACAAACGAGAGGCGCTGTGCACAACGTGGACCTGGCCACAGCAGAATCCGCCCTCCGTCGAAGTTTCCATGGGGGAAGACCTCAGCCCGAACCAACGACAAGCGTTCCGAGAGTTGGTCCAGTGGAATACGGCCATGTTCTCCGAGGCGCCGGGGCGCACGGATCTCGTGGAATATCATATCCACACACGTCTGGGAGAAAAAGTGCGTTAACAGCCATACCGGAAACCAGAAGCCCGGAGGGCGGCGGTCCAGCGGGAAGTGATTACAGTGAGGGAAAAAAGTATTTGATCCCCTGCTGATTTTGTACGTTTGCCAACTGACAAAGAAATTATCAGTCTATAATTTTAATGGTAGGTTTATTTGAACAGTGAGAGACAGAATAACAACAACAAAATCCAGAAAGAAACCCATGTCAAAAATGTTATAAATTGATTTGCATTTTAATGAGGGAAATAAGTATTTGACCCCCTCTCAATCAGAAAGATTTCTGGCTCCCAGGTCTCTTTTATACAGGTAACGAGCTGAGATTAGGAGCACACTCTTAAAGGGAGTGCTCCTAATCTCAGTTTGTTACCTGTATAAAAGACACCTGTCCACAGAAGCAATCAATCAATCAGATTCCAAACTCTCCACCATGGCCAAGACCAAAGAGCTCTCCAATGATGTCAGGGACAAGATTGTAGACCTACACAAGGCTGGAATGGGCTACAAGACCATCGCCAAGCAGCTTGGTGAGAAGGTGACAACAGTTGGTGCGATTATTCGCAAATGGAAGAAACACAAAACAACAGTCAATCTCCCTCGGCCTGGGGCTCCATGCAAGATCTCACCTCGTGGAGTTGCAATGATCATGAGAACGGTCAGGAATCAGCCCAGAACTACACGGGAGGATCTTGTCAATGATCTCAAGGCAGCTGGGACCATAGTCACCAAGAAAACAATTGGTAACACACTATGCCGTGAAGGACTGAAATCCTGCAGCGCCCGCAAGATCCCCCTGCTCAAGAAAGCACATATACATGCCTGTCTGAAGTTTGCCAATGAACATCTGAATGATTCAGAGGTGAACTGGGTGAAAGTGTTGTGGTCAGATGAGACCAAAATGGAGCTCTTTGGCATCAACTCAACTCGTCGTGTTTGGAGGAGGAGGAATGCTGCCTATGACCCCAAGAACACCATCCCCACCGTCAAACATGGAGGTGGAAACATTATGCTTTGGGGGTGTTTTTCTGCTAAGGGGACAGGACAACTTCACCACATCAAAGGGATGATGGACAGGGCCATGTACCGTCAAATCTTGGGTGAGAACCTCCTTCCCTCAGCAAGGGCATTGAAAATGTGTCGTGGATGGGTATTCCAGCATGACAATGACCCAAAACACACGGCCAAGGCAACAAAGGAGTGGCACAAGAAGAAGCACATTAAGGTCCTGGAGTAGCCTAGCCAGTCTCCAGACCATAATCCCATAGAAAATCTGTGGAGGGAGCTGAAGGTTTGAGTTGCCAAACGTCAGCCTCGAAAACCTTAATGACTTGGAGAAGATCTGCAAAGAGGAGTGGAACAAAATCCCTCCTGAGATGTGTGCAAACATGGTGGCCAACTACAAGAAACGTCTGACCTCTGTGATTGCCAACAAGGGTTTTGCCAGCAAGTACTAAGTCATGTTTGACAGAGGGGTCAAATACTTATTTCCCTCATTAAAATTAAAATCAATTTATAACATTTTTGACATGCGTTTTTCTGGATTTTTGTTGTTGTTATTCTGTCTCTCACTGTTCAAATAAACGTACAAAGTCAGCAGGGGATCAAATACTTTTTTCCCTCACTGTAAGCAATATATAAATGCAGATGTACAAACTATGGCATAAATGATGATAAGTGGTTAAGAGGCAAGCCGTAATTTCAATTAAGACATGAGCGAGCTGAGACGGATGTAGCCTATATGCCGCCTATTCGTTCAGCACTTTTGAAATGGACAGCGACATAATGCAGAACATGGGCCGTTCTTACACTGTTCTCCATGTACACCGAGTCTGAACAGTGGGCTAAATTAACAGGGGCACATTAGCAGACAATGAAAGCTCTTACAATGGGGGCACGTATTCCCTCATTAAAATGCAAATAAATTTATAACATTTTTTACATGCGTTTTTCTGTATTTTTTTGTTGTTATTCTGTCTCTCACTGTTCAAATAAACCTACCATTAAAATTACAGACTGATCATTTCTTTGTCAGTGGGCAAACGTTCCCTCACTGTACAATGCTAGAGATGGGTGTACTGAAGGAGTCCCACAGTGAGTGGTCTAGCCCTATAGTGCTTGTACCGAAACCGGACGGAACCGTTCGCTTCTGCAATGACTTCCAGGGCCTGAACGAGGTCAGTAAATACGATGCCTACCCATGTCCGGGTGAAAGAACTGATCGACCGCTTGGTGAAGGAGAGATACATCAGCACCCTGGACCTGACGAAGGGGTACTGGCAGGTGCCGCTGGCAGCGGCCTCCCGGGAGAAAATGGCCTTCTTCATCCCGGGGGGCTATACCACTACCGGGTTCTTCCTTTCGGGCTCCACGGGGCCCCAACGACCTTCCAGCGACTCATGGACCGTGGGCTGCTGCTTATTTGGATTGTATAATCGTGCACAGTGACAGTTGGGAGTCCCATCTCTGTAGGCTACAGGCGGTGGTTGATGCGCTAAGGGATGTGGGGTTGACCGCAAACCCCCACAACTGCAAGCTGGGCTACGCCGAGGTGGAATACTTGGGCTATCGAATCGGGCGGGGAAACTTGAAGCCCCAAGAAATAAAAATTGTAGCCATTAGGGATTGGTCGGTCCCCCGAACCAAGAGGCAGGTGAAGTTATTCCTGGGATTAGCAGGCTACTACAGTCAATTTGTAACTAACTTTACCGCAATAGCTTCTCCCCTCACATACCTGACGAAGGGATGGCTACCCCATACGGTCTGATGGATGGAGGACACAGAGGCGGCATTCCAGGCCCTGAAGGATGCGCTATGTTTGCACCCAGTACTCATCACCCCGGACTTCTCAAAAACCTCCTGGTCCAGACAGATGTGTCTGACACAGGGGTGGGGGCCGTCTTGTCCGAATAGTAGGAAGGCGAGGAGCACCCCATCATGTGTGTCAGCAGTAAACTCCTCCAAAGGGAGAAGAGGTACTTGATTGTCGAGAAGGTGTGCCTCGTGGTGAAGTGGGCGCTGGACACCCTCAAGTATTACCTCCTCGGGAGGAAGTTCACCCTGATCACCAACCATGCCCCCCTTGTGTGGATGGCAAGAGGTAAGGACACAAATGACCACGTCACCCACTGGTTCCTGTCCTTACAGTGATTCTCTTTCTCTGTCATCCACTGGTCGGGGGCCCGGCACTGCAATGCGGACGCCCTCTCCAGGAGGGATGCAAACCTAGCCTTGAGCACGCCTCCCTCCCGGTCAGGGCTACGAGGGGGGGTATCCTGGGAGGTCTACCCCGGGGGTTGGTGATAGAGGGGAGGTATGTGCCGCGACATTGGCTCCCTCTGCTAGGAGTACCCAGGCTGGGCACCCCGACCCTGATGGCACCAATTAGGGGTAATTAGAGGAGAGTGCCAACCAGCCGTGCAGGCCACATAAATGGAGCACCGTGGCACACCGCGGGGGAGAAAAAGAGAGAGGCAAGGAGTGAGCCGACAGAGGGGAACGAAGCTCCCGGAGGCACGGAGCTGAATATAAGAAGCCAACCTTAAGTTATTTTGTTGTTGCATTTATTTTTTGTTCCCTAGTAAAGTCGTTTTTTTCTGACTAGAACCTCCCTGTCTCTGTGTCCATCAATGTGTGCTCAACCCAACACCCCTTGGTTTACCACAACATTTACATATTCAAACATTTGTTACAGTATTCCTCATTTCAAACTTTCCCAAAGTTCTCTAGGCCAATCAATACCATGCCGGATCATTTTCTGTTTGTGGCCACTGATAGGACACCGCACAGATTTCTTGAGCAGGCCTTTCTTCTGGAGGTATTTGATAACCTTCTTTTTTGTTTTTTCTGATGTTTTTTGCCGACAATATATCACATAGGACACTAGCCGTGTTCAATTCAAAATCCTTGGGTCAGGTAAAAACAGTAATGGATTTGGGCGCACACTTTAAGAGTTAAAATTTGTATCTAGCTGGAAATTGTGGAAATTGTCCTGAAATACCCACGTGCAGGAAACTGTAGTAAAGTTACTCAGCAAAAAAAAGATGTTCACTTGTTCCATGTTGTTGAACAACATCGAGGATGGGGCCCTGTGTAGCTCAGTTGGTAGAGCATGGCGCTTGCAACGCCAGGGTTGTGGGTTCGCTTCCCACGGGGGGGGCAGCGTGAAAAAATGTATGCACTCACTAACTGTAAGTTGCTCTGGATAAGAGCGTCTGCTAAATAACTAAAATGTAAAAATGAGGACAAAAGCGCAGTTACAGTCAATCTTGACCAAGGACAATCAAGGTAAATAAGTAGTAAGTCATTAATGTAGTTAAAATGTAGATTTGAATGTGTCTTGATAATCGGTGTGACATCGCAGAGGCGCCTTTTGTGGGACCATCTCGTTCTCGGTCCCAGCCTGCCATTATCAACATAGCTAGCTAGCTAGCTAAGGTTAGCTAAAGACTAAGTGACACATCTGAAATTTACCTGGTTTACACAAACAGCAGTTAGCTAGTTGTATTTTGCAAATTATATTATCTTCACTTAGTTTATTATCTAGCTAACAATGTTACAGAGGCAAAAGGCATGTTAATCGTTGCCATAGCAGGATAAAACAGTTTGCTGACAGTGAATGTTAGTCTAGCCAGCTTACATTGGTTATCCAACTGTCAGTTAACTTTTTAATGGCTAGCTAACTACAGTAGGTAGCTAGCTAATTACATTATAATAGCATTAGCTAGAAGTCGGGCTATAGCTTGGCCATGTATAGCCATTTGTCATGTGTAGCCTGGCTATAGCTTGGCTATGTGTAGCCGAATAGAAGCTCACTCAAATAGTCTGGATCTAATTTAGATGTCCTTCACAAGCAAAGGTAAAGTCACTAGCCTATACAATAGCCTAGTTAGCTAGCTAGCTAGCAACCTCAGTTAATACGCAAAATAAGGTTAATGTTACTAGCTAGGCTAGTCTACTGTCAGTGTGGTGCTAGCTAAGGTTAGCTTAGCCAAACCATTTGCTGGTAGTTACTGTTAGCTAGACAAGCTGGCTGCTTTAGCTTGCTAGCTAGTTGTATGCCATAGCTCTAGCCAGCTCATTTGAAGTTGTTTACAATGGATTCCTTTTGGAGTGCATGACACTTTTTTCAACAGTACTTTGGTTTAAACTGAAAATGTGTTCTTTGCTCATCCATAGAATGTCACGTAAAAGGACTTAAAAACAATGCAAGAACATGGCCTCATCAGCAGAGGATGATGCCATAACCAAAGTGGTAGTTGTCGAGATCCCTAAGCAAGAGGTACAGGAACCAACTGTGGTTGCTATAGATGATGATATACCTCCCATAGATGGTAAGTATTGCCTGATTCATCATCATTTTGGGGAGAAAGTTAAATATCTAACATGACCAAAGCACCAGACTCTGTTGGCTCTTTGATATTGTTTATGTGACGTGTCTGTAATATTGACACTGCAAAGTGCTAGCTAGTAGGTAGATCCTTTTGTAAGTAAGCTTCAGTTCATGTTTCAGTTCAGAAGTTGGTAAAGAGATTTTGATAACTTGCAATACTGTGCTTCTGAGAAGGGATGGTTCCACTCTCTTCTCCCTGCAGCTGGTCTGTGTGTATCGTCAAGGACATGAGGCGACTCAGAGATAACCTGCGCCTCGGGATAAAGATCAAACTTGAGGGACAGAACAACCTGTTATTGTTTTGTATCATCTTTGCTTCTGAGTAACTTGGTCACACGTCATAAGACAAAGAGCCTCTGAGAAGTGACCACAGTGTCTCAGGCCATCCTGTTTCTTCTCATATCTTTCAATGGCACAGCTGTGTGGAGATATGAGGTGAACAGAGGATGGCTTGAACAGAGAGGAGTAATGGAACTGGCGTCATCACTTGTTTGTGCACTATGAACTGATACACACAGCCACAAGAAGATAACAAGGTAGCTTGTTTTCTTCCGAGCTGACGTGGAGGAGTGGAACTGTCACGATCGTCGGGAACAGATGAGGACCAAGGCGCAGCGTTGCAGACGAACATACTCTTTATTTGTGAAACACGACCAAAACAACAAAAAAACGATAACGTGACAGTCAACGGTCAAACACAAACCAACTCGAACAAGATCCCACAACCACTGTGGGCAAACAGCTTGTTTAAATGTGGTTCCCAATCAGAGACAACCAGCCACAGCTGACACTCGTTGCCTCTGATTGAGAACCACACTGGCCAACATAGAAATGGAACACATAGAATACAAATGAAACTCACACCCTGGCTCAACATACAAGTGTCCCCAGAGCCAGGGCGTGACACGAACCAGCCATGACTAAGCATTTTTAGGTCCACTATATAAGACGTCTGTTTATCTCTGTATGTCAGAGCTCTCGACCAGCCTCATTATTATCTGTAAGTGTGTGAACTAGAATCTTTGTGAACTAGTTAAGACTTTAAAGCAAAAAGCCCTGTGTGGGCTACAGCCCTGTGTGGACCGAGAAGAGTGCTATAGAAATTTAGAGAATGCATTACAATGATATGGTATAAAATAGTAAGGTGCACCTGTGATTGTTTTAAACCAAACCCCATTTTAGAAATAATAAAATATTTTTGTAGAATTGAGGTCCACAGCCAACAGATAGCCCTAATAGATCAGTAAGAGTTTAATAGAAATGGGGTAATGCCATGGTTGACCATAGTGAGGTGTAGGTGCACAAGGTGTATTATACCAGGGACAAACCCTGAGGTTGAAATTACAGACTATAAAGTTAGGCTAGCTATACATTATAGAAGGTCCCAAATTGATCAGTGAATGCTCAGAACGGTATGGACCCTGTGGGAATCACGTAGACATACATTCCGACAGACCACGATTGTTAGTGTATGGGGAAATAGAATCATTGTAACAAACCCGCCACTGCAGAAATGAATAGAGCAATATTTTGAGGGACTTTGCTCCCCTTCCAAAGTTTATATTTTCCCAATTTTCCTGTCCTGCTAAGCATTCAAAATGTAATGGGTACATTTGGGTGTCAGGGAAAATGTATGGAGTAAAAATAACATTGTTTTCTTTAGGAATATAGTGGTGTAAAAGTAAAAGTTGTCAAAAATATAAATAGTAAAGTAAAGTACAGATACCCAATAAACTACTTAAATTGTACTTTAAAGTATTTTTACTTAAGTACTTTACACCACTGTCTGTACCCTATTCTTAAACACCACAGGGCCAGAAAGTGTGCCTGGAGTTGGACAAGCTCTCCATTAACAACCAGCTCTTCAGGGACTCCAAGATAACAACCTGGTTGTCAGTAACCCTGCAATGCTGAGCCAGTAATTCCCAATTAGGCCTACACAACACTACATACTTATTTTTCTATCTCTCTCTGTCACGGTCATTGAAGAACGGGTCAGACCAAGGCGCAGCGTGAAAGGCATACATGTTTATTTCACCGATAAACACAAGAACAAAACAACAAACCAAACGACACGTGACGTCCTAAGGCTAAACACAATACAAGCCTCCACACGGAACAAGATCCCACAACTAATGAATGCAAACAGGCTGCCTAAGTATGATCCCCAATCAGAGACAACGAGCGACAGCTGTCTCTGACTGGGAGTCACACCCGGCCAAACATAGAAACACAACACCTAAACTGAGAACATAGAAAATACAACATAGAACTCCACACCCTGACTCAACATACTAGAGTCCCATACGTCAGGGTGTGACACTCTCACTCTCTTCCCTTGCGCTGTCTCTGCGTTCTTGCGGACTGTGGATATGTGACACTATAATCATCCACGAGTGACACTTATAAAAACATTTATAGATGGAAATGCACTGAAATTATATCGGCCTGAATGCCATTCCATTAAGGGGACTAGGTACTGTAAGGTCAAAGTGGAGGAAAAATAAGTCAAAACTGTAACTAGGCCACTCTGGAACATTCAATGTCGTCTTGGTAAGCAACTCCAGTGTATATTTAGCCTTGTGTTTTAGGATATTGTCCTGCTGAAAGGTGAATTCATCTCCCAGTGTCTGTTGGAAAGAAGACTGAACCAGGTTTTCCTCTAGGATTGTGCCTGTGCTTAGCTCTATTCCATTTATTTTTATCCTAAAAAACTCCCTAGTCCTTGCAGATTACAAGCATACCCATAACTTGATGCAGCCACCACCATGCTTGAAAATATTTTTGAGCGGTACTCAGTGACATGTTCTGTTGGATTTGACCCAAACAGAACACTTTGTATTCAGGAATAAAGTTAATTTCTTTACCACATTTGAGCAGTTTTACTTTAGTGCCTAATTGCAAACAGGATGCATGTTTAGGAATATTTTTATTCCGTAAAGGCTTCCATCTTTTCACTCTGTCATTTAGGTTAGTATTGTGGAATAACTACAATGTTGTTGATCCATCCAGCCATTAAACTCTGTAACTGTTTTAATGTTACAATTGGCCTCATGGTGAAATCCCTGAGTGGTTACCTTCCTCGCGGGCAACTGAGTTAGGAAGGATGCCTGTATCTTCATAGTGACCGAGTGTATTGATATACCATCCAAAGTGTAATTAATAACTTTACCATACTCAAAAGGATATTCAATGTTTGCTTTTTTTAAAAACTAATCTACCAATAGATGCCCTTCTTTGTGAGGAATTGGAAAACTTCCCAGGTCTTTGTGGTTGAATCTGTGTTTGCTAGACTGAGGGACCTTACAGATAAATGTATGTGTGTGGTACAGAGATGAGGTAGTCATTCAAAAATCATGTAAACACTGTTATTGCACACAGAGTGAGTCCATGACTTGTTAAGCACACTTTTAATCCTGAACTTATTTAGGCTTGCCATAACAAAGAGGTTAGGTACTTATTGACTCAAGATATTTCAGCTTTTCATTTTTAATTAATTTGTAAAAATGTCTAAAAACATAATTCCACTTTGACATTATGGGGTATTGTGTTTAGGCCAGTGACCACAAAATCTCAATTTAATCAATTTTAAATTCAGGCTGGAACACAACAAAATATAGAAAAAGTCAAGGGGTGTGAATACTTTCTGAAGACACTGTAGATGCGGTGCCTACTGCAAATATAGTCTAGGCATGCTGCTGTATATGTGCTAGTCTGTAACACCCTGGCTCTGGGACTCTATATGTTGAGCCAGGGTGTGTTCTTTCTATGTGGTGTATTTCTATGTTGGGAGTTCTAGTTTGTTTATTTCTATGTTGGCCTGAGTGACTCCCAATCAGAGGCAACGAGTGTCAGCTTTTGGCTGGTTGTCTCTGATTGGGAGCCATATTTAAACTGTCTGTTTTTCCCTTTGTGTTTGTGGGTTCTTGTTCCGTGTTGGTCTATGTTACCTAGGACGTTATGAGTCGTTTGTTGTTTTTGTTTACTGTCCGTGTTTATCGCTAATGATAAATAAACATGTTCGTTCATCACGCTGCGCCTTGGTCCTCCTCTCTTAACGACGATCGTGACAGAAGAACCCACCATACAAGGACCAAGCAGCGTGTCCAGGAGCAGGCAGACTGGACATGGGAGGAAGCGCCGGGAAAGGAGATGGAGAGGTTGGCGATGGCCCAGGTGGGCAAATCGTGGTCCTGGGAGGACATGCTCGGGGGCAAAGGGCCATGGGCTAGGATTAAGGCCCTGGCGAGAGAGGCGCAGCGGCGTCAGCAGTGTCATCGTCGGACGGACGAGAGGCAACCCCCCAAAAAAATTAGGGGGGGGCACACGGCATGGGCGGCTGGGCAGCAGGACGCTGCCACAGGGCGATTTGGAGAGGAGGCCACAGGGTTTGGGGGGCCAGAAGGCAGGTTGGCGGAGCCTGGATGGAGAGCGGAACCAACTTCCCGTACTCAGGCATGGCAGCATGGGACTGGGCAGGTTCCGCGGTATGCGGAGCGGCGTTCTGTGCCACGAGTGGTCCGGCATAGTCCTGTCCGTCCTGTGCGAGCACCCCGCACGTGTTGTGCGAAGGTGGGCATGCAGCCAGGACGGAGTGTGCCGGCTCAGCGCTCGTGGCCTCCAGTGCCTCTCCTCGGTCCCGGATATCCTGCGCCAGTGTCACGTGCTGTTATGCCAGTACGGGTACACAGCCCTGTACGTCCTGTGCTGATGCCTCACACAGAGTGTGTGAGGGTAGGCATTCAGCCAGGACGGGTTGTGGCAGCTCTTCACTCCAGGTCTCCTATCCGTCTCCACAGCCCGGCCCGGCCTGTCCCTGCTCCTCGCACCAAGCCTACGGTGTGCATCGCCAGCCCGGTCCGGCCTGTCCCTGCTCCTCGCACCAAGCCTACGGTGTGCGTCGCCAGCCCGGTCCGGCCTGTCCCTACTCCACGCACCAAGCCAGGGGTGCGCATCGTCAGCCCGGTCCGGCCCGTTCCTACTCCACGCACCAAGCCAGGGGTGCGAGTCGTCAGCCCGGTCCGGCCCGTTCCGGCTCCACGCACCAAGCCAGGGGTGCGCGTCGTCAGTCCAGCACAACCCGTGCCTGGGTCACCGGTGCCTGGTAAGGTACCGGTCAACTGCTCCACTACGGAGCTGAAGCTAACCGCTCCTGCTACGTCCAGTTCAGCTCCAGCCAGCGGGGCCAGACCGGACCAGGGGCGCTATGGGGGGTTTATTGGAGGGTGGTGGGCAAGGCCGGAGCCAGAACCGCCGCCGAGGAGGAATGCCCACCCAGCCCTCCCCTGTTTTGCTCTAGTTGAGGCGCGGTCGCAGTCCGCGCCTTTAGGGGGGGGTACTGTAACACCCTGGCTCTGGGACTCTATATGTTGAGCCAGGGTGTGTTCTTTCTATGTGGTGTATTTCTATGTTGGGAGTTCTAGTTTGTTTATTTCTATGTTGGCCTGAGTGACTCCCAATCAGAGGCAACGAGTGTCAGCTTTTGGCTGGTTGTCTCTGATTGGGAGACATATTTAAACTGTCTGTTTTTCCCTTTGTGTTTGTGGGTTCTTGTTCCGTGTTGGTCTATGTTACCTAGGACGTTACGAGTCGTTTTTTGTTTACTGTCCGTGTTTATCGCTAATGATAAATAAACATGTTCGTTCATCACGCTGCGCCTTGGTCCTCCTCTCTTAACGACGATCGTGACATAGTCGGCCATTGGCTTAATGTTGTGTAATGGAAGACATTTTATTTTTATATTGTTTTACAAGTTATTGAGTAGGCTACTATTCAGTGCGGTAGCATAATTCTGCAACTCACAGCCCATGTGCATCTAACAAATAGTCAAATGGCCATGGGATTGGAAGTAGAGTTTTTTGGTGAGAGTGAATCCTACGCTTATCTCTCCCACATTTTAGTAGGTCTTCCTTTTACAACAGTAGGATGTTTTTCATGAAGGCACGGCTGTTAGGCTAAGACCTATGAACACCAAAATTGCAGGCCTACTGTTCTGATGCACATCGGCCCTGGGTCCTCTTTGTTCAATTCTTCTCTTCCATTTCGGCGGTTATGTGTGAAGTCCAATGTAGGAATTGACAGATGTATGGTTAATAGATTGTTACTATTGTTCGTTCGTTGTTGCTATTTTTCTTTTGAATGATAATTCAGACTAGACTGTAGACTCCAGGTAGTGTATAATAAATAATCAGTGCTGGAACAGGGCCCAGTTTCCCAAAAACATTTTAAGGCTAATTTCATTGTTAGAACCTTCGTAGGAGCATCGTTAAATCTCCGAGCTGTTTCCCAAAACCATCGTTGTTAACCTTGCACTTGAAAATGCTCATAATCTAGCGCCTGCCTCAGACCACTCGTAGAACAGCTAAGTACGTTGTTAGATGCGTTTCTGTCCTCCCGTCTCACTTTATACACAGATCTCCCTTAAACATAGAATCACATGGGTTATTTGTCTCTCTGTGACCGTGATAACTTCAGAACAAAGTTCACTACAAATACCAAAGTTGCCAATGTGTCAAGAGCTGAGGTGTAAGGTGTGTGGAAGTCAGGCGCAGGACACCGAAGCTAGTCCAACAAAGTTTACTGAAGTTTACCAATAGGCAAAAATACAGAAAACGGCCTCGACAATAAACAGAGGCGAGCAAATACGCAAACTGTGCGTAAAACAAATAAACAAGAAAACAGGTACAAAACACGCAGCACAATGGACAGGCGAAAAACAACACACAATCTAACCTAAGCAAAACAAGGAACTTATAGGACAAGTAATCAGCACACAAACGGACACAGGTGTAAAAGACAGACGAAAGCAATCACACCAAGAAACATGGAGCGGTGGCAGCTAGTACTCTGGGGACGGCGAACGCCGAAGCCTGCCCGAACCAGGAGGAGGAGCAGTCTCGGCAGAATCCGTGACAGTACCCCCCCCTTGACGCGCGGCTCCAGCCGTGCGCCGACCCCGGCCTCGGCGACGGCCAGGAGGACGCGGACCCGGGCGCGTGGGATGCCCACGGTGGAACTCAGTCAGGAGGGACGGATCTAGGATGTCCCTCCTAGGCACCCAGCACCGTTCCTCCGGACCGTACCCCTCCCACTCCACGAGATACTGGAGACCACTCATCCGGCGCCTCGAGTCCAAGATGGTCCGGACCCTGTACGCCGGGGCCCCCTCGATGTCCAAAGGGGGCGGAGGGGTCTCTCCTATCTCATCTTCTTGGAGTGGGCCAGCTACCACCGGCCTGAGAAGAGACACATGGAACGAGGGGTTAATATTATTGTACTCAATAGGCAGTTGTAACCTGTAACACACCTCGTTCAACCTTCTCAGGACTTTAAAGGGCCCCACAAACCGCCGACCCAGCTTCCGGCAGGGCAGGCGGAGGGGCAGGTTTCGAGTCGAGAGCCAGACTCGATCTCCCGGTGCGTACACCGGTCCCTCACTGCGGTGGCGATCGGCGCTCGCCTTTTGTTGACGGATGGCACGCTGCAGATGGACATGGGCAGCGTCCCACGTCTCCTCCGAGCGCCGAATCCACTCGTCCACCGCAGGGGCCTCGATCTGGCTCTCGTGCCATGGTGCCAGGACCGGCTGATAACCTAAAACACACTGGAAAGGTGTTAAATTGGTGGAGGAGTGGCGGAGAGAGTTCTGGGCCATCTCTGCCCAGGGGATGAACCTAGACCACTCCTCCGGCCGGTCCCGGCAATAGGACCTCAGAAACCTACCCACATCCTGATTGACACATTCAACCTGCCCATTGCTCTCTGGGTGGTACCCCGAGGTATGGCTTACCGAGACCCCCAAACGTTCCATGAACGCCCCCCAAACTCTGGAGGTGAACTGGGGACCTCGGTCAGACACAATATCCTCGGGGACCCCATAGTGCCGGAACACATGGGTAAATAGGGCCTCAGCGGTCTGTAGGGCAGTAGGGAGACCCGGCATTGGGAGGAGACGACAGGCCTTGGAAAACCGATCCACAACGACCAAAATGGTGGTATTCCCCTGGGAGGGGGGTAGGTCGGTCACAAAATCCACCGATAGGTGGGACCATGGTCGTTGTGGAACGGGCAGGGGATGTAACTTACCCCTGGGCAAATGTCTAGGCGCCTTACACTGGGCGCACACCGAGCAGGAGGAGACATAAACCCTCACATCCCTAGCTAACGTTGGCCACCAATATTTCACGCTAAGGCAGTGCACTGTCCGGCCAATACCTGGATGTCCAGAGGAGGGTGATGTATGAGCTCAATAAATCAGACGATCACGAACCTCGAGCGGGACGTACGTCCATCCCACAGGACACTCGGGGGGAGTAGGGTCGGTACGCAGTGCCCGCTCGATTTCCGCATCGACCTCCCACACCACCGGAGCCACCAAACAAGACTCCGGCAGTATGGAAGTAGGCTCAATGGACCTCTCCTCTGTGTCATACCGCCGGGACAGGGCGTCTTCCTTACCGTTCTGGGACCCTGGGATGTATGTGATCTTAAAAACAAACCGGGTCAGGAACATGTTCCACCTAGCCTGACGAGGGTTCAATCTCCTAGCTGCCCTGATGTACTCCAGGTTACGGTGATCAGTCAGAATGAGGAAAGGGTGTTGAGCCCCCTCAAGCCAATGCCTCCACACCTTTAGGGCCTGGACTACAGCTAACAGCTCCCTGTCCCCAACGTCATAATTTCGCTCCGCCGAGCTGAGCTTCTTGGAGTAGAACGCACAGGGGCGGAGCTTAGGTGGCGTGCCGGACCGTTGTGACAGGACTGCCCCTATGCCGGCCTCGGACGCGTCTACCTCTACTTGGAATGGTAAAGAGGGATCCGGATGCGCCAGCACCGGGGCCGAGGTGAACAGGTTCTTCAGCTTGGCAAATGCCCTGTCCGCCTCAGCTGACCACTGCAACCGAACCAGACCCCCCTTTAGCAAGGACGTAATGGGAGCTGCAACCTGTCCAAAGCCCCGGATAAACCTCCGGTAGTAATTAGCAAAACCCAAGAACTGCTGCACCTCTTTGACAGTGGTTGGAGTTTGCCAATTACGCACGGCCGACACACGGTCTACCTCTATCTCCACACCAGACGCGGACAACCGATAACCCAAAAAGCAGACGGACTCCTGGAAGAACAGGCATTTCTCTGCCTTGACATACAAGTCATGCTCCAACAGTCTTCTCAACACTCGGCGCACCAGGGCTACATGCTCGGCTCGTGTGGAAGAGTACACTAGGATGTCGTCGATGTATACTACCACACCCTGCCCATGCATGTCCCGGAAAATCTCGTCAACAAAGGATTGGAAGACTGAAGGAGCATTCATTAACCCGTATGGCATGACGAGATACTCGTAATGACCCGAGGTGGTGCTAAATGCGGTCTTCCATTCATCCCCCTCCCTAATGCGTACCAGATTGTACGCGCTCCTGAGATCCAACTTTGTGAAGAACTGCGCTCCGCGTAATGATTCTGTCATAGTCGCAATCAGTGGAAGAGGGTAACTGTACTTAACCGTGATCTGATTGAGACTACGATAGTCAATACACGGGCGCAAACCCCCGTCCTTCTTCTTCACAAAGAAGAAACTCGAGGAAACCGGGGAAGTGGAGGACCGTATGTATCCCTGTGCCAAGGACTCGGCTATGTAAGTTTCCATAGCCGCTGTCTCCCCTTGAGACAGTGGATACACACGGCTCCGCGGAAGTGCCGCTCCTGTTTGGAGATCTATCGCACAATCCCCCTGTCTATGAGGTGGTAGCCGTGTAGCCCTCGTTTTACTGAACACAAGTGCTAAATCCTCATACTCAGGGGGAATGCGCATTGCGGGCACTTGGTTCGGACTCTCTACCGAGGTCGCCCCTAAGGAAACACCTAGACATCTCCCTACACACTGGGCAGACAACTCCATAAGAGCCCTCTGTTGCCACGCAATGGTAGGATCATGGGTGCTTAACCAGGGAAGCCCCAGCACCACGGGATACGCAGGAGAGTCAATCAGATAAAACTGAATGGTCTCCTCATGACCCCCCTGCGTCGTCATCTTAAGTGGTGCTGTGACTTCTCTGATCAGCCCCGACCCCAACGGCCGGCTGTCTAGGGCGTGAACAGGAAAGGGGGCTTCTACCGGCCGAAGGGGAATTCCTAACTTATAACAAAATGCACGATCAACAAAATTCCCAGCTGCGCCTGAACCTACTAGCGCCTTATGCTGGGAATGAGGTGCCACCTGTGGAAATCTCACAGGTATACTCATGTGACCAACAGAGAGCTCTGGGTAAGTGGGGCGCCTACTCACCTGAAATGACTCCCCAGTGCGTGACCTGTTGTCCCCTCTCCCAGGAGACCCTCCCCAGCACCTGGCCGCGGTGTGTCCTCCACGGCCACAGTTGGTGCAGGGGATGGCCCCCCTCGGGTTCTCTCTCCTCCTCTCTCTAGCGCCAGCACCCCCGAGCTCCATGGGAATCGGCTCGGAGGTGCTGGAGGGTGGAATGGACGACCCCCACTCGGGACGTCCGCGGGTAGCCAGCAGGGTGTCGAGACGGATGGAGATGTCTACCAACTGGTCGAAGGTTAGGTTGGTGTCCCTGCAGGCCAGCTCACGACGAACGTCCTCTCGTAGGCTACACCGGTAATGGTCGATGAGGGCCCTCTCATTCCACCCCGCATCCGCCGCTAGAGTCCGGAACTCCAGGGCGAACTCCTGTGCGCTCCTCTTCCCCTGTCGGAGGTGGAACAGACGCTCCCCCGCCGCCTTCCCCTCAGGTGGGTGATCGAAGACAGCCCTGAAGCGGCGGGAGAACTCCGCGTAGGTGATGGTAGCGGCGTCTATTCCCCTCCATTCGGCGTTGGCCCACTCCAACGCCTTGCCGGATAGACAGGAGATGAGGGCGGAGACGCTCTCGTACCCCGAGGGCGCTGGGTGTATGGTAGCCAGGTAGAGTTCCACCTGCAGGAGGAACCCCTGACACCCAGCTGCAGAACCGTCATATGCCCTCGGGAGCGAGAGCCGTATGCCACTGGGTTCCGGTGCTGAGAGAGGAGGACTGGCCGTTGGTGATAGGATGGTGTGAGAAGGCGTGGGCACCTCTCCAGTCACCAACCGGCGCAGAGTGTTGGACACCTCGTTCATGGCGGCCCCAAGTTGCCGGATCATGGTGTCTTGATCGCTGATCCGATCCTCCAGCGACTTGGGTGCCGCCACTGCTCCTGCTGACTCCATGAAGGTGTGTTGTTCTGTCAAGAGCTGAGGTGTAAGGTGTGTGGAAGTCAGGCGCAGGACACCGAAGCTAGTCCAACAAAGTTTACTGAAGTTTACCAATAGGCAAAAATACAGAAAACGGCCTCGACAATAAACAGAGGCGAGCAAATACGCAAACTGTGCGTAAAACAAATAAACAAGAAAACAGGTACAAAACACGCAGCACAATGGACAGGCGAAAAACAACACACAATCTAACCTAAGCAAAACAAGGAACTCAGCACACAAACGGACACAGGTGTAAAAGACAGACGAAAGCAATCACACCAAGAAACATGGAGCGGTGGCAGCTAGTACTCCGGGGACGGCGAACGCCGAAGCCTGCCCGAACCAGGAGGAGGAGCAGTCTCGGCAGAATCCGTGACACAATGTGTTTGCAATACAAACAAGCAGTGTATAAAAATATGCTTAAAATGAAAACCGAAATGACTGTATTAAAATAAACAGTAAGCTATAGGCCTATTTCTATAATATTGAAATACATTTCATGTTCAATCAATTGAGTTTAATTTTGTTGCTTGTAGACTACTGACTGTAATTTCTCTCAACATATTGTTTGTGATCATGTGCAAACCATAATTCAAAATATGCTGATTTCAAAGCTGATTGTCACCAAAAACGTTATTAATTCACTTAATTGTCTCTCCCTCCTCACATCTCTCTCACTGAACTGACTCTGGATGATCATTAGAGAGTCTCAAAGAGACACACTTTTATAAAAGAAGGGGAGCCAAGATGGCGTCGGTGTGAGAGGGTTTTCTCGCTTGTCCAAGCAACTTTGAGGGTTAGGTGGTTAACAGTCTAATATTGGCTATCAATGTAGCAAGAAACGAACTATAACTTGTCTTAGCTACACATGGCAAGTTTAGAGTTTGCTTTTGTCAAGTTGAATGGGAAGAACACGACAGAAAGACAACAGAAGACGGAATATCCAAGCCTCACAGAAGACGGCAGGCATGCTAATTAGCTACGGCGAGATCCAGAGCAGCATGGATACACAAGATGCCGTGAGCTCAAGCAAGAGAAAGAACAAGACGGACCAGGACGAGATCCTTGCAACCTCTTTACCTCAGACCCCAATATAAAATCCACCGTAGAAAAAGTGAAAGAGGACATTTCTATGTCAGAATTTTTCTCTGCAATCCAGACCCTGACTACTAAACAAGACGCCACGTTCTCCAAAGTGTCCATCATAGAGCGGGCTTCCAAAGAAACGATTGATAATTTGTCAGAGACAGTTGTGAGCGAGAACAAGGAAAAGATAACGTTCCTAGATAACGAGCTGAAGAAACTGCAATCCCAAAATAATGAGCTGTGTGAGAATGTAGCTGAACTTCAACGTTACTCTCGCAGGTGGAATCTGAAAATCCAAGGTGTAAGAGAAGTAGAGGGAGAGGACATTAGGGAAGCAGTCGTCAACATCCTGGGAAAGGAGGCTCCGTGCATCAAAGACAAGCTAAGTGACGTGATCGATGTGGTACATTGACTTGGGAAACAAAGATTTTATGGACCCCCTCGCAATGTCATCCTGCACTTCATTATGTGCCACTACAGGGACATCATCTGGAAAATGGCCAAGTTTCTGGACGAGAAGACTGCCAGGGAGAAACTGTGGCCGCTTATACAGAAGGCACGAGAAGAGGGAAAGAAGGCTGGGTTGAACTGTGAGTACTGCCAAGAGTACAATTACCGTTCGAACTACAATTAATGAACACTTGCCAACCCCCCCCCCCCCCCCCCCCCCCCAAAAAAAAAAGGGATTTGTTATATTGTTAACCACCGCTACCTCAACTGAGCATAGTTTTCAGTCGGAGTAACCCTCTCAATGTTTACTGTTTGTTTTATTGTTCACATTATTACTCACTCAACATCGTTAGCCTGAATGCTAGGGGTTTGAGAGATCTTAGAAAAAGGAAAGCCTTATTTTTATATTGTAAACGCAGTAACCCAGATTTTGTCCTTCTTCAGGAAACTAGTTTGTGTGAAAGTGACTTGAAATTTTGGAAGTCACAATGGGGAGACATGGCCTATTTCAGTCATGGATCAAACCATTATGCTGGTGTTTTGACGCTTCTCCACAAGTTTAAAGGCAACATTCTCGAATCCACATCTTCACAGGATGGGAGATGGGTCATAGTAACTGTTAAACTTGACAATGCTATTTCCATCATTTGTAATGTGTATGGACATAACTCACATGCTCCAAATTAGACCCTTTTTGCCCAATTTACCAGAAAAGTACGGGATTTATGCAACAAATACTCAGCATTTCTAATTCTCTCAGGGGATTTTAACGAAACACCTGATGACTGCTGATCGTTTTCCTCCTAGAATGAGTCAAAGCTCTCAAAATAGCTATATCATCACAACATTATGCAAGGATCTCTCTGTTGATGATGCCTGCCGTTATTTCAATCCGGATGCAAAGAGTTATGCCTGGACCAACAAAACTGTCACGAAAATCTAGAATAGATTTATTCCTAACTTCCCCCTTTTTGTTACAATTTGTAATAGATGTAGATCATCAGTTGGCTCACTTTTCTGATCATCATTTTATTTCCCTGAATTTACAAGCTACTAAAAAGTAAAAAAGGTATTCGAGGATATTGGAAATTAAACAACACACTTCTTAAAGATCCTATTTTCATTGGAAACATCAAATCGTTAGCCAAAGATATTTTTGCAAGAAAAGTAGATGGGAATTATTCAAATATAAAGTCAGAGTTGTAGCCATTAAACATGCCAAACAGCTGAAGCACCTGAAGAACCTTAGAGAAAAAGATTTGATGAGCAAATATGACAGTTTCCTAAAGAAAGATCATCTATCTCAAGAAGAAGAGTCTGTAGTCAAATTTTTCCAACTAGAATTATAACTGCTTTACACGGATCTGGCAACGGGTGCCTTTGTCAGATCAAGAGCAAAATGGATTGAAGAGGGGGAAAGAAACAGCATTTATTTTTTTGCACTTGAAAAGAGAAACTGCAAAAGAAAATCTATAACGGCACTCAAAATGAATGATGTATTATGCAAAGATCCCATTACAACATCAACATTTGTCAATTCCTTTTATGAAAACCTTTACAACTCACAATTTCAGTAAGATGGTTGTGAAAGCTACATTTGCCACATTCAGATTGATGTCCCTGTAATTGAGGATGATTTCCACTCAGTTTGCGATTCACCTGTGTCAATCGAAGAAATTAGAGAGGCTCTGAATTCAATGAAAAAAGGGAAATCACCTGGCCCTGATGGCCTGTCAGTTGAATTATATAGGCAGTTTTGGGAGTTACTAGAATATCCCATTTTTAATATGTTTCAAGATTCAAAAAAAAGAATGACATTGAACTCGAAAGATGCCCAACGATTGAACAGAGCAGTATGTGAGTTTATCTGTCTGGATTAAGTGTCATTCTGTGACTTTGGCTAATACGCCTTCTTGTTTTTCGCGGTATTGTTTGAGTATTGTGATGGTATCGAGTATCGTGATACTAAACCTGGTGTCGGTATTGAAGTGAAAATTCTGATATTGTGTTAATACCACTGTCAACCCGTTCGAAACCGTGGTCAGGTTCATTAGGGCACATCATAGCAAAATGTCTTGCAATGGAAAACAAAAATTAGCATTTCTTATTGGTCAAATTCAGATCGTACCACCTCATTTCGCTCCATTTTGTTCCGTTTCGTGCCTACTGAACACAACCCTGCTTGGTTCCTCAGGTGGTTGAGGACGGCTACAAGTTTTTTGCGAAGAGGCAGCTGATGATGCTGTTCTCGGCCCCGAACTACTGCGGCGAGTTTGACAACGCCGGAGCCATGATGAGCGTGGACGAGATATTAGTGAAATTACAGATATAATTAATTTATCTTGTCCCCACATTTGAAGATGTCATAAGTATTTCGACAATTTTCACTTATAGTGTATTAAAGTAGTCAATTGTTTGGTATTTGGTCGCATATTCCTTGCACACAATGACTACATCAAGCTTATGACTCTAGAAACTTGTTGGATGCATCAACACCTTGTTTTGGTTTTGTTTCGGATTATGCTTTGTCCAATAGGAAGTGAATGGTGAATAATGTATTATGTATTTTTTGGAGTCACTTTTATCATCACTAAGAATACAGGTAACTGCCAAAATAATGGAAACCCCTCTGTTAAGGGGGAGGGGGTGAATTTTCCTGAAATGGTTTAGGTGCACTCAACCCCTTTGAGAGCAAGGTAAATGGCAGTAAAAAAAAATGTTTACGCAAGTCTCTTATTTGTTTGTTCTTCTCAATCCTCCCCAGATCCTCAAGCCTGCAGACAAGAAGCTGCTCTGCAGGGGCAGAGGGGGCATGGGCTCCGGACGGCCCGTCACTCCCCCCAGGAAAGCCAAGAAATGACCCTCCCCCTCGCCCCTCCCTCAGCCTCCCAACCTGCCTGCCCTCTCTACCTCTCATTCCTCTCTTTCACCAAACAGTCAGAAATCAAACAAGTACCCATGGCCTTTTTTTATTGTAATTCTTAAGAAAAACCATTAATGCTATGAATTTTCTACGAGTGGGTGTAAGAGAGAACGAGACGCGGAATGTGTGTGTTTCCATCTGCGTGCGAGCATTAAAAATTGTGTGCGCGTGTGTACATTATGTGCGAAAATGTGAGAGATCAGTACTATCCCCTTCTCTTACCACTTTGCCGCATTGAAAAGGATGAAACCAGCATCGGTCTGTACATTAATTGTGACACAAATAAATCTGGGTTCGGGAGACAGTTGACGTGATTAATTTAGCAGCAAACTCCTGCAAACAGATTGTGTGTGTGTGTTTGTGCAAGGGGGGGATTAGTTTGTTTTTCCCTGTCCCCTGTACTGTAAAATGTCAAACACAGATGTGTGTTTGCCATGTGACTTCTCCCGCTTCAAGTAAGATGTTTGAATATCCTTGAGCAGGAGAGGTTAAGTGTGTTGATTGTCTCAAAGGGAATAAAAGTGCATAAGAAGGCTTAAAGAGCAGGTTTTTAAAAATGCAATTCGTGGTCATCATCCCTTCAATCTGGGATTTAAAATCATCAATCGAAATAAAATGATCTAGTTTCAGCTCCTTCTACAAAGTGTTCAAAGATTATGGGGCATCAAAGCTAAAAGCGCTCTTACCAGACTTCGAAATTATATAAAATACAGTTTTGTCCATGGCTCGGTAGGATGAATAAAGTGCTTAAATATATTGGCAGCTGCCATAAAATGGCCTTATAGACAAACATGTACCAGTGAGTCTGTTGCTTACAGTTAGGGGTGGCCATCCTGCTAACTGATATAAGGTACAGTGATGTGTAAGAGATATTGTGTTTGTTACAAATCTAAGAGCAGCACGGTAGAGTGTTTGAAGGTATGACCCTGGGGGATTCATTTACAGAATGTCACCAACAACAGCAAAAAAGTGGCTGCAAGAAGGTATTTTCTACCTTGAAATTAAAAACAAGACTTGTTCCTAAAGACAAAGCCCAATTTAAGTTTAAAGGGCCAATGCAGCCGTTTTCATCTGAATATCAAATATTTTCTCGGTAACGATGAAGTACCTTATAGTGATTGTTTTCAATTAAAATGGTCAAAAAGAAACAAAAATAGCTTCTTAGCAAAACGCCATTTCTCAAGCAATAATTTTGCTATGACTGTCTGGGAGTGGTCTAATAGAGAGGCCTATTTGGAGGAGCCTAATGGGAGGGATGTGTAACCTGAAAACGAGCTGTTATTGGTAGAGGGGAGGGCAAACTCTCTTTGTTATTGGACTATTAACTTATACACAGGCAGTCCAAAAACCCCACCAAGCCAAACAAGCTGAAATTGTAGGTGGTATTTTCAAACAGCTCTTACACTAAAAGTGCATTATCATAATGTTCACAATTTCACAGTATTATTCCAACCTCATAGTGTGGAAATATACGTATATAAAACACAGGACAATCACGTTGACTGCACTGCACCTTTAAGCTTTTTAGTGAGCTGTTGAATGTTGGGGTTAAAAGAGAGAGCTTTATCAAGGTGAAATCCCAAGTACTTGTATGATGACGCCACTTCTATTGGCTTATTTAGCAAAGTGAATATCTGATGCAGAGTAGGGGGTTGCTTTCTTAATCTTGAGAATTCCATTACTTTAGTTTTCTCTGCATTTAAGACCAATTTGATCCAAAAGAGGTTGTGTTGGACAACAAATGCTTCCTGCAATTTGAGAAATGCCTCATCTAGTGTGGGAAGTGTGCCATGGATGGTGTCATCTGTATGTTTTCACAAGTCCCCACATTTGAAGATGTCATAAGTATGTCGACAATTTTCACTTATAGTGTATTAAAGTAGTCAAATGTTTGGTATTTGGTCGCATATTCCTTGCACACAATGCATTTCCACAAACTTCAACGTGTTTCCTTTCAAATGTATTCAAGAATATGCATACCCTTCCTTCAGGTCCAGAACTACATGCAGTTAGATTTGGGTATGTCATTTTAGGCAAATATTGAAAAAATAGGGTCCGATCCTTAAGAGTTTAAACCAACCAACAGCTTTACTTGAAAGGCCTATGTTTGACAATCTCTACATCAATATCTTATGGTCTACCATGTCAAACGCCTTAGACACTTCAAGTGACAGAAGCATGGTGCTGCGGGTTCACATTTCGTCTTAAATACCTTCCAATAGCTTAGTCACACGTCTGCCAAACCACTAAGTGTTGTCTATCCGCTGTCCATAGAGTGGCATTTTGAGTTGCCAGACTGAAGTGCGCTGAGGTATAATGTGCAGTTAAGTGAGGGGTTATTGGACTTTTGTATGGTAAACGTTGCTCATTGGTTAATGGTCGTTGTCAATGAATTGCTTATGACAAAATCTCGAGAGTCATGATATAACTCATAAATGAACAATGGAACACATTACTCGATGCTGTAGCATTTGACAGTTTGCTTGCTATTCTTATCACGTTTCAAGAGAAGAGCCAGATGCAGACAGTGTCAAAGTAAAAAAAGTTTATTACAAAAACAGGGAGCAGACGAACGACAGGTCAAGGGCAGGCAGATGTCAATAATCCAGGGTGGTGTGACAAGGTACAGAACGGCAGGCAGGCTCAGGGTCAGGGTCAGGGCAGGCAGAATGGTCAAATCCAGGAAAACTAGAAAACAGGAACTTGACAAAGACAGGAGCAAGGGGAAAACCGCTGGTAGGCTTGACGAAAGTATCACTGACTGCTGAACATGCAATCTTCCTTTGGGTTATATAGTGTTGTTTCAACACTTCAGTAACATTGGTGCTATCTTTGCATCATCCTCTTGTTGATGATTTTGTACATTGGTGCGACAGAGCATTTTTACTGAATGAGACAAAAACCAAAGATGTGTGTTGATTTCAGGCGTCAACCCCCTACCCCTCAGAACACTATCATCAAAGGCCAGGTGGTGGACACTGTAGACAACAACTACAAGTATCTTGGCTTAATGATTGATAATAAATTGAACTTCGAGTGTAACACTGACATGTTGTGTAAGAAGGGCCAGCAAGGCCTTTTTTTTCTGTCTCAGGAAACTGGCAAAGTTCCAGGTAGACAGGACCTTGATGAATCTCTTTTATAAGTCGTACGTAGTCTGTCTTAACATTTTCTTTGATTTGCTGGTACGGTAACCAGTGGTGGAAAAAGTACTTAATTGTCATACTTGAGTAAAAGTAAAGATACCCTATTAGAATATGACTCAAGTAAAAGTGAAAGTCACCCAGTAAAATACTACTTGAGTAAAAGTCTAAAAGTATTTGGTTTTAAATATGGAATTGCTAAAATGTACTTAAGTATCAAAAGTAAAAGTATTTAGCCATTTCAAATTCCTTATATTATGCAAACCAGACGGCACCATTTTCTTTTTCTTTTTATTGACGGATAGCCAAGGGAACACTCCAACACTCAGACATAATTTACAAACAAAGCATTTGTTTTTAGTGAGTCTGCCAGATCAGAGGCAGTAGGGATGACCAGGGATGTTCTCTTGATAAGTGTGTGAATTGGACCATTTTCCTGTCAAAATGTAATGAGTACTTTTGGGTGTCAGGGAAAATGTATGGAGTAAAAAGTAAATTATTTTATTTAGGAATGTAGTGAAGTAAAAGTAAAAGTTGGAAAAATATAAATAGTAAAGTAAAGTACAGATACCCCAAAAAACTTTAAAGTATTTTGACTTAAGTACTTTACACCACTGACGGAAACCTTGGTGTCAAAGCAAAAAATGCATTAGCTAGAATAGTGAAAGTGGGTAGTAAGATCACAGGAGTCCAGCAGATCTGTCTGATCTGAATAACAGACTAAGTGGTGAGGATGGCAGAATCCATCCTGTCTGACTGTGCCCATCCTCTATACCTTGTGTACCAGGTCATACCCTCTAGCTCCCGGTTTAGAAAGTGACTATGCATAGATAATGGGAAACAGCTTGTCGAAGGAGGAGGTCGTCGGGTAAGCTTGGCGTCGGGTAAGCTTGGCTTTATACATAGCTTGGGCTTTGTCGAGTAAGGCTTAAACTATGTATTTAGATTGTAGTTAGGTATTGTGTGTAGTTTTCGTGGGTTGTTGTATGTAATTATTGTAGGTTAGTATTGTATTCGGCTGTGCCCGGTGTAGCACGAAGCTAGCTAGCTAACCCACCACCTGGACTAGCTGGCGAGTAGCTATTAGCAACGGTATAGTTGTTTCACGCCTGAGAGTGCCTGTAATTACGCCAGCTGGCTGCCTACAATAATTACATACAATAATTGCCTACCTTTCAGCTGTTTTCTAACCTCATTGTCTGAACCGTTAACGTTAGGTAGCAAGTGGCTACTGTGCTTGAAATTTAGCTAGCTTGTTGCTACCTGGATAGCTACTAGTAAACAATAGCTGGAACGACCGAGCGAACAGACGCGAACTGGCTGAGTCAATTCAGTGGCTAGCTTTGCACTTGGCTAGCTAACAGTAGCTGCTAGGGGTAAGTCATAACCTACATTTGTGTTTTTTTTATTTTTACATATTGATAGCCCAAGTCGTTCAAGGAATTCGGGACATGGGTGACTAGTTAACGTTAGTTTGGCTCTCTCTGTGTGTTCGTGCTGTGAAAGGAGGGGTTCTTCTTTGTCTGAAAGCAATGGCTAGCTAGTTTGCTAACTATTCTAGCTAACTAACTGGCTGAATAAGTTGACGACGGACTCGCTCAAGCTGTCAGGACTAACCCACAACGTTAGACACGGACACGAACGATCTGCTTGCGTGTTGATACACTGGTGGTTTGTTGTGGCCGAGTATTGGCGCTAAACCGTGTTGTTGGAGTCCGGCATGCTAGCTGGCTGTGGCGTCTTATGACGAGGTGCCCGGACGATTTTCAATACTGCACCTAGTTAGCTAGCTGAATAAACTAAGTTAGTCTATTCCTAGAAAACATTGAACCGCTGTAGTTTACAACAATTATAGTTTCTGAGGTGGAAGTTGGGAGAGTTATATTTGGGAGTTGTGGTGAGGGAGGCCCCGCTCTCTCCTTTCCCAGATGTTTAGTTCATTTCATTCCGATCTCCTCTGCATTATTGTAGCCATCTGCTGCAGCCTGTCAACTATGCCTCTGCCTATCCCTGTTCTCTCCTCTCCGCACAGGCTACACAAACGCCTCACACCGCGTGGCTGCTGCCTCTCTAACCTGGTGGTCCCTGCACGCACCACCCACGTGGAGTTCCAGGTCTCAGGCAACCTCTGGAACTGCCATTCTGCTGCCAACAAGGCAGAGTTCATCTCAGCCTATGCTACCCTCCAGTCCCTCGACTTCTTGGCGCTGACGGAAACATGGATTACCACTGAAAACACTGCTGCTCCTGCTGCTCTCTCCTCGTCTGACCATGTGTTCTCGCATACCCCGAGAGCATCTGGTCAGCAGGGTGGTGGCACAGGAATCCTCATCTCTCCCAAGTGGACATTCTCAATTTTTCCCCTGACCCATCTGTCTATCTCCTCATTTGAATTCCATGCTGTCACAGTCACTAGCCCATTTAAGCTTAATATCCTTGTCATCTATCGCCCTCCAGGTTCCCTTGGAGAGTTCATCAATGAGCTTGACGCCTTGATAAGTTCCTTTCCTGAGGATGGCTCACCCCTCACAGTTCTGGGGGATTTCAACCTCCCTACGTCTACATTTGACTCATGTCTCTCTGCCTCCTTCTTTCCACTCCTCTCCTCTTTTGAACTCACCCTCTCACCGTCCCCCCCTACTCACAAGGCAGGCAATACGCTTGACCTCATCTTTACTAGATGCTGTTGTTCTACTAATCTCACTGCAACTCCCCTCCATGTCTCCGACCACTACTTTGTATCCTTTTCTCTCTCCCTCTCCTCCAACACTACTCACTCTGCCCCTACACAGATGGTAATCTGCCGTCGCAACCTTCGCTCTCTCTCTCCCGCTACTCTCTCCTCTTCCATCCTATCATCTCTTCCCTCTGCTCAATCCTTCTCCCTCCAATCTCCTGATTCTGCCTCCTCAACCCTCCTCTCCTCCCTTTCTGCATCCTTTGACTCTCTATGTCCCCTATCCTCCCGGCCGGCTCGGTCCTCCCCTCCAGCTCCGTGGCTTGATGAATCATTGCGAGCTCACAGAACAGAGCTCCGGGCAGCTGAGCAGAAATGGAAGAAAACTAGACTCCCTGCGGACCTGGCATCTTTTCACTCCCTCCTCTCTACATTTTCTTCATCTGTTTCTGCTGCTAAGGCCACTTTCTACCACTCTAAATTCCAAGCATCTGCCTCTAACCCTAGGGAGCTCTTTGCCACATTCTCCTCCCTGCTGAATCCCCCCCCCCCCCCCACCCCCCCCTCCTCCCTCTCTGTGGATGACTTCGTCAACCATTTTGAAAAGAAGGTTGACGACATCCGATCCTCGTTTGTTAAGTCAAATGACACTGCTGGTCCTGCTCACACTGCCCTACCCTATGCTTTGACTTCTTTCTCCCCTCTCTCTCCAGATAAAATCTTGCGACTTGTGACGGCAGGCCGCCCAACAACCTGCCCGCTTGACCCTATCCCCTCCTCTCTTCTCCAGACCATCTCCGGTGACCTTCTCCCTTACCTCACCTCGCTGATCAACTCATCCTTGACCGCTGGCTATGTCCCTTCCGTCTTCAAGAGAGCGAGAGTTGCACCCCTTCTCAAAAGACCAACACTCGATCCCTCTGATGTCAACAACTACAGACCAGTATCCCTCTTTTTTTCTCTCCAAAACTATTGAGCGTGCCGTCTTTAGCCAACTCTCTTGCTATCTCTCTCAGAATGACCTTCTTGATCCAAACCAGTCAGGTTTCAAGACTGGTCATTCAACTGAGACTGCTCTTATCTGTGTCACGGAGGCTCTCCGCACTGCTAAAGCTAACTCTCTCTCCTCTGCTCTTGTCCTTCTAGACCTGTCTGCTGGCTTTGATACTGTGAACCATCAGATCCTCCTCTCCACCCTCTCCGAGCTGGGCATCTCCGGCGTGGCTCACTCTTGGATTGCGTCCTACCTGACCGGTCGCTCCTACCAAGTGGCGTGGCGAGAAGCTGTCTCCGCACCACGTGTTCTCACCACTGGTGTCCCTCAGGGCTCAGTTCTAGGCCCTCTCCTATTCTCGCTATACACCAAGTCACTTGGCTCTGTTATATCCTCACATGGCCTCTCCTATCATTGCTACGCTGACGACACACAACTAATCTTCTCCTTTCCCCCTTCTGATAACCAGGTGGCGAATCGCATCTCTGCATGTCTGGCAGACATATCAGTATGGATAACGGATCACCACCTCAAGCTGAACCTTGGCAAGATGGAGCTGCTCTTCCTCCCGTGGAAGGACTGCCTGTTCCATGATCTCGCCATCACGGTTGACAACTCCGTTGTGTCCTCCTCCCAGAGTGCGAAGAGCCTTGGCGTGACCCTGGACAACACCCTGTCGTTCTCCGCTAACATCAAGGCGGTGACCCGATCCTGTAGGTTCATGCTCTACAACATTCGGAGAGTACGACCCTGCCTTACACAGGAAGCGGCACAGGTCCTAATCCAGGCACTTGTCATCTCCCGTCTGAATTACTGTAACTCGCTGTTGGCTGGGCTCCCTGCCTGTGCCATTAAACCCCTACAACTCATCCAGAATGTTGCAGCCCGTCTGGTGTTCAACCTTCGCAAGTTCTCTCACGTCACCCCGCTCCTCCGCACACTCCACTGGCTTCCAGTTGAAGCTCGCATCTGCTACAAGACCATGGTGCTTGCCTACGGAGCTGTGAGGGGAACGGCACCTCTGTACCTTCAGGCTCTGATCAGTCCCTACACCCAAACGAGGGCATTGCGTTCATCCACCTCTGGCCTGCTGGCTCCCCTACCTCTGCGGAAGCATAGTTCCCGCTCAGCCCAGTCAAAACTGTTCGCTGCTCTGGCACCCCAATGGTGGAACAAGCTCCCTCACGACGCCAGGACTGCGTAGTCACTCACCACCTTCCGGAGACATTTGAAACCCCACCTCTTTAAGGAATACCTGGGATAGGATAAAGTAATCCTTCTACCCCCCCCCCCCCCCTTACCCCAACCCACCCCCCCAAAAAAAAAAAAAAAACCTTGGTAAAGTGGTTATCCCACTGGCTATAAGGTGAATGCACCTATTTGTAAGTCGCTCGGGATAAGAGCGTCTGCTAAATGATGTAAATGTAGATTCCCCACTGTTAAGACTAACAGGTACAAGCACTCCTACACCCCTATGGTCATTGCCCTTTCAAATACAGGGAAGAGAAGGAGGTAGGCTAGGGATGATGATGATGATGTTGAGGAAGACGATGGTAATATGTTGTTGATGTTGATATTGATTATGTTTTCTGTTATTGTCAACACATTGTTGATATGTTGTGTACGAGCACTTTACTTATTAGGCAACTTGGCTTGCTAAAATGTTGTGCTCGATCATACAGCAAATGCCGTCGGCGTCCCTTATGTAGGTCATGAAGTTCGGCCAAGGTCTGGAACCCTTCCATCAGACCACGAAGCAACTCCTCGTGCCTTCCAATGGTGGCTCCTTGGCAGGAGATGGCGTTGCGGAGCTGTTCAGAGTATACTGGGTCAGTCATGGCCAGGTCGTTATATCACATTTCAGGAGAAGAGCCAAATGCAGACAGTGTTGAAGTAACAAAGTTTATTACAAAATCAGGGAGCAGGCAAACAACAGGTCAAGGGCAGGCAGAGGTCAGTAATCCAGATCAGAGTCCAAAAGGTACAGAACAGCAGGCAGGCTCAGGGCAGGCAGAATGGTCAAATCTGGGAAAACTAGAAAACAGGAACTTGACAAAGACAGGAGCAAGGGGAAAACCGCTGGTAGGCTTGATGAAACAAAACGAACTGGCAACAGACAAACGGAGAACACAGGTATGCATACACTGGAGATAATGGGGAAGATGGGCGACACCTGGAGGGGGGTGGAGACAACCACAAAGACAGGTTAAACAGATCAGGGTATGACAATACTTCTGCATGAAGCTTCTGCAACAATGTAATGTGCCAATGTCATTTTTTAAAGTAATTCAAAAGAATATTGATCCTGTGTTGCTGGGTCACTCTTTAACACTCTCCATTCAATATTTATAAAAACAAATCATGTTTCTCTTCTTTGGTATCTCCCAGTCTGTGTTTTCGTTCATGTCTTGCTGTCATCAACACTCGTCCTTCAATACGCTCTGTCCCTCTTAGGGAGAAAGTATGCAGTCTCATCGCAGGGCTCAACTCCTTGGGTGTCTTGTTGGGTGTGCGTTACCATCCCCACCTCTCAACTATTACACCCAGTGACTAGGATTAGGTTCCCTCTGCTGGACCTGTACCAAACTAAGGGGGTCTACGGTATCACTGACTGCTGAACATGCAGTCTTCCTTTGGGTTATATAGTGTTGTTTCAACACTTCAGTAACATTGGTGCTATCTTTGCATCATCCTCTTGTTGATGATTTTGTACATTGGTGCGACAGAGCATTTTTACTGAATGAGACAAAACCAAAGACGTGTATTGATTTCAGGCGTCAACCCACTACCCCTCAGAACACTATCATCAAAGGCCAGGTGGTGGACACTGTAGACAACAACTACAAGTATCTTGGCTTAATCATTGATAATAAATTGAACTTCGAGTGTAACACTGACATGTTGTGTAAGAAGGGCCAGCAACGCCTTTTTTGTCTCAGGAAACTGGCAAAGTTCCAGGTAGACAGGACCTTGATTAATCTCTTTTATAAGTCGTACGTAGTCTGTCTTAACATTTTCATTGATTTGCTGGTACGGTAACCAGTGGTAGAAAAAGTACTTAATTGTCATACTTGAGTAAAAGTAAAGATACCCTAATAGAAAATGACTCAAGTAAAAGTGAAAGTCACCCAGTAAAATACTACTTGAGTAAAAGTCTAAAAGTATTTGGTTTTAAATATACTTAAGTATCAAAAGTAAATGGAATTGCTCAAATGTACTTATGTATCAAAAGTATTTAGCCATTTCAAATTCCTTATGTTATGCAAACCAGACGGCACCATTTTCTTGTTCTTTTCATTGACGGATAGCCAAGGGAACACTCCAACACTCAGACATAATTTACGAACAAAGCATTTTTATTTAGTGAGTCTGCCAGATCAGAGGCAGTAGGGATAACCAGGGATGTTCTCTTGATGAGTGTGTGAAAAGTACATCATTTTCTTTAGGAATGTAGTGAAGTAAAAGTACAAGTTGGAAAAATATAAGTTGTAAAGTAAAGTACAGATACCCCAAAAAACAACTTAAGTAGTACTTTAAAGTATTTTGACTTAAGTACTTTACACCACTGACGGAAACCTTGGTGTCAAAGCAAAAAATGCATTAGCTAGAATAGTGAAAGTGGGTAGTAAGATCACAGGAGTCCAGCAGATCTGTCTGATCTGTACAACAGACTAAGTGGTGAGGATGGCAGAATCCATCCTGTCTGACTGTGCCCACCCTCTACACCATAATATAATAATAATAATAATATGCCATTTAGCAGACGCTTTTATCCAAAGCGACTTACAGTCATGCGTGCATACATTTTTGTGTATGGGTGGTCCCGGGGATCGAACCCACTACCTTGGCGTTACAAGCGCCGTGCTCTACCAGCTGAGCTACAGAGGACCACCACCATGAGTACCAGGTCCTAACCTCTAGCTCCCGGTTTAGATTCCCCACTGTTAAGACTAACAGGTATAAGCACTCCTACACCCTTCTCTTCCCCAACTAACAGGGAAGAGAAGGAGGTAGGCTAGGGATGATGATGATGATGATGTTGAGGAAGACGATGGTAATATGTTGTTGATGTTGATATTGATTATGTTTTCTGTTATTGTCAACACATTGTTGATATGTTGTTGATGAGCACTTTACTTATTAGGCAACTTGGCTTGCTATACTTTTGTGCTCCTGCTAATGTCGATCACTCGTAGGCCTAGTGTAGCAGAGGGTGTTCATATTTGTATTGATGGCTGTCAGCCTAAGACTTGATGTACTGGCACATTGTATTCACTATAACGGTGTGTCATTGTGATCCATGTGGATTTGAAATGTTTCATGTTGTTGTTTTTATGCTTCTTTGCTGCAAAGCCAATTGCCCTCTGGAACAAATCAAGTTGATACTTGAACTTGAAACTTTTTAACCAAATACCTGGGTTGTAGACACCAAACAGAAGAAAATGGACTGAAACATGGAGTGACTACCTGGACTTTCTATTTTAATTTTTTGTAAAATGCTTTAACACTTTTTCTGATGCGTGCCCTAATGAATGCAGCCCTGTAGTCAGCGCTTAGGAGACTGCAGTATGTTGTCTGAGAATTGTGGTAAAAGGTGTACCACTGTACTTTAAGTAACAGTTTTATGAGCATATATGCACAAGTGATTGATGATGTTTACATACTGTGGCAGTCTAAATGACACATGAAATATCTTACAGCATAACATCTACCATAAATATTGGTTGACGTATGTTCCAAGTCAGTAAAACAGTTTAAGTTACATGTGAAAGTGTCGAACTGCAAATGTAAATTAGAGTTTAATATTTGAGTGTCATAGCACTTATATAGGCATAATTAGGGTGTTATGGATGGTCAAGTTACCTAAATTGCTACCACACTTATTGCACTATGAATGGAAATGTCAAATGGCAATGCCAATTCAAATCTGACAAGCTAGCAGGGCTAATGACACTGTCAGAAACAAGGAGGCCTCTTTTGCTCCCAACCAACGGTGCTGGTTTTCCTATCAGCTCCCATGTCTTGGCGTGTGATATCCCTAAGTGAATGGAATGCTGTTAACAACCAAGTACTGCTGAATGCTCTTTACGACAAGCAAAGGCTGCAGCATGATGCAGAGAAAAGTCCCAAAATGGCCACCGAAGTCAAAAGGTCCCCACTAATGCATAAAAGTATGACTTATAGAACTAAACCCAAATGTCTGCATTCTGAAATAAAAACTGTCCCTAGCTGTCGGTGGTGCTATGCCCGGCTGCATAGTGTCACCTGGATTATGTATACCCAACGAGTCATTCCGACTACATAGACATTCAGCTGCCACTTCTATTATTACTGAAGCTAATGCTGTAACAAGTACCCCGCTAATACCAACACTATAGCTACTTTGTCTATCGCCTCAACAGTCCACTTCTATTTTATTGCTAACATTGAATTTGCAGAACGAATAGGTCTTAAGACCTGAACAGAAGGCATGTGGGTCGTTACACCAATTCGGTGCCTTTTGAGAACTGTAGCTTGGTATAAAAAAAATGAAAAATCACCTAATTTTAACATTCTGTCATAAAGAGCACATGTTCAACTTAATAAAAAGCACGTTTTCCATCTCAAGGGGTTAAATAAAAAAATGACTATAGTAAGTGCTTATTCAGTGCCAACTAAAGTAACAGGGTTGACCGTAACAGGGTTGACCGTAACAGGGTTGACGATTTCATCTTAAATCAGCCATAAATCCCCTTCTGACAGTGGGAATGGAAGCTTGTTGTGTGCATCAGAGAGTGGGAATTGAATGCAAGCTTCACCCCAAAAATGTAATTGTTAAAACGATCTCTAAACTGTCTTGCCTAGCAATTTTTTTTGAATATTTCATCAACACTCAGCTTAGCTCTTTTATCAGTCTGGTTTCAGGCCAGGTCATAGGACTATATCCGCTGCTTCTTTGGTGAAAAATTACATTGTAATTTGCATGGACAAAAGACAGCATTGTGCTGGCCTTTTCATAGAAATGTTGAAAACTTTCGACACTGTGGACCATTCATGATTAATTCGTAGACTGTCTGAAATTGGCCTGAGTCACAGCATCTGGTTTGAAAATTACCTGTCAGACAGGACACTGTTTTTTCTGATGGTGTTAAGTCCAGTTTCCTTGATATTGCTAAGGGTGCTCCACAGGGTTTGAATTTAGGTCCTGTATTTTTTACTGTCTATATAAACAATATTGGTCTGCAAAAACTTTTTTGCTTTGCAGAAAGCCCTTGTTGAACTGAAATGGGTAAAACTAAGTATATGTTATTTTCCAAAAGCTTACATATTTTTCATTTTCAGAGGGGGGTTACAGTTTTTAAAAATTGTATCTACAAAATTCATATAAAGATAACCCCGACCCATTTCTCCCCTCAGTCCACATCCACCCGCCCGCATCCTCCCTCCCCACCAGGAAACCATGCTTCCTTCCCCGCCTAATCCCCCCCCAACAGCCAACCAGGAGAAGGCATGCCTCCCACCCCTTTCAATCCCACCCAGCAACCAAGGCTGCTTATCAGTCCCGCTCCCACCAATCCATCCCCTGTGTCTCCCCTTAGAGTAATTTGAGATTCTTCAAAGTAGCCACCCTTTGCCTTGATAACAGCTTTGCACACTCTTGGCATTCTCTCAACCAGCTTCATGAGGAATGCTTTTCAAACAGTCTTGAAGGAGCTCCCACATACAGTCGTGGTCAAAAGTTTTGAGAATGACACAAGTATTGGTTTTCACCAAGTTATGAGATATTTTTGTCAGATGTTACTATGGTATACTGAAGTATAATTACAAGCATTCCATAAGTGTCAAAGGCTTTTATTGACAATTACATTTAAGTTTATGCAAAGAGTCAATATTTGCAGTGTTGACCCTTCTTTTTCAAAACCTCTGCAATCCGCCCTGGCATGCTGTCAATTAACTTATGGGCCACATCCTGACTGATGGCAGCCCATTCTTGCATAATCAATGCTTGGAGTTTGTCAGAATTTATGGGTTTTTGTTTGTCCACCCGCCTCTTGAGGATCGATCACAAGTTCTCAATGAGATTAAGGTCTGGGGAGTTTCCTGGCTATGGACCCAAAATGTCGATGTTTTGTTCCCCGAGCCACTTAGTTATCAATTTTGCCTTATGGCAAGGTGCTCCATCATGGTGGAAAAGTCACCAAACTGTTCTTGGATGGTTGGGAGAAGTTGCTCTCGGAGGATGTGTTGGTACCATTCTTTATTCATGGCTGTGTTCTTAGGCAAAATTGTGAGTGATCCCACTCCCTTGGCTGAGAAGCAACCCCACACATGAATGGTCTCAGGATGCTTTAATGTTGGCATGACACAGGACTGATGGTAGCGCTCACCTTGTCTTCTCCGGACAAGGTGTTTTCCGGGTGCCCCAAACATTCGGAAAGGGGATTCATCAGAGTCCTCAGCAGTCCAATCCCTGTACCTTTTGCAGAATATCAGTCTGTCCCTGATGTTTTTCCTGTAGAGAAGTGGCTTCTTTGCTGCCCTTCATGACACCAGGCCATCCTCCAAAAGTCTTCGCCTCACTGTGCGTGCAGATGCACTCACACCTGCCTGCTGCCATTCCCAAGGAAGCTCTGCACTGGTGGTGCCCCGATCCCGCAGCTGAATGAACTTTAGGAGATGGTCCTGGCGCTTGCTCTACTTTCTTGGGCGCTTTCTCTCCTTGAAGTTCTTGATGATCCGATAAATGGTTGATTTAGGTGCAATCTTACTAGCAGCAATATCCTTGCCTGTGCAGCCCTTTTTGTGCAAAGCAATGATGACGGCACGTGTTTCCTTGCAGGTAACCATGGTTAACAGAGGAAGAACAATGATTTCAAGCACCACCCTCCTTTTAAAGCTTCCAATCTGTTATTCTAACTCAATCAGCATGACAGAGTGATCTCCAGCCGTGTCCTCATCAACACTCTCACCTGTGTTAACTAGAGAATCACAGACATGATGGCAGCCGGTCCTTTTGTGGCAAGGCTGAAATGCAGTGGAAATGTTTTTTGGGGATTAAGTTCATTTTCATGGTAAAGAGGGACTTTGCAATTAATTGCAATTCATCTGATCACTCTTCATGACATTTTGGAGTATATGCAAATTGCCATCATCAAAACTGAGGCAGCAGACATTGTGAAAATTAGTATTTGTGTCATTCTCAAAACTTTTGACCACGACTGTATGCTTAGCACTTGTTGGCTGCTTTTCCTTCACTCTGCCATCCGACTCATCCCAAACCATCTCAATTGGGTTGAGGTCGTGGGATTGTGGTAGCCATCTGATGCAGCACTCCATCACTCTCCTTCTTGGTAAAATAGACCTTACACAGCCTGGAGGTGAGTTGGGTCATTGTCCTGTTGAAAAACAAATGATAGTCCCACTAAACCCAAACCAGATTAGATGGCGTATCGCTGCAGAATGCTGTGGTAGCCAGGCTGGTTAAGTGTGCCTTGAATTGTAAATAAATCACAGACAGTGTCACCAAAACAGCACCCCCACATCATAACACCTCTTCCTCCATGCTTTACGGTGGGAACTACACATGCGGAGATAATCCGTTCACCCACATCGCGTCTCACAAAGACACGGCGGTTGGAACCAAAAACCTCCAATTTGGAAATGTCCACCGGTCTAATGGCCATTGCTCTTGTTTCTTGGCCCAAGCAGGTCTCTTCTTCTTATTGGTGTCCTTTAGTAGTGGTTTCTTTGCAGCAATTCAACCATGAAGGCCTGATTCACATAGTCCCCTCTGAACAGTTGATGTTGAGATGTGTCTGTTACTTGAACTCTGTGAAGCATTTATTTGGGCTGCAATTTCTGAGGCTGGTAACTCTAATTAACTTGTCCTCTGCAGCAGACGTAACTCTGGGTCTTCCATTCCTGTGATGGTCCTCATGAGAGCCAGTTTCATCATAGCGCTTGATGATTTTTGTGACTGCACTTGAATTAACTTTCAAATTTCTTGACATTTTCCGAATTGACTGACCTTCATGTCTTAAAGTAATGAAGGACTGTCATTTCTCTTTGCTTATTTGAACTGTTCTTGCCACTAAATAGGGCTATCTTCTGTATACCCCTCCTTCCTTGTCACAACACAACTGAAGACACACCTGTTAATTGAAATGCATTCCAGGTGACTACCTCATGAAGTTGGTTGAGAGAATTCCAAGAGTGTGCAAAGCTGTCATTACATTTACATAATTTAGCAGACGCTCTTATCCAGAGCGACTTACAAATTGGTGCATTCAACTTATATATTTTTTAATGGGGGTTGGGGGAGGGGGGGGGGGGGGGGGGGGGTAGAAGGATTACTTATACTATTCCTGGTATTCCTTAAAGAGGTAGGGTTTCAAGTGTCTCCGGAAGGTGGTCAGTGACTCCGCTGTCCTGGCGTTGTGCGGGAGCTTATTCCACCATTGGGGTGCCAGAGCAGCGAATAGCTTTGACTGGGCTGAGCGGGACCTGTGCTTCCGTAGAGGTAGGGGAGCTAGCAGGCCAGAGGTGGATGAACGTGTTGCCCTCGTTTGGGTGTAGGATCAGAGTCTGAAGGTAAGGAGGTGCCGTTCCCCTCACAGCTCCGTAGGCAAGCACTATGGTCTTGTAGTAGATGCGAGCCTCAACTGGAAGCCAGTGGAGTGTGCGGAGGAGCGGGGTGACATGAGAGAACTTGGGAAGGTTGAACACCAGACGGGCTGCAGCGTTCTGGATAAGTTGTAGGGGTTTAATGACACAGGCAGGGAGCCCAGCCAACAGCGAGTTGCAGTAATCCAGACGGGAGATGACAAGTGCCTGGATTAGGACCTGTGCTGCTTTCTGTGTAAGGTAGGGTCGTACTCTGTGAATGTTGTAGAGCATGAACCTGCAGGATCGGGTCACCGCTTTGATGTTAGCGGAGAACGACAGGGTGTTGTCCAGGGTCACACCAAGGTTCTTTGCACTCTGGGAGGAGGACACAATGGAGTTATCAACCGTGATGGCGAGATCATGGAGTGGGCAGTCCTTCCCAGGGAGGAAGAGCAGCTCCGTCTTGCCGAGGTTCAGCTTGAGGTGGTGATCCGACATCCACACTGATATGTCTGCCAGACATGCAGAGATGCAATTCGCCACCTGGTTATCAGAAGGGGGAAAGGAGAAAATTAATTGTGTGTCATCTGCGTAGCAATGATAGGAGAGACCATGTGAGGATATGACAGAGGCAAGTGACTTGGTGTATAGAGAGAATAGGAGAGGGCCTAGAACTGAGCCCTGGGGGACACTAGTGGTGAGAGCACGTGGTGCAGAGACAGATTCTCGCCACGCCACCTGGTAGGAGTGACCTGTCAGGTAGGACGCAATCCAAGAGTGTGCAGCGCCGGAGATGCCCAACTCGGAGAGGGTGGAGAGGAGGATCTGATGGTTCACAGTATCAAAGGCAGCGGATAGGTCTAGAAGGATAAGAGCAGAGGAGAGAGAGTTAGCTTTTACAGTGCGGAGAGCCTCCGTGACACAGAGAAGAGCAGTCTCAGTTGAATGACCAGACTTGAAACCTGACTGGTTTGGATCAAGAAGGTCATTCTGAGAGAGATAGCAAGAGAGTTGGCTAGAAACGGCACGCTCAAGAGTTTTGGAGAGAAAAGAAAGAAGGGATACTGGTCTGTAGTTGTTGACATTAGAGGGATCGAGTGTAGGTTTTTTGAGGAGGGGTGCAACTCTCGCTCTCTTGAAGACGGAAGGGACATGGCCAGCGGTCAAGGATGAGTTGATGGGCGAGGTGAGGTAAGGGAGAAGGTCTCCGGAAATGGTCTGGAGAAGAGAGGAGGGGATAGGGTCAAGCGGGCAGGTTGTTGGGCGGCCGGCCATCACAAGTCGCAAGATTTCGTCTGGAGAGAGAGGGGAGAAAGAAGTCAAAGCATAGGGTAGGGCAGTGTGAGCAGGACCAGTGGTGTCATTTGACTTAATAAATGAGAATCTGATGTCGTCAACCTTCTTTTCAAAATGGTTGACGAAGTCATTCACAGAGAGGGAGGAGGAGGAGGAGGATTCAGCAGGGAGGATAAGGTGGCAAAGAGCTTCCTAGGGTTAGAGGCAGAGGCTTGAAATTCAGAGTGGTAGAAAGTGGCTTTGGCAGTGGAAACAGAGGAAGAGAATGTAGAGAGGAGGGAGTGAAAAGATGACAGGTCCACAGGGAGTCAAGTTTTCCTCCATTTCCTGCCCGGAGCCCTCTTCTGTGAGCTCACAATGAGTCGTCAAGCCACGGAGCAGGAGGGGAGGACCGAGCCGGCCGGGAGGATAGGAGACATAGAGAGTCAAAAGATGCAGAAAGGGAGGAGAGGAGGGTTGAGGAGGCAGAATCAGGAGATCGGAGGGAGAAGGATTTAGCAGAGGGAAGAGATGATAGGATGGAAGAGGAGAGAGTAGTGGGAGAGAGAGAGCGAAGGTTGCGACGGTACATTACCATCTGAGTAGGGGCAGAGTGAGTAGTGTTGGAGGAGAGCAAGAGAGAAAAGGATACAAAGTAGTGGTCGGAGACTTGGAGGGGAGTTGCAGTGAGATTAGTAGAAGAACAGCATCTAGTAAAGATGAGGTCAAGCGTATTGCCTGCCTTGTGAGTAGGGGGGGACAGTGAGAGGGTGAGGTCAATAGAGGAAAGGAGTGGAAAGAAGGAGGCAGAGAGAAATGAGTCAAAGGCAGACGTAGGGAGGTTAAAGTCACCTAGAACTGTGAGGGGTGAGCCATCCTCAGGAAAGGAACTTATCAAGGCGTCAAGCTCATTGATGAACTCTCCAAGGGAACCTGGAGAGCGATAAATGACAAGGATGTTAAGCTTGAATGGGCAAGTGACTGTGACAGCATGAAATTCAAATGAGGAGATAGACAGATGGGTCAGGGGAATAACAGAGAATGTCCACTTGGGAGAGATGAGGATTCCTGTGCCATCGCCGCGCTGACCAGATGCTCTCGGGGTATGCGAGAACACATGGTCAGACGAGGAAAGAGCAGTAGGAGTAACTGTGTTTTCTGTGGTAATCCATGTTTCCGTCAGCGCCAAGAAGTCGAGGGACTGGAGGGTAGCATAGGCTGAGATGAACTCTGCCTTGTTGTCCGCAGAACGGCAGTTCCAGAGGCTCCCAGAGACCTGGAACTCCACGTGGGTCGTGCGCGCAGGGACCACCAGATTAGAGTGGCAACAGCCACGTGGTGTGAAGTGTTTGTATGGCCTGTGCAGAGAGGAGAGAATAGGGATAGACAGACACATAGTTGACAGGCTACAGAAAACGGCTACAATAATGCAAAGGAGATCGGAATGAAATGAACTAAACATCTGGGAAAGCGAGAGAGCGGGGCCTCCCTCACGTTTCACTGAAACACTCAAATATAACTCTCCCAACTTCCACTTTAGAAATTATAATTGTTGTAAACTACAGCGGTTCAATAGACTCTAACTTTTTTTTTTTTTTTGGGGGGGGGATGGATCAGCTTAATATTGCAGATAGATTGTATCTTCTATCAATGTAATTGTCTGCATCACTTCCAATCCCCCATGTTTTTTATATATATACTCCTTTATTACTTTTCAACCCCGCCATCCTTTCCCTACTTGGAGTTAATTAGTGAACAACAATGCCCAGGCCTCTACTTCCGGTCTATACTTACTATCTACACCTTATGGACACAGTTAATTTTACAATAATTCAATTATATATATATATATTTATTATTTTTTTTGCTCCTGAACTTCCTCTACTCTCTACCTCTCCGATCATTTTCATGATGTCCATCCGGTTTGCTTCTATATGCCATATCTTTCTAACTGTGCTCTTTCCCAAAAGCTCCCAACATACAACCTTTATACTTATTATGGACACAGTATGCTTACATTATTAGCTATCTTTGTTATTATTTGTTGTTATTTGTTATTAGTCCCATCCTTCAACTCTATTCAATACCTCCCATCTACAGTGGGGAGAACAAGTATTTGATACACTGCCGATTTTGCAGGTTTTCCTACTTACAAAGCATGTAGAGGTCTATAATTTTTATCATAGGTACACTTCAACTGTGAGAGACGGAATCTAAAACAAAAATCCAGAAAATCACATTGTATGATTTTTAAGTAATTAATTTGCATTTTATTGCATGACATAAGTATTTGATCACCTACCAACCAGTAAGAATTCCGGCTCTCACAGACCTGTTCGTTTTTCTTTAAGAAGCCCTCCTGCTCTCCACTCATTACCTGTATTAACTGCACCTGTTTGAACTCGTTACCTGTATAAAAGACACCTGTCCACACACTCAATCAAACAGACTCCAACCTCTCCACAATGGCCAAGACCAGAGAGCTGTGTAAGGACATCAGGGATAAAAAAGTAGACCTGCACAAGGCTGGGATGGGCTACAGGACAATAGGCAAGCAGCTTGGTGAGAAGGCAACAACTGTTGGCGCAATTATTAGAAAATGGAAGAAGTTCAAGATGACGGTCAATCACTCTCGGTCTGGGGCTCCATGCAAGATCTCACCTCGTGGGGCATCAATGATCATGAGGAAGGTGAGGGATCAGCCCAGAACTACATGGCAGGACCTGGTCGATGACCTGAAGAGAGCTGGGACCACAGTCTCAAAGAACACCATTAGTAACACACTACGCCGTCATGGATTAAAATCCTGCAGCGCACGCAAGGTCCCCCTGCTCAAGCCAGCGCATGTCCAGGCCCGTCTGAAGTTTGCCAGTGACCATCTGGATGATCCAGAGGAGGAATGGGAGAAGGTCATGTGGTCTGATGAGACAAAAATAGAGCTTTTTGGTCTAAACTCCACTCACCGTGTTTGGAGGAAGAAGAAGGATGAGTACAACCCCAAGAACATCATACCAACCGTGAAGCATGGAGGTGGAAACATCATTCTTTGGGGATGCTTTTCTGCAAAGGGGACAGGACGACTGCACCGTATTGAGGGGAGGATGGATGGGGCCATGTATCGCGAGATCTTGGCAAACAACCTCCTTCCCTCAGTAAGAGCATTGAAGATGGGTCATGGCTGGGTCTTCCAGCATGACAACGACTCGAAACACACAGCCAGGGAAACTAAGGAGTGGCTCCGTAAGAAGCATCTCAAGGTCCTGGAGTGGCCTAGCCAGTCTCCAGACCTGAACCCAATAGAAAATCTTTGGAGGGAGCTGAAAGTCCGTATTGCCCAGCGACAGCCCCGAAACCTGAAGGATCTGGAGAAGGTCTGTATGGAGGAGTGGGCCAAATTCCCTGCTGCAGTGTGTGCAAACCTGGTCAAGACCTACAGGAAACGTATGATCTCTGTAATTGCAAACAAAGGTTTCTGTACCAAATATTAAGTTCTGCTTTTCTGATGTATCAAATAATTATGTCATGCAATAAAATGCAAATTAATTACTTAAAAATCAAACAATGTGATTTTCTGGATTTTTGTTTTAGATTCCGTCTCTCACAGTTGAAGTGTACCTATGATAAAAATGACAGACCTCTACATGCTTTGTAAGTAGGAAAACCTGCAAAATCGGCAGTGTATCAAATACTTGTTCTCCCCACTGTATCTCTTTACACCATCCATATAGGATTTCTATTTGCCATACATATTTCAACCGTACTGTGATGTTTTACAAAAGTTCTGAACCTTTCTATTCTCATTGCTTCTACAGATGAATTAAAAATAAACATTTTTGCTAAAAGTATTATTATATTATTGATCGATTGACTATGTATGGGTGGTCCTCTGTAGCTCAATTGGTAGAGCATGGCGCTTGTAACGCCAGGGTAGTGGGTTCGATCCCCGGGACCACCCATACGTAAAAATGTATGCACACATGACTGCAAGTCGCTTTGGATAAAAGCGTCTGCTAAATGGCATATTATTATTATTATTATTATTACTTTTCCGATCACCCAGTAATGCTATCTGCAAGGTTAGCTCCAGGTAAATATTGCAATCCTTTAGCCATTCCTGGACCTGTGTCCAAAAACAAGCTACAAATGGACAGAACCAAAACAAATGATCTAATGATTCTGTCTCTTCACAGCAAAATCTGCAGAGCTGGGAAGATTGTATCCCCCATATAAATAACATTCTATTGGTAGCAAGAATTTTATATAATAATTTAAATTGAAAGATTCTAATTTTTGAATCCGGTGTCGTTTTGCGTGTCAGTTCATAAACACTATGCCATGGGATCGGTACGTCAAAAATCTCTTCCCAACTATTTTGCAATCTATATGGGACGGCTGTCAATCCTTTGGTCCTTAAGTGAAACTGATATACTTTTTTATTTATCACAGTTTTCCTTAACCAATTATGTTCTTTAATGCAAGGCCGACAGACAAGTTCCTTACTTTCTCCCCCTTCCACTTTCCTCTTCCACTTTTGTGGTAAGGCTGCAATTATTTGGTTGTAATTTTGGGTAGAGCAGACATTTCCATATGTTTTTGTTAGCTGCATGTGCGACATAACTCCACCAGTCCTACCGATGATATCATTTACGAAGATTATACCTTTTTTAAACATTCTGTCAAAAAATAAAGTTTTTGTCAATTAGTATATTTAACCACAATATTTGTTCGGTCGTTTCTGGAGGATTAAATTGAAATTGCAACCAACTTTCTATGGCTTGTTTTAGAAATAGTGAGATTTGGGAGATTATTTCCTTTTAAAATAACTGCAAATTAGTTGTTGTAATCTGAATAAAGGGAAAAAGGCCTTTCTTGAACATTGGGTGAGACAATCTTACTAATTTGCTTGAGAACCAGTTCGGATTTAAGTATAACTTTTGTATGACTGAAGCTTTTAGTGGTAGGTCTAATGCTTTAATATTTAATAATTTCTGTCCTCCGAATTCATATTCATTATATAAATATGCCCTCTTAATTTTGTCTGGCTTGCCGTTCCAAATAAAATGGAATCTTTTTTTCTCATATAATTTAAAAAACTGTTCGCTAGGTGTAGGCAAGACCATAAGCAAATAGGTAAAATGGGATAATACTAAAGAGTTAATAAGGGTGATTTTTCCACAAATTGACATGTATTTTCCTTTCCATGGTAGTAAGATCTTATCTATTTTTGCTAACTTTCTATTAAAATTTATTGAAGTGAGATTATTTATTTCCTTTGGGATATGTATTCTGAGTATATCCACATCACCATCAGACCATTTTATTGGTAAACTACATGGTAATGTAAAAATTGTATTTTTTAGTGATCCATTACGTAATATAGTACATTTGTCATAATTTGGTTGTAATCCAGAGCGGTTAGAAAATGTATCTAGATCCTCTATGAGGCTGTGGAGGGATTCTAGTTGTGGATTTAAAAGAAAACATGAATCATCAGCGTACAATGACACCTTTGTTTTTAAGCCGTGGATTTCTAATCCTCTAATATTATTATTGGATCTGATTTTAATAGCTAACATCTCGATGGCCACAATAAATAGATATGCCGATAGTGGACAACCTTGTTTCACTCCTCTTGACAGTTTAAAACATTCTGAGAAATAGCCATTATTTACTATTTTACACCTAGGGTTACTATACATGATTTTGACCCATTTTATAAGAGATTCTCCAAAATTGAAATGCTACAGGCATTTATATATAAACCCCAGTCGAACTTTATCAAATGCCTTTTCGAAGTCTAATTTCGTTTATTCAGCTAGCTAACTTGGTACAGTATTCTTCTGTGAAAACCGTCCAGGGCACCGAATCCTGTGACGCCATAGCCAACTAGCATGCCAGCCTCCAATAACACGGTTTAGCACCAATACTCGGTTACAACAAACCACCAGTGTGTTAACACGCCAAGCAGATCATTCGTGTCCGTGTCTAACGTTGTGTAAAGTTTTAGGTTAGTTTTGACAGTTTGAGTGAGTCTGTCATCAACTTATTCAGCCAGTTAGTTAGCTAGAATAGTTAGCATACTAGCTAGCCATTGCTCTCTGCCAACGAAAAATATCTCCTCCCACGGCACGAACACACAGAGAGAGCCAAGCTAACGTTAACTAGTCACCCATGTCCCGAATTCCCTTGAACGACTCTGGTTACCAGTATGTAAAAACAAAACAAAAATAAATGTAGGTTATAACTTACCCTTAGTAGCTACTGTTAGCCAGTTTAAGTGCAAAGCTAGCCACTGAATCGATTCAGTCAGTTCGCGTCTGTCCCAACGGAGAGAAAGCGTCTCCAAATATTAAAGCTAGGTCGTTCCAGCTATTGTTTAGTTAGCTATCCAGGTAGCAACAAGCTAGCTACATTTCGAGTACAGTAGCTACTTGAACGTTAACGCTTCAAATATTGAGGTTAGAAAAACAGCTGAATGGTAGGCAGCTAGCTGGCACAATTACAGGTACTCTTAAGTGTGAAATAACATTGGAAACAACTATCCACAGTTGCTAATAGTTACCAGTAGCTACCCGCTAGCCAGTCCAGGTAGTGGGTTAGCTAGCCTCGTCCTTCACCGGGCTCAGCCGAATACAATTCTTACCTACAATAATTACCTACTATAACCTACGATAACTACCTAGATAAACTACCTACAATACCTAACTACAATCTAAATACATGGTTTAAGCTTTACTCGACACCATATAAGCCAAGCATACCTCCCGCCAGAGAGAGACACAACCTCACTCGACGAACTATCTAGACAACCCCTTTGTCATCAAGGCAAAGGGTGGCTCTTTGAAGAATCTCAAATACAAAATATATTTTGATTTGTTTAACACTTTTTTGGTTACTACATGATTCCATATGTGTTATTTCATAGTTTTGATGTCTTCACTATGTGATCGGACCAAGTATTCTGTTGGTTGCTCTAAAGTGGAAAGGTTTTTGACATAGAACAAAGTTCTCTTCTTCTCAAACATGCACAAAGAACCAAGGAGGATCTCAAAAGGATAACACAAATCTTCTTCTTTACAGGAATAAGGACAACGAGGTGAGTAACTTTTAACTTTTATCACCAGGTTTTCCTCTAGGATTTTGCCTGCGCTTAGCTCCATTCCGATTACAAGCATATCCATAACATGATGCAGCCACTACTATGCTTAAAAATATGGAGAGTGGTACTCAGTAATGTGTTGTATTGGATTTGCCCCAAACACACCCCACTTCAGGACAAAAACTGAATTGCTTTGCCACATTTTTTGCAGTATTACTTTAGTGCCTTGTTGCAAACAGGATGCATGTTTTGGAATATTTTTATTCTGTACAGGCTTCCTTTTCACCCTGTCAAATAGGTTAGTATTTTTAGTAACTACAATGTTGTTGATCCATCCTCAGTTTTCTCCTATCACAGCCATTAAACTCTGTAACTGTTTTAAAGCCACCATTGGCCTCATGGTGAAATCCCTGAGTGGTTTCCATCCTCTCTGGCAACTGAGTTAAGAAGGACGCCTGTATCTTTGTAGTGACTGGATGTATTGATACACCATCCAAGTTGAATTAATAACTTCACCATGCGCAAAGGGATTTTCAATGTCTGCTTTTTTTTGTTACCCATCTACCAATAGGTGCCCTTATTTGTGAGGCATTGGAAAACCACCCTAGTCTTTCTGGTTGAATCTGTTTGAAATTCACTGCTCGACTGAGGTGTGGGGTACAGATATGAGGTAGTCTTTCAAGAAAATCGTGTTAAACACTATTACATGCAACTTATGTGACTTGTTCAGGAGTAAAAATGTGCTTAACTTATTTAGGCTTCCATAACAAAGAGGTTGAATATTTATTGACTCAAGTCATTTCAGCTTTTCATTTTTTATTAATTTGTAAAACATAATAATTGTCACGCCCTGGCTCTGGGACTCTGTTATGTTGAGCCAGGGTGTGTTGTTTCTATGTGTTTTGTGTGCTAGGGTGATTTTCTAGTTCATTTGTTTCTAGGTTGGCCGGTGTGGTTCTCAATCAGAGGCAACGTGTATCAGCTGTTGATTGTTGTCTCTGATTGGGAACCATACTTAGGCAGCCTTTTTTCCACAGTGTGTTGTGGGATCTTGTTCCGTATGGTTTGTATTATGACCAAGGACTTCACGTTTCGTATCGTTTGTTGTTTTGTTCGTGTGGTGAATCTAAAATAAAGTATGTTCACATTCCACGCTGCGCATTGGTCCACTTCCTCCGACGATCGTGACAATAATTGAAAAACATATTTCCACTTTGACATTATAGGGTATTGTGTGTAGGCCAGTGACAAAAAATCTCAATTTAATACATTTTAAATTCAGGCTGTAACACATCAAATTGTTGAAAATGTCAAGGGGTGTGAATATTTTCTGAAGGCACTGTAACTGGTTTGTATGTGTGTGGCTTTAGCTGAGATTGTTCTGTACAGAGTCAATTTTACTGAACAAAAATATAAACGCAACATGTAAAGTGTTGGTCCCATGTTTCATGAACTGAAATAAAAGATCCCAGCAATTTTCCATACACACAAAAATCGTATTTCTCGCAAATGTTGTGCACACATTTGTTTACATCCCTGTTAGTGAGCATTTTTCCATTGCAAAGATAATTCATCCACCTGACAGGTGTGGCATATCAAAAAGCTGATTAAACTGCATAATCATTACACAGGTGCACCTTGTGCTGGTGTCAATAAAAGGACACTAAAATGTGCAGATCTGTCATACAACACAATGCCACAAATGTCTCAAGTTGAGGGAGTATGAAATGTCAGAATAATATTAGAGAGAATGATTTATTTCAGCTTTTATTTTTTTCATCACATTCCCAGTGGGTCAGAAGTTAACATACACTCAATTAGTGTTTGGTAGTTTGGTCAAACGTTTCAGGTAGCCTTCCACAAGCTTCCCACAATAAGTTGGGTGAATTTTGGCCCATTCCTCCTGACAGATCTGGTGTAACTGTGTCAGGTTTTTAGGCCTCCTTGCTCGCACACACTTTTTCAGTTCTGCCCCCACATTTTCTATAGGATTGAGGTCAGGGCTTTGTGATAGCCACTCCAATACCTTGACTTTGTTGTCCTTAAGCCATTTTGCCACAACTTTGGAAGTATGCTTGGGGTCATTGTCCATTTGGAAGACCCATTTGCGACCAAGCTTTAACTTCCTGACTGATGTCTTGAGATGTTGCTTCAATATATCCACATACATTTCCTTCCTCATGATGCCATCTATTTTGTGAAGTGCACCAGTCCCTCCTGCAGCAAAGCACCGCCACAGCATGATGCTGCCACCCCCGTGCTTCATGGTTGGGATGGTGTTCTTCGGCTTTCAAGCCATCCTCCTTTTTCCTCCAAACATAATGATGGTCATTATGGCCAAACAGTTATATTTTTGTTTCATCAGACCAGAGGACATTTCTCCAAAAAGTATGATCTTTGTCCCCATGTGCAGTTGCAAACCGTCGTCTGGCTTTTTTATGGCGGTTTTGGAGCAGTGGCTTCTTCCTTGCTGAGCGGCCTTTCAGGTTATGTCGATATAGGACATAACTTATTTTTTTACTGTGGATATAGTTTCCTTTAGCATCTTCACATGGTCCTTTGCTGTTGTTCTTGGATTGATTTGCACTTTTCGCACCAAAGTACGTTAATCTCTAGGAGACAGAATGCTTCTCCTTCCTGAGCGGTATGACGGCTGCGTGGTCCCATGGTGTTTATACTTGTGTACTATTGTTTGTACAGATGAACTTGTGGAGTTCTATAATTTTTTTTCTGAGGTTTTGGCTGATCTTTTTATATTTTCGCATGGTGTCAAGCAAAGAGGCACTGAGTTTGAAGGTAGGCCTTGAAATACATCCACAGGTACACCTCCAATTGACTCAAATTATGTCAATTACCCTATTAGAAGCTTGTAAAGCCATGACATCATTTTCTGGAATTTTACAAGCTGTTTTAAGGCACAGTCAACTTCTGACCCACTGGAATTGTGATACAGTGAATTATAAGTGAAATAATCTGTCTGTAAACAATTGTTGGAAAAATGACTTGTGTCATGCACAAAGTAGATGTCCCAACCCAATTGCCAAAACTATAGTTTGTTAACAAGTAATTTGTGAAGTGGTTGAAAAACGAGTTTTAATGATTCCAACCAAAGTGTATGTAAACTTCCGACTTCAACTGTACACATACTAATCAGGGGGAATGGGAACCAGGTGTGCGTAATGAGACAAGGCAGTCTGGGGTTGGTGCTAATGAACCAGATCAGTGACGCCTAGAAGGCCGGTGACATAGACCTCCGGAGCTGGTGAACGGAATTAGCTGCAGTACCGGGGGGATCTGTGACATAATCAGAGAGTATATGCTGGAGAGCTTTGGTTGCGTGTGAATTGTAATTGGTCTTATTAGATTTGTCCCGCATGTCCAAAATGACATTAATGTCTGTCCCAATAATCTGATGGAATTCAGTTAATTCTAACAGTATGCTGTTCAGAGAATCAAAACATGTAGGATCATATGAATTTGGAGCATACACATTAATCAAGGCAATTTTCTTTCCATTATGGATACATTTAAGGAAAGTGATTCTGCCTTCTTGGTCTTCGCCTTTACACAAGATAGTAATTTTGAGTTTCTTATGTATCATTATGATTACACCTTTAGTTTTGTTTGGGGCTGATGAAAAAATGTGCCAGTTTGTACAAATGGTTCTCTATTCAATGTGCGTCCTTTTTAACAAGGTGTGTTTCTTGAAACATTGCTATATCAGCTGGAATATTTAATAGGTGAGTTTAGGCCTTTCAAATTCAAAGAGACTTTTGCTAGTGTTGCCATTGTTTGAAATATTTGTTTTAGTATTAATGATGTATTTATTATCTTTAGTGTTAATAAGCCCATGGATGTGAAACAAAAAGCAGGACACAAGTGGAAACCCACCCAAATTACCTTAAACATAGAAAGAAAAAGAAAAAAGGAATTGTGTGGAAGCCCATATGAGACTGGCCATATATCCTAAACAGTTTAGCTCATAGGGATGCAATGTGCTGTAGCCCCACAAGGAAGCAACCCCAGTCTGTATGGCACTTTAATGTATGTCTAAATGTCCTGGAAAATAGGCTATATAATAATAACGAAGTCCAATTTTAATCAATAACAATAATAGTAATAGTATTCCTTTTACCCAATTGAGAGGATTCTCTCATCATTGTCTTATGCTGAGGGCAGCATCACAGCCATAGGCTAAGCTGTGTGATTGTGTGTGGATAGCATACCTGAATACTGAGCCAGACAAATTGGGGTTAGCCTAGATCCGTCAGCTCGTACCCTTGTGTGTTGGACTTGATGTGCTTGTTGAATAAGTCTTGAGCCTCCTTGGCAGTGGAAAACGTGTGTGTTGTATTCTGGAAGGTCAAGATTAGTTTTCTCGGGTGTATGAAGCCGCATTTCAAGTTTAGCTTGCATAGCTGGGATCTCACCTCATTGTAGGTCGCCCTCTGTTTCAACAGTTCGGCACTCAGATCTGGGTAGATGCTGGTCCTCTTCTCCGCATATGTCAGAGCCCCCGATTCCACTGCGAGGCAAACAATTTGGTATTTGACTTCAAAACTGTCATACACCATGATCGTTCCGGAGAGGACACGTACGGTGCGCAATGGTTATCAGCGGCATGGGACACAGCTTCTCCCGCCCAAACTGTTCATAGAAAAGATTACTCATGAAAGAAGTTGGGTTGCCTTCATTTTTACTGAAACAGGATACAAGTGGAAAATATTAAAATCCAATCCATAAAAAAAATTGGAGGCCTCTTACACTTCAGTGTTGTCAAGCAAAATGTATAGCGCGTTTTTTACATGGAATATACATTGGATATAAGGCAAGTACTGGAAACAATAGAACACTATGAAAAATCGGGGAAACCAGGCCTGCTATTCATAGCAGACTTCGAAAAGGCATTTGATAAAGTATGACTGGGGTTTATATATAAATGCCTGGAGCATTTCAATTTTGGAGAATCTCTTATAAACATTACCATGTAGTTTACCAATAAAATGGTCTGATGGTGATGTGGATATACTCGGAATACATATCCCAAATGAAATAAATGATCTCACTCCAATACATTTTAATAGAAAGTTAGCAAAAAATAGATAAGATCTTACTACCATGGAAAGGTAAATACCTGTCAATTCGTAGAAAAATCACCCTGATTAACTCTTTAGTATTGTCACGATCGTCGTAGTAATGAGTAGACCAAGGCGCAGCGTGAGAAACAAACATGACTTTAATAGTTAAAGTATACCAAACAAAACACGACTCGTGAAGTCCACGGTAAACAAATACCGACACGGAACAAAAACCCACAACACCCAAGGGAAAACATACAGTTTAAATATGGCTCCCAATCAGAGACAACCCACAACAGCTGACACTCGTTGCCTCTGATTGGGAGCCACTCTGGCCAACATAGACATAGAACAACTAGACACTCAAACACAGCACATAAACACACGGAATCTATACACCCTGACTCAACATATAAAGTCCCCAGAGCCAGAGTGTGACAGTACCCCCCCCCAAAGGCGCGGACTGCGACCGCGCCTCAACAAAACCCCAAACAGGGGAGGGCTGGGTGGGCATTCCTCCTCGGAGGCGGCTCCGGCTCCGGGCTTGACCACCACCCTTCCATAATTCCCCCGTAGCGCCCCTGGTCCGGTCTGACCCCGCTGGCTGGATCTGGACTGGACATTGACGGAGCGGATTGCTTACGCTCCGTTGTGGAGCAGCTGACCGGTCTTACCAGGCTGACGACTCGCACCCCGGGCTTGGTGCGAGTAGCAGGAACGGGCTGAACCAGGCTGACGACTCGCACCCCTGGCTTGGTGCGAGTGGCAGGAACGGGCTGGACCAGGCTGACGACTCGCACCCCTGGCTTGGTGCGAGTGGCAAGAACGGGCTGGACCAGGCTGACGACGCACACCGTAGGCTTGGTGCGTGGAGCAGGGACAGGCCGGACAGGGCTGGCGACGCACCCCGTAGGCTTGGTGCGTGGAGCAGGGACAGGCCGGGCTGGGCTGACGACGCACACCGTAGGCTTGGTGCGTGGAGCAGGGACAGGCCGGACTGGGCTGACAACGCACACCGTAGGCTTGGTGCGTGGAGCAGGGACAGGCCGGACTGGGCTGACGACGCACACCGTAGGCTTGGTGCGTGGAGCAGGGACAGGCCGGACAGGGCTGGCGACGCACACCGTAGGCTTGGTGCGTGGAGCAGGAACAGGCCGGGCAGGGCTGGCGACGCACACCGTAGGCTTGGTGCGTGGAGCAGGAACAGGCCGGGCAGGGCTGGCGACGCACACCGTAGGCTTGGTGCGTGGAGCAGGAACAGGCCGGGCTGGGCTGTCGACGCACACCGTAGGCTTGGTGCGTGGAGCAGGGACAGACCGGACTGGGCTGGCGACGCACACCGTAGGCCTGGTGCGTGGAGCAGGAACAGGCCGGGCCGGGCTGTCGACGCACACCGCAGGCCCGGTGCGTGGAGCAGGGACAGGCCGGGCTGGGCTGGCGACGCACACCGTAGGCTTGGTGCGTGGAGCAGGGACAGGCTGGGCCGGGCTGGCGACGCACACCGCAGGCTCGGTGCGTGGAGCAGGAACAGGCCGGGCCGGGCTGGCGATGCACACCGTAGGTTTGGTGCGAGTGGCAGGAACAGGCCGGGTCGGGCCGGCGACGCACACCGTAGGCTTGGTGCGTGGAGCAGGTACAGGCCGGACCGTACTGGGAACACACACCACTGGCCTTAAACGGGGATCAGGAACGGGCCGGACCGGACTGGCAATACACCTCAGTACCTCTCGCCGTGCCTCTACAACTTCCTTCCCTCCTCTCGCCAATGGCTCCCGTAACCCGGTGGCCTTCTCTCCTCGTCTCCCATTTCGCCCTGTGGCAGCCTCCCGCTGCCCAGTCGCCCATGCCGCGCGCCCCCCCCCCTAAAAAATTATTGGGGGTGCCTCTCGTCCGTCCGACGACGGCACTGCCGACGCCGCTGCTCCTCTCTCGCCAGGGCCTTAATCCTACCCCAAGGTCCCTTGCCCCCGAGCATGTCCTCCCAGGACCACGATTTGCCCACCTGGGCCATCGCCAGCCTCTCCATCTCCTTTCCTGGCGCTTCCTCCCATGTCCAGTCTGCCTGCTCCTGGACACGCTGCTTGGTCCTTTTACGGTGGGTTTTTCTGTCACGATCGTCGTAGTAATGAGTAGACCAAGGCGCAGCGTGAGAAACAAACATGACTTTAATAGTTAAAGTATACCAAACAAAACACGACTCGTGAAGTCCACGGTAAACAAATACCGACACGGAACAAAAACCCACAACACCCAAGGGAAAATATACAGTTTAAATATGGCTCCCAATCAGAGACAACCCACAACAGCTGACACTCGTTGCCTCTGATTGGGAGCCACTCTGGCCAACATAGACATAGAACAACTAGACACTCAAACACAGCACATAAACACACGGAATCTACACACCCTGACTCAACATATAAAGTCCCCAGAGCCAGAGTGTGACAAGTATTATCCCAGTTTACCTATTTGCTTATGGTCTTGCCTACACCTAGCGAACAGTTTTTTAAATTATATGAGAAGAAAATAATCAATTTTATTTGGAACTGCAAGGCAGACAAAATGAAACGGGCCTATTTATATAATTAAATATTAAAGCATTAGACCTATCACTAAAAGCTTCAGTCATACAAAAGTTATACTTAAATCCGAACTGGTTCTCTAGCAAATTAGTAAGATTGTCTCACCCAATGTTCAAGAATGGCCTTTTTCCCTTTATTCAGATTACAGCCTCTCACTTTCAGTTATTTGAAAAGGAATTCATCTCCCAAACATCACTATTTCTAAAACAAGCCATAGAAAGTTGGTTGCAATTTCAATTTAATCCTCCAGAAACGACAGAACAAATTGTGCAACAAATATTGTGGTTAAACTCAAATATACTAATTGATTAAAAACCTTATTTTTTTTTACAAAATGTTTTAAAAAGGTATAATCTTCGTAAATGATATCATCGGTAGGACTGGTGGAGTTATGTAGCACATGTTGCTAACAAAAACATATGCAAATGTCTGCTCTACCCAAAATTACAACCAAATAATTGCAGCATTACCGCAAAAAAGTAAGGAACTTGTTTGTCGGCCTTGCATTAAAGAACATCATTGGTTAAAGAAAACTGTGATAAATAAAAAAGTATACCAGTTTAATTTAAGGACCAAAGGATTGACAGCCGTCCCATATAGATGGCAAAATAGTTGGGAAGAGATTTTTGACGTACCGATCCCATGGCATAGTGTTTATGAACTGATACGCAAAACGACGCCGGATTCAAAACTTAGAATTTTTTTATTTAAATTATTATATACAATTCTTGCTAACAATAGAATGTTATTTATATGGGGGATACAATCTTCCCAGCTCTGTAGATTTTGCTGCGAAGAGACAGAATCATTAGATCATTTGTTTTGGTACTGTCCATTTGTAGCTTGTTTTTGGACACAGGTCCAGGAATGGATAAAGGATTGCAATATTTACCTGGAGCTAACCCTGCAGATAGCATTACTGGGTGATCTGAAAAGTCATAGTCAATCGATCAATAATATTATAATACTTTTAGCAAAAAAATATATTTTCAATTTACAATCTGTAGAAACACTGAGAATAGAAAGGTTCAGAACTTTTGTAAAACATCAGAGTACAGTTGAAACATATATGACAAATAGAAATCCAATATGGATGGTGTTAAGAGATAGATGGGTGGTGTTGAAGGATGGGACTAATAACCACTAACAACAACTAATAACAACAAGATAACTAATAATGTAAGCATACTGTGTTCATAATAAGTATATAGGTTATAGGTTAAGAGCTTTTGTGAAAGAGCACAGTTAGAAAGATATGGCATATAGAAGCAAACCGTATGGACATCATGAAAATGATCGGAGAGGTTGAGGTAGAGGAAGTTCAGGAGTGACTGTGTCCATAAAATGTATATAGTATGTATAAGCTGGAAGTAGAGGCCTAAGCATTGTTGTTCACTAGTTTACTCCAATTAGGGAACGGGTGGTGGGGTTGGAAAGTAATAAAGGGAAATATATTTTTAAAAAGGATATGTGTATGTATGTATATATGTATGTATGTATGTATGTATGTATGTATGTATGTATGTATGTATGTATGTATGTATGTATGTATGTATGTATGTATGTATGTATGTATGTATGTGTATGTATGTATGTACAGTGGGGATAACAAGTATTTGATACACTGTCGATTTTGCAGGTTTTCCTACTTACAAAGCATGTAGAGGTCTGTAATTATTATCATAGGTACACTTCAACTGTGAGAGACGGAATCAAAAAAAAAAATCCAGAAAATCACATTGTATGATTTTTAAGTAATTCATTTGCATTTTATTGCATGACATAAGTATTTGATCACCTACCAACCAGTAAGAATTCTGGCTCTCACAGACCTGTTAGTTTTTCTTTAAGAAGCCCTCCTGTTCTCCACTCATTACCTGTATTAACTGCACCTGTTTGAACTCGTTACCTGTATAAAAGACACCTCTCCACACACTCAATCAAACAGACTCCAACCTCTCCATAATGGCCAAGACCAGAGAGCTGTGTAAGGACATCAGGGATAAAATTGTAGACCTGTACATGGCTGGGATGGGCTACAGGACAAAAGGCAAGCAGCTTGGTGAGAAGGCAACAACTGTTGGCGCAATTATTAGAAAATGGAAGAAGTTCAAGATGACGGTCAATCACCCTCGGTCTGGGGCTCCATGCAAGATCTCACCTCATGGGGCATCAATGATCATGAGGAAGGTGAATACTTGTTCTCCCCACTGTATGTATGTGTGTGTATATATATATATATATATATATATTTGTGAGAGAAAAAAACATATGGTGAATTGCAAGTGATGCAGACAATTACATTACATTTACATTACATTTTAGTCATTTAGCAGACGCTCTTATCCAGAGCGACTTACAGTTAGTGAATGCATGCATGTTTTTTTGTTTGTTTTTTTGTTTTTAGTTTTTTTTCATACTGGCCCCCGTGGGAAACGAACCCACATCCTTGCCGGCCAAACCCTCCCCTACCTTGGACGATGCTGGACCAATTGTGTGCCGCCCATGGGTCTCCCGGTCAGAGCCTTGACTCTGATGGAAGTTTCAATCTATCTGTATTATTAAAGCTGATCTACCCCCTAAAATGTTTTAAATAATAATAATAATAATTAAAAAAAGATAAAAAGAAGTTGGGTTGCCCGCTTTCACACCAGTTTCAAGTCCTGTGATCCGCACATTGAATTTACGGGAATGATTTTCGAGTGATTCGGTTTAATTTTTTAGGAAATTGATATCCCCTTCTAGCTTAGTTTGCACTGTTTCCAGGTCATGGAGTCGCACCTCTGTCACATTGGCCCTGTCTACAAACTTTCCACTTCAAATGAGTAGGTTCCGACTTTAGAAGTGAGCAGGGCAAGAGAGTCATTTATCGGTTTTAACTGCAAGTTGAGGGCAGAGGTATTTTCCTCACAAACAATCTCTCAGCTAGTAGTGGCCAACTCTTTCTGTTGTTGGGTGTTGAGGGCCGCCATGTTCCCACAGGTGAATTGTGAACAGACAGAATATGCCAGCTACTGGGGCTAAATAACCTGCTATGGTTCGTTGTAATACAGTAAACGTCCCACACCTTAATGTGATGTTATATGTTGAAAATTATTTGAATATAGGTCTGTTCATTCAAAGTTATTTTGCAAAAGAAAAGCCATGAGACAGCCAGGCGTTTCAATGCATGCCACCGGAACCGGAATCAATGTGTATGCACTAATAAAACGCTTTATAATTTATCTGATGACTTATGCATTTGTATATTGATTGTGTTCCGCTTATAAATATCTGGGTATCTGGATTGACGAGAAGCTATCTTTCAGAAAGCATATTGATGAGTTAGTTAAGAAGTTAAGAATTAAAATGGGCTTCCTTTATAGGAATAGGGCATGCCTTTTATTAAATAGCAGAAAACAAATAATTCAGTCAACATTCATACCTGTTATAGATTATGGTGACATTGTTTATATGAATGCAGCAGACACCAGATTGAAGCCATTGGACACAGTTTATCACAACACACTACGCAACGAGTTCAGTACACATCAATGATTTCTGTATTAGAATGTAAGCTGGCCCTCTTTGAAGTCTCGTAGAGCAATGCATTACACTCTTTTTGTTTATAAACTTGCATAAACTTCCGCCGTAGCTTACTTCATTGTTAACCTACAGACGTACGACCTACCAGACCCGGTCACAGGGATGGCTAACTCTGAGGGATGGCTAACTCTGGAGATCCCTTCGATCTCCACTGAATTAGTGTGACGTTCTGGCTCCAGGACTCTTAGTTGTGAGCCAGGGTTGTCATTTTCTTTTGGGTGTATTTCTATGTGGGATCTAGTTGTTTCATTTCTATGTTTGGGTTTTATGTTGATTAGTCATATGACTCCCAATCGGAGGTAACGAGTGTCAGCTGTCGGCTCGTTATCTCTGATTGGGAGCCATATTTATACTGTGTGGTTTCACCTTGGTTTTGTGGGTTTTTGTTTCCTTGTGCTATGTTCCGTTTCTGTCAGTTTAGCAGAGGACTTCACGAATCGTCGTTTGTTTTGTATTTACGTGCTTTACTCTATTAAAGTTATCATGTTCACTCACAACGCTGCGCATTGGTCTCCTGCTTCAGACGATCGCGACAATTAGGTAAATCTGTGTTTAGTTTTTTTTACTTGTGGAATAATATTCAAAGCTCTCTAAAATAGGAAGAGTTGGTGCCTCTAGTGCAATTCAGACCGCTGATTGAGGACCATTTTACTGAAGCATGTGTTTGTTTTATATATAATTGTCTTTAGCTTTTTGTGTATTGATGTGTATATTGATGTATATATTGATGTGTATGTTTGATACAGGGCTCATCTGTAAAATATGATTTTAGCATGACTGTGCAAGTCAGCAGGAACTGGCTGCATTCACGTTGCGTAAGTTAGCTATCCACACAGCTGCAGCATTCTAACTTGCTTAGAACAGGATCAGAGAGGGGGAGGGGGGGAGGGGGGGGTTGTTAAGGCAGCACATTGGGATCCTTCAGGCTGGATTGAGGGTGTGGTATTTTAGCGGTGCTCTTGGAGTGGCAGGAAGGGGTGTTGCAGGTGTCCCAGGGTGCCTGGGTTACACCGCCCCAAGTCTTCACAGGCATCGCACAGAGGGTACTGACTGACACTGCACCCATAGATAGAGATGAGAAAGGGTAGAAACCCTATCCTTCTGGGATATTGAGTTAAATGTCACCGTGCTACCCCGAGAAAGACACTGACAGGCCTACCCTTTTCACAGCCCCCAAATCTCAGAGGTCAAGTAGGCCACACAACAGCTGAGAGGAAAAGGCCTGGCTGAAGAAGGGGGTGTAATGAAGGGGGGGGGGGGTGGATCTGGAGTACCTGTTAACATAGGCTGATCTGCTCTATACAGTGCATTCGGAGAGTATTCAGACCACGTCACTTTTTCCACACTTTTTTACTATGCAGCCTTACTCTAAAATCGATTAAATCGTTTTCCCCCCTAATCAATGTACACACAATACCCCAAAATGACAAAGAAAAAATAATAACAAATATCACATTTACTTAAGTATTCAGACCCTTTACTCAGTACTTTGTTGAAGCAACTTTGGCAGTGATTACAGCCTCGAGTCTTCTTGGGTACGATGCTACAAGCTTGGCAAACCTGTATTTGGGGAGTTTCTATGGAGCCAGATAGCTGCCAAAAGGTTGAACGTATGTGTCGTTAGGATCTTAAGAAGATCCATACGTAAATTGTTAGGATCGTAAGAAAAGCCATGCGTGAAAAATAAAACGTAACCGTTAAATTAGATCTGTAAACGTACAAACGCTATGTTACGACTATGAATGAACATTCACACGTTCAATTCTTACTTTACATCTCCCTTTACTCGGTTACAGATCTTTTTTATACTTACAAACTTTTTTTCAGGAATGTAGCATCTGCAAACGACATGAACCGAATGTAGCTAGTCGAAGTCAATCAAGCAACTCTAGCCCAGACTTTGCAGCTTCCGGTTTCGTTTCTAAAATAAAAGTCTAGAGCTTGTTTTAGAACGGCATTCGATAATGACGTTATACCAGTAGATTACGTAGTATAGGCTTGGGCCTTCAGCAAATGACTTGTGTGAGAATGATAAAGACACAGAAGAGCCTTTTCTAGAATAACCGCCTGAGCTGCAAAATAGAAAGTAAATATGATTTAAGCTAGGCCTATTCCACTATTTCCACTGTTGTGTTATTTATAGCCTCGTGTGGCTACTGTGGTGATCATGTAACCTAATGAATCACACTTTTTTCAGTATTTGGTAGGCCTTATTAGGCATTTTGACTGTTGTATTTGCGAATTCCACTCTGTATGTAGGCTTGTTATAGCCATTTGCGTTGCACAACCCCATCCTGCAGAGGCTATATCCATATCAATAAATGAGACAAAACTAAATATTGATTAAGTCTTGGCTATAACCTGTCCTGAGCGAAATAGCCAAGGGGTCCCAAATGGTCAAGACTATCTATAGCTTATTCTTATTGCCAGATCTGTTTTCCCTGTCAGCCACTGCACGTGCTTCTTCAACTATTTTGTTTAAAATGTATTCAGAGGCTATATTTAGAGGCCTGTGAGCTAGGGTCTCTTTTAAGGGGAGCCCTATGATAAAAACAGCTTAATAACACAAATAGAGTTCAAAAGTTATTCCGCAAGACACCAGTACCCAAAATTATAGCCTAAATTGCAATGCCTACAAGTTGATCATTGAATGATTAAAGTGATAGGCTAAAGACCTTTGGATAATTTTGATAATTTTGAATACGCACATGGGTTTGAATAAACAAATGGATAAGACTGTTCTATTCTCTTTGATTTAGTTCCTATTGCAACTCAGACAAATTACAGAATGGATGACATACTGACTGACTGAACTGAATGAAAGATAAATTAAATGTTCAAATATGTTGGAATGATGAGTTGCACACATCATGCATGCTCTGAACTTTATTTGGCCAGTAGGCAAATAGGCCTACATTAGGGTATTATGACTCTATGGATAAATGCCTCCAGAGGGAATAGCCTATACGGAGACTACCTAAGACCACTACAACAGAGTTATTGTAAAGTGTGGGAATAAGCTTATGCCAGACTTAGCCTACGTTTAACCTCTCCCTTGTTCATTTCAAAGTCCATATGTTCATGACCCGATCCATATATATCATGTAAAATGATTTTAAATTCATATTAACCCCTCCTACAGAATATGCTCTGGAAAGATTTTGAGTGCAGAAATGAATTTTAAAATATCATATAAAAACATATTTAGAGTTGCAAAGAATCCATTGGTCATACATAATTCATAGATTCACAAAACAAACATTATTATTCTATGTTTCATTATTCCTGGTATACAGTGCATTCAGAAAGTATTCAGACCCCTTATAATAATATAATATAATAATAATAATAATAATAATAATAATAATAAATGCCATTTAGCAGACTCTTTTATCCAAAGCGACTTACAGTCATGTGTGTATACATTTTTACGTATGGGTGGTCCCGGGGATCGAACCCTCTACCCTGGCGTTACAAGCGCCATGCTCTAAAAATGTAGCTACAGAGGACCCTTGACTTTTTCCACATTTTGTTACATTACAGCCTTATTCTAAAACAATTTTCCTCATCAATCTACACTCAATACCCCATATTGACAAAGCGAAAACAGGTTTTTAGAAATGTTTGCAAATGTATATTTAAAAAAAACAGAAATACCTTATAAGTATCCAGTCCCTTTGCTATGAGACTCGAAATTGAGCTCAGGTGCATCCCGTTTCCATTGATCATCCTTGAGATGTTTCTACAACTTGATTGGAGTCCACCTGTGGTAAATTCAATTGATTGGACATGATTTGGAAAGGCATTACAGTGCATGTCAGAGCAAAAAACAAGAAATGAGGTCAATGGAATTGTTCGTAGAGCTCCGAGACAGGATTGTGTCGAGGCACAGATCTGGGGAAGGGTACCAAAACATTTCTGCATCATTGAAGGTCCCCAATAACACATAGCCCTCCATCATCCTTAAATGGAAGAAGCTTTGAACCACCAAGACTCTTCCTAGAGCTGGCCACCCGGCCAAACTGAGCAATCGGGGGAGAAGTGCCTTGGTCAGGGAGGTGACCAAGAACCCGAAGGTCACTCTGACAGAGCTCCAGAGTTCCTCTGAAGAGATGGGAGAATCCTCCAGAAGGACAACCATCTCTGCAGCACTACACCAATCAGGCCTTTATGGTAGAGTGGCAAGACGGAAGCCACTCCTCAATAAAAGGCACATGACAGCCTGCTTGGAGTTTGCCAAAAGCCACCTAAAGGACTCTCAGACCATGAGAAACAAGATTCTCTGGTCTGATGAAACCAAGATTGAACCTGGCACCATCCCTACGGTGAAGCATGGTTGTGGCAGCATCATGCTGTGGGGATGTTTTTCAGCAGCAGGGACTGGGAGACTAATCAGGATCGAGGGAAAGAGAAATGGAGCAAAGTACAGAGAGATCCTTGATGAAAACCTGCTCCAGAGAGCTCAGGACCTCAAACTGGGGTGAAGGTTTACCTTCCAACAGGACAACGACCGAAAGCACACAGCCAAGACAATGCAGGAGCGGCTTCAGGACAAGTCTCTGAATGTCCTTGAGTGGCCCAGCCAGAGCCCGGACTTGAACCCGATCGAACATCTTTGGAGAGAACTGAAAATAGCTGTGCAGAGATGCTCCCCAACCAACCTGACAGAGTTTGAGATGATCTGCAAAGAAGAATGGGAGAAACTCCCCAAATATAGGTGTGCCAAGCTTGTAGCGTCATACCCAAGAAGACTCGAGGCTGTAATTGCTGCCAATAAACAAAACTGGAATTTGAGTGGACTTGCTTCTTCCAGTCATCTTCTCCAACATATACAATACATCCCCCAGCTCAGTACCCCTGCCTATTGTAGAGCAGAACTGTCTCCATGCATTTCTCTTGACAGACTTAATGACCTTACGTACTAAAGCTCTCTTCCTTTGGAAATCAACTAGATTCTCAGGAGTCATTTGTGACCGACCGGCTCGATTCGGTCTTATGTAGCAAATTTTGAAATTGTGTTTTTTACATTGGATAAAAGTATATCATACAGTAGAGGAACAATGGGAAAGTAATTTTGCTTTGAAAGTTGATAAACCTCTTCTTTGTCTACACCCATTCAGCATTGTTCACACCCTCTTAAGCCTTAGCCCCACCCATCTCTTCACATGTGAGGCCATGTACTAAACAACCAAAGATTTCCAAACTAAAGGCTGGTTTATACTACAGGTGTAGGGCGTTCCGAGATCCGAGCGTTCTGCCCTAACAACAACGTTGGCAAGCTTGCTAGCTACTTCCAGACACAAATGAGAGAACAGCTCACTCTGACCATTTTACTCGCCCTAGCAGAGCTGGTTAGGCTGTTTTTATGTTATCCAGCGCATTGGTGACTGTAACAGCACCGCTGGCAACAAGTTAACTACGCTTTTTTGAAATTGGAGTAGATAACCAGAGCGAATTTACCAGCTATGTCTATCAACAGTTGTCACAGTGACATTATGAACATTCTATTGAAATGGTTACTTGCATAGTTAAGTCTTTTGTTTGGACATGTAGCGAGCTAGCTAAACAATGAACCATAATCCCAACTCATAACGTTACTACCCTGCATGAATCTGCAGGTAGCTAACCGACCAGGTTCAATGTTAGCTAGCTAACTAACATTAAGCTATAACTAGCAATGCAAATGGCTCTGAGATACTAATAATATTACTACACAGATCATACATTTAATGTAACGTTAGCTAGCGAGCCAACAAGCTAACGTTAGCTAGATAGCTAACAGTATGCTTTAACCATTGGAGGCTGCTGAGGGGAGAACGTCTCATAATAATGGCCGGAACAGAGCAAATGGAATGGCATCAAACACCTGGAAACCATCTATTTGATGTATTTGATAACATTCCACTGATTCCGCTCCAGCCATTACCACGAGCCCGTTCTCCCCAATTAAGGAGCCACCAAGCTCCTGTGGCTTTAACTTGAAATGAAAACGACTTTCTGAGAAAATTTGAAACGTGTAATATCTGAAAATGTAGCTAGCTAGACTATCTTACCCATATACATGGATGGACGTTTCTCCCTCTCTGTCCCGGATTACATTAAAGATGTAATCCGGAGACAGGTGTTTTATACAATAGCCTTCTCTTTGTTGTCTTTTCGACTACCTCTGCAAATTTGCAATCAAACGGCAGAGTTTTTTCCATGTCCTTAGCTATCATATTCTAATTCCACTGGGCATTCGACTGATTTCAAAACTCGGTCCTCCAGAAAGTGGAGAACACTTTTGTAGTTCTACTACGTGATATCTTTCAAAAAAGCCACGTTATAAAGGATTACCTACACATACTGACCAGCTCATGTTATAGACATGTAGCAACATGGCAGACCAATCCGAACTCATCTATCGGCATGTTCAGCCCACCCATTATCTCAGCCAATCATGGCTAGCGGGAAGGTTCCCGTCTTTTTCCGTGGCTAATCCAACTAGGCTGGTAATTTAACAATTCTGACCGTATTTACAGATAGCATACAGGTTTGTTATTAAGGCACATGAAAGTTCACATGTTCAAGAAGGCATTTCTGCCAAAACACACATTTTGATATAAAAACTACAACAGTTATAATGTCTCTCCTGTGAAGTAGTGATGCACGACATTCGCCTAATCTTGAAACGAGTCATAAATGTTAGTGCGTAATAGTAACATGGTGTTTGTATGTTCACAGATGACATTTCAGGTTTACATTTCATGTTTCATGAATGGCTTTTCTTACGATCCTAACAATTTACATATGGATTTTGTAACGATACCTATGTTCAACCTTTTGGCAGCTATCTGGCTCCATAGGTTTCTCCCATTCTTCTCTGCAGATCCTCTGTCTGGTTGTATGGGGAGCGTTGCTAAACAGCTATGTTCAGGTCTCTCCAGAGATGTTTGATCGGACTCTGGCTGGGCCACTCAAGGACATTCAGAGACTTGTCCCGAAGCCACTCCTGCATTGTCTTGGCTGTGTGCTTGGGGCCGTTGTCCTGTTGGAAGGTAAACCTTCGCCCCAGTCTGAGTTCCTGAGTGCTCTGGAGCAGGTTTTCATCATCCTGAGTAGTCTCCTAGTCCCTGCCGCTGAAAAACATCCCCACAGCATGATGCTGCCACCACCATGCTTCACCGTAGGGATGGTGCCAGGTTTCCTCCAGACGTGACGCTTGGCATTCAGGCCAAAAAGTTCAATCTTGGTTTCATCAGACCAGAGAACCTTGTTTCTCATGGTCTGAGAGTCCTTTAGGTGCCTTTTGGCAAATTCCAAGCGGGCTGTCATGTGCCTTTTACTGAGGAGTGGCTTCCGTCTGGCCACTCTAGCATAAAGGCCTGACTGGTGGAGAGCTGCAGAGATGGTTGCCCTTCTGGAAGGTTCTCTCATCTCTAGAGAGGAACTCTGGAGCTCTGTCAGAGTGACTATCAGGTTCTTGGTCACCTCCCTGACCAAGGCCCTTCTCCCTCGATTGCTCTGTTTGGCCGGGCGGCCAGCTCTAGGAAGAGTCTTGGTGGTTCCAAAAGTCTTCCATTTAAGAATGATGGAGGCGACTGTGTTCTTGGGGACTTTCAATGTACCCTTCCCCAGATCTGTGCCTCGACACAATCCTGTCTCGGAGCTCTACGGACAATTCCTTCAACCTCATGGCTTGGTTTTTGCTCTAACATGCACTGTCAGCTGTGGAACCTTATATACTGTATGTATTATTTTGTATATTTTATTCGGTAAAAAGTACTGCCCACCTACTTATTTTTTTATATCCTGAAAAAAGTATTTGCTCAGTCTTTTCCAATGATAAGCATACCCATACCATGATGCATCCACCACCATGTTTGCTTATGCAACAACTATATTTACGTTTTTTTTTTAAATTAATTTGTACACATTTGTAGAATTTTCTTTTCACTTTTTAGGATTTTGTTTAGATCAATGACAAAAAGTCACTATTAAATCTATTTCAATCCCTCTTTGTGATTCAACAAAATGAGGAGAAACAAGGTGTGTGAATACATAGAGTGCTTCAAGTTTGAGATAGCTCATCTGTCACAAATAAAATTGTATTGGCCACATGCGCCGAATACAACAGGGGCAGACATTACAGTGAAATGCTTACTTACAGCCCTTAACCAACAGTGCATTTATTTTTAATAAAAAAAGTAGAATAAAACAAAAAAGTGTTGAGAAAAAAAGAGCAGAAGTCAAATAAAATAACACTAGGGAGGCTATATATACAGGGGGGTACCGGTGCAGAGTCAATGTGCGGGGGCACCGGCTAGTTGAGGTAGTTGAAGTAATATGTACATGTGGGTAGAGTTAAAGTGACTATGCATAAATAATTAACAGAGTAGCAGCAGCGTAAAAAGATGGGGTGGGGGGGGCAGTGCAAATAGTCCGGGTAGCCATGATTAGCTGTTTAGGAGTCTTATGGCTTGGGGGTAGAAGCTGTAGAGAAGTCTTTTGGACCTAGACTTGGCACTCCGGTACCGCTTGCCGTGCGGTAGCAGAGAGAACAGTCTATGACTAGGGTGGCTGGAGTCTTTGACAATTCTCTGACACCGCCTGGTATAGAGGTCCTGGATGGCAGGAAGCTTGGCCCCAGTGATGTACTGGGCCGTACGCACTACCCTCTGTAGTGCCTTACGGTCGGAGGCCAAGCAGTTGCCATACCAGGCGGTGATGCAACCAGTCAGGATGCTCTCGATGGTGCAGCTGTAGAATTTTTTGAGGAACTGAGGACCCATGCAAAATCTTTTCAGTCTCCTGAGGGGGAATAGGCTTTGTCGTGCCCTCTTCACGACTGTCTTGGTGTGTTTGGACCATGATAGTTCGTTGGTGATGTGGACACCAAGGAACTTGAAGCTCTCAACCTGTTCCACTACAGCCCCGTCAATGAGAATGGGGGCGTGCTCAGTCCTCTTTTTTTTTCCTGTAGTCCACAATCATCTCCTTTGTCTTGGTCACGTTGAGGGAGAGGTTGTTATCCTGGCACCACATGGCCAGGTCCTTGACCTCCTCCCTATAGGCTGTCTCATCATTGTCGGTGATCAGGCCTACCACTGTTGTGTCGTCGGCAAACTTAATGATGGTGTTGGAGTCGTGCCTGGCCATGCAGTCATGGGTGAACAGGGAGTACAGGAGGGGACTGAGCACGCACCCCTGAAGGGCCCCCGTGTTGAGGATCAGTGTGGCAGATGTGTTGTTACCTACCCTTACCACCTGGGGGCGGCCCGTCAGGAATCCAGGATCCAGTTGCAGAGGGAGGTGTTTAGTCCCAGGATCCTTAGCTTAGTGATGAGCTTTGAGGGCACTATGGTGTTGAATGCTGAGCTGTAGTCAATTAATAGCATTCTCACGTAGGTGTTCCTCTTGTCCAGGTGGGAAAGGGCAGTGTGGAGTGCAATAGAGATTGCATCATCTGTTGATCTGTTGGGGTGGTATGCAAATTGGAGTGGGTCTAGGGTTTCTGGGATAATGGTGTTGATGTGAGCCATGACCAGTCTTTCAAAGCACTTCATGGCTACAGACGTCAGTGCTACGGGTCGGTAGTCATTTAGGCAGGTTATCTTAGAGTCCTTGGGCACGGGGACTATGGTGGTCTGTTTGAAACATGTTTGTATTACAGACTCAGTCAGGGACATGTTGAAAATGTCAGTGAAGACACTTGCCAGTTGGTCAGCACATGCTCAGAGTACACGTCCTGGTAATCCGTCTGGCCCTGCGGCCTTGTGAATGTTGACCTGCTTAAAAGTCTTACTCACATCGGCTACGGAGAGCGTTATCACATAGTCATCTGGAACAGCTGGTGCTCTCATGCATGCTTCAGTGTTGCTTGCCTCGAAGCGAGCATAGAAGTGGTTTAGCTCGTCTGGAAGTCTTGTGTCACTGGGCAGCTCGCGGCTGTGCTTCCCTTTGTAGTCTGTAATAGTTTTCAATCCCTGCCACATCCGACGAGCGTCAGAGCCGGTGTAGTACGATTCAATCTTAGTCCTGTATTGACTCTTTGCCTGTTTGATGGTTCGTCGGAGGACATAGCGGGATTTCTTATAAGCGTCCGGGTTAGAGTCCCGCTCCTTGAAAGCGGAAGCTCTACCCTTTAGCTCAGTGCGGATGTTGCCTGTAATCCATGGCTTCTGGTTGGGGTATGTACGTACGGTCACTGTGGGGACGACATCATCGATGCACTTATTGAAGAAGCCAGTGACTGATGTGGTGTACTCCTCAATGCTATCTGAAGAATCCCGGAACATGTTCCAGTCTGTGCTAGCAAAACAGTCCTGTAGCTTAGCATCTACGTCATCTGACCACTTTTTTATTAACCGAGTCACTGGTGCTTCCTGCTTTAGTTTTTCGCTTATAAGCAGGAATCAGGAGGATAAAGTTATGGTCAGATTTGCCAAATGGAGGGCGAGGGAGAGCTTGTATGCGTCTCTATGCGTGGAGTAAAGGTTGTCTAGAGTTTTTTTTCCCTCTGGTTGCACATTTCACATGCTGGTAGAAATTAATTAGAACTGATTTAAGTTTCCCTGCATTAAAGTCCCCGGCCACTAGGAACGCTGCCTCTGGATGAGCGTTTTCCTGTTGACTTATGGCCTTATACAGCTCATTCAGTGCAATCTTAATGTAAGCAATATGGTGGTAGCTCCATCTTGCCCTCTGATAGGCCAGGTGTCGTTGTTGCCATATTGCAGACGTCTATTGAGTCCTTTTAAATCAATGGAGTGGCTGCGGATCCGACTTTTCTGGAACCCTCTTCCCAGGGCTAAAAGTCCCGAAGCTTCTGCGTATGTGCGGGATTCTCTACATATGCAAAATCTCTGCTCTACTCATAGAGAATAGGCTACTCTGGTGAATGGTGCTCGTTTAATGAAGTTAGATCAAAGCTGAATCAATGTCTGCAAAATCACATAATGATAGTATTGTACATAACAGAAACTAATATAATATCATAGTACACTATATATACAAAAGTATGTGCACACCCCTTCAAATTAGTGGATTCGGCTATTTCAGACATACCCGTTGCTGCCAGGTGTATAAAATCGAGCAGTAGCCATGCAATCTCCATAGACAAACATTGACAGTAGAATGGCCTAACTGAAGAGCTCAGCGGCTTTCAAAGTGGCACCTTCATAGGATGCCACCTTTCCAACAAATCAGTTCGTCAAATATCTGCCCTGCTAGAGCTGCCCCGGTCAACTGTAAGTGCTGTCATTGTGAAGTGGAAACATCTAGGAGCAACAATTGGCTCAGTGTGAAGTGGTTTACACTACTGCTACTCGTTGTTTATTATCTATGCATAGTCACTTTACCCTTACCTACATGTACAAATTAGCTTGACTAACCTGTACCCCCGCACATTGACTTGGTACCGGTACCCCCTGTATTTAGCCTCGTTATTGTTATTTTATTGTGTTACTTTTTATTGTATTTTTAACTTTAGTTTATTTATTAAATATTTTCTTAACTCTATTTTTTGAACTGCGTTGTTGGTTAAGGGCTTGTAAGTAAACATTTCACGGTAAGGTCTACACCTGTTGTATTCGGCGCATGTGACAAATAAAATGTGATTTGATTTGATTTTATGTGTGTGTTTGTCTGTTCAGAATACTCCATGTTGCTACGGCACTGATACTATGCCGTCTCTGTAATAATATAGGAGATCCAGGAAAGCAGAACTTCAGACAACAAGGAAGAGAGGGACAGAGCGAGAACACAGGAGAACATAGAGAGAGGCCCACACAAGACAAACATGGTATATTCCTCTCAAGCCAGAGGAAGTAGTCCTTGATAAACATTACCTCTGAAAAAAAGAAAGATGCCACTTCTGACATGTCCTGTGTGTATAAATTGTTAGACCCTGATATGTTCCCATCACTGAAGGCAATCATACAGGCCGCGCTGACCATCCCAGTTAGCAGCTGTGAGAGATATTTCAGTGCATTAAGACGTCTACATACCGGGCTTAGGAGCCGAATGACCCAAGATAGAATGCATCATGACAAAATATATATATACTAACACGCTTGGGAAAGAGTGAAGTCATAGACTGGTTTGAACATACAGTTTCATGTTGTTTAATCTCTAATCTTTATGGATGGACTAACATCCTAGGACTGTGTAATATAACTCGCAAACATTGTGCATATTTAATTGAAGAAAGGATTGTATGCTGGTATGTACATGTGTGTAAAATTGTGAACTGTTGTTACTACAGGGGTGTTGGAGGGGTTGTATTTTTTTGTGTGTAATTAATTATGTCGAAATATTGTCCTCTAGCTAATTGACCTTGGAATCTGTGATTTATTACCACAAATATGATAAAATCAAGGCCACTGCTAATGTGAGTTTATGCAGTTCCAACATAATCCAAAGGATGGCAGCCTATAATCCCAATGCTGCTATATTGCACGTAACTAGATATTTTTTGTTGTTGAAAGAAATACAATAATAATAATATTACATTTACACACGTTTTCAGACCCTTTGCTATGAGACTCGAAATTGACCTCAATTGTCTGAGGAAATCAGTCAATTGAAATAAATTCATTAGGCCATAATCTATAGATTTCACATGACTGGGAATACAGATATGCATCTGTTGGTCACAGATACCTTAAAAAGAAATGGGCCTCACAATGGGCCTCAGGATTTTGTCACAATATTTTTGTGCATTGAAATTGCTATTGATAAAACGCAATTGTGTTTGCCCAGACCATAACCCCAATCCCACCATGGGGCACTCTGTTCACAACGTTGAGATCAGCAAACCGCTCGCCCACACGATGCCATACACATGGTCCATTCTCCATTCTATATTAATTTTTTAAAATCATGTTTCTCTTCTTCGGTATCTCCCAGTCTGTGTTTTCGTTCATGTCTTGCTGTCATCAACACTCGTCCTTCAATACGCTCTGTCCCTCTTAGGGAGAAAGTATGCAGTCTCATCGCAGGGCTCAACTCCTTGGGTGTCTTGTTGGGTGTGCGTTACCATCCCCACCTCTCAACTATTACACCCAGTGACTAGGATTAGGTTCCCTCTGCTGAACCTGTACCGAACTAAGGGGGTCTACGGTATCACTGACTGCTGAACATGCAGTCTTCCTTTGGGTTATATAGTGTTGTTTCAACACTTCAGCAACATTGGTGCTATCTTTGCATCATCCTCTTGTTGATGATTTTGTACATTGGTGCGACAGAGCATTTTTACCGACTGAGACAAAAAACAAAGATGTGTGTTGATTTCAGGCGTCAACCCCCTACCCCTCAGAACACTATCATCAAAGGCCAGGTGGTGGACACTGTAGACAACAACTACAAGTATCTTGGCTTAATGATTGATAATAAATTGAACTTTTATAAGTTGTACGTAGGCTGTCTTAACATTTTCTTTGATTTGCTGGTATGGCAACCAGTGGTGGAAAAAGTACTGAATTGTCATACTTTAGTAAAAGTAAAGATACCTTAATAGAAAATGACTCAAGTAAAAGTGAAAGTCACCCAGTAAAATACTTGAGGAAAAGTCTAAAAGTATTTGGTTTTAAATATACTTAAGTATCAAAAGTAAATGGAATTGCTCAAATGTACTTGTCACGATCGTCTGAAGAAGCGGACCAATACGCAGCGCGTGGAGTGAACATGATGACTTTTATTTAATAAAGCAACCACGAAAAACAACAAATGACGATAGTGAAGTCCTCTGTAACACTGACAGAAACATGGAACAAAAACCCACAAACCAAGGAGAAACCACACAGAATAAATATGGCTCCCAATCAGAGATAACGAGCCGACAGCTGACACTCGTTACCTCCGATTGGGAGTCATATGACTAAACATAGAACAATCACCAAACATAGAAATGAACAACTAGACTACCCAACATAGAAATACACCCAAACAATGAAAATGAACAACCCTGGCTCAATAATCAAAGTCCATGGAGCCAGAGTGTCACAGTACCCCCCCCTAAAGGTGCGAACTCCGGGCGCACCAGCATACAGTCTAGGGGAGGGTCTGGGTGGGCGTCTGTCCATGGTGGCGGCTCTGGCCCAGGTCGTGGTCCCCACCCCACCTTAGTCACTATCCGCTTCCGTAGCCCCCTCCACCTGACCACCCCCCAACTAAACCCCACTGGATTAAGGGGCGGCACCGGACTAAGGGGCAGCAACGGACTAAGGGACAGTACCTGACTAAGGGGCAGCACCGGCCTGAGGGGCAGCACCGGACTGAATGGCGGATCCTGGCTGGCTGGCTCTGGCGGATCCTGGCTGGACGGCTCTGGCGGATCCTGGCTGGACGGCTCTGGCGGATCCTGGCTGGCGGAAGGCTCTGGCTGATCCTGTCTGGCAGAAGGCTCTGGCTGATCCTGTCTGGCAGAAGGCTCTGGCTGATCCTGTCTGGCGGAAGGCTCTGGCTGATCCTGTCTGGCGGAAGGCTCTGGCTGATCCTGTCTGGCGGAAGGCTCTGGCTGATCCTGTCTGGCGGAAGGCTCTGGCTGCTCCTGTCTGGCGGACGGCTCTGAAGGCTCATGGCAGACGGGCGGCTTTGCAGGCTCAGTACAGACGGGCAGTTCCTGCGGCGCTTGGCAGACGGACAGTTCAGACGGCGTTGGGCAGACGGGCAGTTCAGGCGCCGTTGGGCAGACGGGCAGTTCAGACGGCGTTGGGCAGACGGACAGTTCAGGCCCCGTTGGGCAGACGGCAGACTCTGGCCGTCTGAGGCGCATCGTAGGCCTGGTGCGTGGTGCCGGAACAGGAGGTACCGGGCTGAGGACACGCATCTCAGGGCTAGTGCGGGGAGAAGCAACAGGGCATGCTGGACCCTGGGGACGCACCGTAGGCCTGATGCGTGGTGCCGGAACTGGAGGTACCGGGCTGAGGACACGCATCTCAGGGCTAGTGCGGGGAGAAGCAACAGGGCATGCTGGACCCTGGGAACGCACATAAGGGCTAGTGCGGAGAGCCGGAACAGGGCATGCTGGACCCTGGGGACTCACATTAAGCCTAGTGCGGAGAGCCGGAACAGGGCATGCTGGACCCTGGGGACTCACATTAAGCCTAGTGCGGAGAGCAGCAACAGGACGCACAGGACTCGGGAGACACACAGGAGGCTTGGGGCGTGGTGTAGGCACTGGTGGGAAAGGGCTGGCGACGCGCACCGTATCCCTGGTGCGAGTGGCCGGAACAGGCCGGGCCGGGCTGGCGAAGCGCACCGTATCCCTGGTGCGAGTGGCCGGAACAGGCCGGGCTGGGCTGGCGAAGCGCACCGTATCCCTGGTGCGAGTGGCCGGAACAGGTCGGACCGGGCTGGAGACGCGCACCGTCCCTTTGGTGCGAGGGGCCGTACCAGGCCGGACCGTACTGGGGACACACACCACTGGCTCTACCCCGGGAACTGGAACGGGCCGGACCGGACTGGATACACACCTCAGTCTCTCACGCCGTGCCTCTACATCTCCTTTCCCTCCTTTAACCAGTAGCCCCCGTAACCTGGTGGCCTCTTGAATTCGCCCCTTCTCTGCCTCCGTTAGCCCCGTCGTCCTAGCCATGTGCCCCCCCCAAAAAACTTGTTGGGGTTGCCTCTCGTCCTTCCAACGATGATGGCCCTGCTGACGCCGTTGCTCCTCTCTCGCCAGGGCCTTGATCTTCCCCCAAGGTCCCTTGCCCCCGAGCATGTCCTCCCAGGACCACGATTTGCCCACCTGGGCCATCGCCAGCCTCTCGATCTCCTTTCCAGGCGCTTCCTCCCATGTCCAGCTGTCTTGCTCCTGGACCCGCTGCTTGGTCCTTCTATGGTGGGTTTTTCTGTCACGATCGTCTGAGGAAGCGGACCAATACGCAGCGTTGCGAGTGAACATGATGACTTTAATCAGAAAAGCACGTCAATACAAAACAAAAGACGAAAGTGAAGTCCAACAGTGACAAAGACTACACAGGAACAAAAACCCACAATACCCACAGGAAAACATACAGAATAAATATGGCTCCCAATCAGAGATAACGAGCCGACAGCTGACACTCGTTACCTCCGATTGGGAGTCATCGACCAAACCTAGAAATACAACCACCAGAAATGCAAACATAGAAATACACCCAAATGCCCAACATAACCAAACCAAAACCCAACAACACAAAATACACCCTGGCTCAAATACAAACGTCCCGGAGCCAGAGTGTCACAGTACTTAAGTATCAAAAGTAAAAGTATTTAGCCTTTCAAAATCCTTATATTATGCAAACCAGACGGCACCATTTTCTTTTTCTTTTTATTGACGGATAGCCAGGGGCACACTCCAACACTCAGACAAAATTTACAAACAAAGCATTTGTTTTTAGTGAGTCTGCCAGATCAGAGGCAGTAGGGATGACCAGGGATGTTCTCTTGATAAGTGTGTGAATTGGACCATTTTCCTGTCAAAATGTAATGAGTACTTTTGGGTGTCAGGGAAAATGTATGGAGTCAAACTTTATTTAGGAATGTAGTGAAGTGAAAGTACAAGTTAGCAAAAATATAAATAGTAAAGTAAAGTACAGATACCCCAAAAAACTAATTAAATAGTACTTTAAAGTATGTTTACTTAAGGTGTTTACACCACTGACGGAAACCTTGGTGTCAAAGCAAAAAATGCATTAGCTAGAATAGCGAAAGTGGGTAGTAAGATCACAGGAGTCCAGCAGATCTGTCTGATCTGTACAACAGACTAAGTGGTGAGGATGGCAGAATCCATCCTGTCTGACTGTGCCCACCCTCTACACCTTGAGTACCAGGTCCTACCCTCTAGCTCCCGGTTTAGATTCCCCACTGTTAAGACTAACAGGTACAAGCACTCCTACACCCCTATGGCCATTGCCCTTTCGAATACAGGGAAGAGAAGGAGGTAGGCTAGGGATGATGATGATGATGATGTTGAGGAAGACGATGGTAATATGTTGTTGATGTTGATATTGATTATGTTTTCTGTTGTTGTCAACACATTGTTGATTTGTTGTTGACGAGCACTTTACTTATTAGGCAACTTGGCTTGCTATACTTTTGTGCTCGATCATACAGCAAATGCCGTTGGCGTCCCTTATGTAGGTTTTGGCGTTCGACCAAGGTCTGGAACCCTTCCATCAGACCACGAAGCAACTCCTCGTGCCTTCCAATGGTGGCTCCTTGGCAGGAGATGGCGTTGCGGAGCTGGTCAGAGTCTGCTGGGTCAGTCATGGCCAGTTCATTATATCACATTTCAGGAGAAGAGCCAGATGCAGACAGTGTTGAAGTAACAAAGTTTATTACAAAATCAGGGGGCAGGCAAACAACAGGTCAAGGGCAGGCAGAGGTCAGTAATCCAGATCAGAGTCCAAAAGGTACAGAACAGCAGGCAGGCTCAGGGCAGGCAGAATGGTCAAATCTGGGAAAACTAGAAAACAGGAACTTGACATAGACAGGAGCAAGGGGAAAACCACTGCTAGGCTTGACGAAACAAAACAAACTGGCAACAGACAAACAGAGAACACAGGTATGCATACACTGGAGATAATGGGGAAGATGAATGACACCTGGAGGGGGTGGAGACAATCACAAAGAGAGGTGAAACAGATCAGGGTGTGACAAATATTGCAAATCCTCTAATGCTGATGACTGGTTTCTTTCTCGTCAATTGTCTCTATGAAGTTGCCTTTGATTTGCTCCCACATTATTATTGTATGAGGTATTATTGGTTGGGTTACCCGTGTGCTGAGACGTATGTTTTATATGACGTCTTATCTTTTCAAGTCCCTGTTCGGGCATCAATTCTGGAGCATTATTGTTAGAGAGGGGTAAATATTGCGATTTTGTTCGGGCGCCAGGCAGGTATTAACCCTGCCGAAAGGGAAAAGAGTAGGATAGATAGAGTACAGTTACCAGACACACACACATCAGCAGAAAAGACTGCCTCGAGTGTAGCCTGTTTGCCAGAGTGGAGAGAAAAGATAAGACACACCATGTAAAACACACATCAGCGTCCTCCAAGAAGAGTTTTGCCTGCAATCCAGCTCTTCTACCATAGGTCAACAACATGCACCGTCCTGACATCTTCCCCAGTGTCCTCCAAACAGACCAAGTAGTTCACCGGCCCCAACTGCTGCACCACATGGTATGGACCTTTCCATCTCGAAGCTAGCTTGGATTTCGAAACAAACTGACATCAGGTAAATAGCAGATACATTATACTTAAATGTTTTTTTAAAAATACTGTTAAATTTTTCAAACCCTCACCCCACCATTCACAATTAAAACTGCAATGTGAGGACTTTGAAATCACAGAAACCAGTGATGTTGAGATCTCCAAGAGAAACCAAAGGAACTGCATTCACATAATTTTTTTAATGGAATGCAATCTCACACCTCCAGGCACTACTGCCACCAAGTTACAGTTGAAGTCGGAAGTTTACATACACTTAGGTTGGAGTCATTAAAACTCGTTTTTCAACCACAATTTCTTGTTAACAAACTATAGTTTTGGCAAGTCGGTTAGGACATCTACTTTGTGCATGACACAAGTAATTTTTCCAACAATTGTTTACAGACAGATTATTGTATTTATAATTCACCGTATAACAATTCCAGAAGGTCAGAAGTTTACTTTTTTTTATTTATTCCCCCCCACCTTTATGTAACCAGGTAAGCCAGTTGAGAACAAGTTCTCCTTTACAACTGCGACCTGGCCAAGATAAAGTAAAGCAGTGCGATAAAAACAACAACAACACAAAGTTACATATGGAATAAACATAACGTACAGTGAATAACACAATAGAAAATCTATATACAGTGTGTGCAAATGTAGTAGGTTATGGAGGTAAGGCAATAAATAGGCCATAGCGCAAAATAATTACAATTTAGTATTAACACTGGAGTGATAGATGTGCAGAAGATGATGTGCAAATAGAGATACTGGGATGCAAAATAAATAACAATGTAAATAACAATATGGGGATGAAGTAGTTGGGTGGGCTAATTACAGATGGGCTGTGTACAGGTGCAGTGATCGGTAAGCTGCTCTGACAACTGATGCTTAAAGTTAGTGAGGGAGATAAGTGTCTCCAGCTTCAGAAATGTTTGCAGTTCATTCCAGTCATTTGCAGCAGAGAACTGGAAGGAATGGCGGCCAAAGGAGGTGTTGGCTTTGTGGATGACCAGTGAGATATACCTGCTGGAACGCATACTACGGGTGGGTGTTGCTATGGTGACCAATGATCTAAGATAAGGCGGGGATTTGCCTAGAAGTGATTTATAGATGACCTGGAGCCAGTGGGATTGGCTACGAATATGTAGTGAGGGCCAGCCAATGAGAGCGTACAGGTCACAATGGTGGGTAGTATATGGGGCTTTGGTGACAAAACTGATATTTTGTAAATGAAATCGTCGAAGTCAAGGATCGGTAGGATAGTCCGTTTTACGAGGGCATGTTGCAGCGGAGGGTGCAGAGCTGGTGGCCGGGGTAGGGGTAGCCAGGTGGAAAGCATGGCCAGCCGGAGCAAAATTATTATTGAAATTCTCGATTATTGTAGATTTATCGGTGGTGACAGTGTTTCCTAGCCTCAGTGCAGTGGGTTGCTGGGAGGAGGTGCTCTTATTCTCCATGGACTTTACAGTGTCCCAAAACCTTTAGGAGTTAGTACTACAGGATGCAAATTTCTGTTTGAAAAAGCTAGCCTTTGCTTTCCTAACTGATTGTATATTGGTTCCTGACTTCCCTGAAAAGTTGCATATCACGGGGGCTGTTCGATGCTAATGCAGTTCGCCACAGGATGTTTTTGTGCTGGTCAAGGGCAGTCAAATCTGGGGTGAACTAGGGGCTATATCTGTTCTTAGTTCTGCATTTTTTGAATGGGGCATACTTATTTAAGGAAAGCACTTTTGAAGAACATCCAGGCATCCTCTACTGACGGAATGAGGTCAATATCCATCCAGGATACCCGGGCAAGGTCAATTAGAAAGGCCTGCACACTGAAGTGTTTTAGGGAACGTTTGACTGTGATGAGGGGTGGTCGTTTGACCGCGGACCCATTACGGACGCAGGCAATTAAGCAGTGATCGCTGAGATCCTGGTTGAAGACAGCGGAGGTGTATTTAGAGGGTAAATTAGTCAGGATGATATCTATGAGGGTGCCCATGTTTACAGATTTAGGGTTGTACCTGGTAGGTTCCTTGATAATTTGTGTGAGATTGAGGGCATCTAGTTTAGATTGTAGGACGGCCGGGGTGTTAAGCATATCCCAGCTTAGGTCACCACGCAGTACGAACTCTGAGGAAAGATGGGGGGCAAGCAATTCACATATGGTGTCCAGAGCACAACTGGGGCTGAGGTGGGTCTGTAGCAAGCGGCAACAGTGAGATACTTATTTCTGGAAAGGTGGATTTTTAGAAGTAGAAGCTCAAACTGTTTGGGCACAGATCTTGATAGTATGATAGAGCTCTGCAGGCTATCTCTACAGTAGATTGCAACTCCGCTCCCTTTGGCAGTTCTATCTAGACGGAAATGTTGTAGTTCGGAATGGACATTTCTGAATTTCTGGTGGCCTTCCTAAGCCAAGATTCAGACACTGCTAGAACATCAGGGTTGGCAGAGTGTGCTAATGCAGTGAATAACTCAAACTTGGGGAGGAGACTTCTGATGTTAACATGCAAGAAATCAAGGCTTTTATGGTTACAGAAGTCAACAAATGATAGTGCCTGGGGGGTAGGAGTGATACTGGGGGCTACAGGGCCTGGGTTAACCTCTTCATCACCATAGGAACAGAGGGGGAATAGAATAAGGATACGGCTAAAGGCTTTAAGAACTGGTCTTCTAGTGTGTTGGGTACAGAGAAAAGGGGCAGATTTCCGGGCGTTGTAGAATAGATTCAGGGCATTATGTACAGACAAGGATATGGAAGGATATGAGGACAGTGGAGGTACACCTAAGCATTGGGTAACAATGAAAGAGATCACATCACTGGAGGCACCGATTGAGCCGGTCTCCGCGTGTATGGGGGGTGGGACAAAGGAGCTCTCTGAGGCTGGTTGAGCTGAACTTGGGGCGCTACAGTGAAATTGTATAATAAGAACTAACCCAAACAGCAATAGGCTAGGCATATTGACATGGTAGAGAGGCATAACGCAATCACAGGTGTTATTTGAGAGGGCTAAGACAACAACTGGTAATGGCGACGAAAGTTTGGGCTGAGGCTAAACAGATAAACAGGATGGGGTACCGTGTAAAGGAACAGTCCAGCAGGCATTAGCTGTGTAGCTGAGTGATCATAAGGTCCAGTGAACAGCACTAAGTAAGTCCGGGAGCAGATCATAGGCTGCTAAAGCACAGGCGAGCAGGAGGCACGGCTGTTGTTTACGCGTGCTAGTGGGCCAGGGCTAGCAGATAGATCTTCGTGGTCGTCGCAACGGGAAGCCTGTTGAAACCACATCAGACGATTACGTCTGGGTCGATAGCATGCTGTGCAGACTGGCCGATAATTGTCCAGGCTAGAGCTGGCTGGTATGTAGTGCAGGCCACGGACAGTGGTGAAGACCGCTAACGGTGGCTAATAGCAAGTAGCTACTTAGCTGGCTAGTTTCAGCCGTAGGTTCTTGATAAAAATAAAGAAATAATAGAATCCGTTCCACATTGGGTGAGGCGGATTGCAGGAAATAATATTTAGTTAAAGGATGGAAAGAAAGATAGAGAAATATATACGAATAAAAGACAAAAAACTAAAAAAAACAGGCTATTTTCATGAGGACACAACACAATACACGACCGCACTACTACGCCATCTTGGTAACATACACTAAGTTGACTGTGCCTTTAAACAGCTTGGAAAATTCCAGAAAATGATGTCATGGCTGTAGAAGATTCTGATAGGCTAATTGACATCATTTGAGTCAATTGGAGGTGTACCTGTGGATGTATTTCAAGGCCTACCTTCAAACTCAGTGACTCTTTCCTTGACATCATGGGAAAATCCAAAGAAAATCCAAAGAAAAAAATTGTAGACCTCCACAAGACTGGTTCATCCTTGGGAGCAATTTCCAAACGCCTGAAGGTACCACGTTCATTTGTACAAACAATAGTATGCAAGTATAAACACCATGGGACTAGCCGTCATACCGCTTAGGAAGGAGACGCGTTCTGTATCCTAGAGATGAACGTACTTTGGTGCGAAAAGTGCAAATCAATCCCAGAACAACAGCAAAGGACCTTGTGAAGATGCTTGACGAAACAGGTACAAAAGTATATGTATCCACAGTAAAACGAGTCATATATCGACATAACCTGAAAGGCCGCTCAGCAAGGAAGAAGCCACTACTCCAAAACCGCCATAAAAAAGCCAGACTACAGTTTGCAACTGCACATGGGGACAAAGATCGCACTTTTTGGAGAAATGTCCTCTGGTCTGATGAAACAAAAATAGAACTCTTTGGCCATAATGACAATCGTTATGTTTGGAGGAAAAAGGGGGTCGCTTGCAAGCCAAAGAACACCATCCTAACCTCGAAGCACGGGGGTGGCAGCATCATGCTGTGAGGGTGATTTGCTGCAGGAGGGCCTGGTGCACTTCACAAAATAGATGGCATCATGAGGAAGGGAAATTATGTGGATAAATTGAAGCAACATCTCAAGACATCAGTCAGGAAGTTAAAGCTTTGTCGCAAATGAGTCTTCCAAATGGACAATGACCCCAAGCATACTTCCAAAGTTTTGGTAAAATGATTTAAGGACAACAAAGTCAAGGTATTAGAGTGGCCATCACAATCCCCTGACCCCAATCCTATAGAACATTTGTGGGCAGAACTGAAAAGCGTGTGCGAACAAGGAGGCCTACAAACCTGACTCAGTTACACCAGCTCTGTCAGGAGAAATGGGCCAAAATTCACCCAACTTATTGTGGGAAGCTTGTGGAAGGCTACCCGAAACGTTTGACCCAAGTTAAACAATTTAACAGCAATGCTACCAAATACTAATTGAGTGTATGTAAACTTCTGACCCACTGGGAATGTGATGAAACATTTACATTTTACATTTACGTCATTTAGCAGACGCTCTTATCCAGAGCGACTTACAAATAGGTGCATTCACCTTATAGCCAGTGGGATAACCACTTTACAATGTTTTTTTATTAAAAAAAAAAAGGTAGAAGGATTACTTTATCCTATCCCAGGTATTCCTTAAAGAGGTGGGGTTTCAAATGTCTCCGGAAGGTGGTGAGTGACTCCGCTGTCCTGGCGTCGTGAGGGAGCTTGTTCCACCATTGGGGTGCCAGAGCAGCGAACAGTTTTGACTGGGCTGAGCGGGAACTATGCTTCCGCAGAGGTAGGGGAGCCAGCAGGCCAGAGGTGGATGAACGCAGTGCCCTCGTTTGGGTGTAGGGACTGATCAGAGCCTGAAGGTACGGAGGTGCCGTTCCCCTCACAGCTCCGTAGGCAAGCACCATGGTCTTGTAGCAGATGCGAGCTTCAACTGGAAGCCAGTGGAGTGTGCGGAGGAGCGGGGTGACGTGAGAGAACTTGGGAAGGTTGAACACCAGACGGGCTGCGGCATTCTGGATGAGTTGTAGGGGTTTCATGGCACAGGCAGGGAGCCCAGCCAACAGCGAGTTGCAGTAATCCAGACGGGAGATGACAAGTGCCTGGATTAGGACCTGTGCCGCTTCCTGTGTAAGGCAGGGTCGTACTCTCCGAATGTTGTAGAGCATGAACCTACAGGATCGGGTCACCGCCTTGATGTTAGCGGAGAATGACAGGGTGTTGTCCAGGGTCACGCCAAGGCTCTTCGCACTCTGGGAGGAGGACACAACGGAGTTGTCAACTGTGATGGCGAGATCATGGAACGGGCAGTCCTTCCCCGGGAGGAAGAGCAGCTCCGTCTTGCCGAGGTTCAGCTTGAGATGGTGATCCGTCATCCATACTGATATGTCTGCCAGACATGCAGAGATGCGATTCGCCACCTGGTTATCAGAAGAAATAAAAGCTGAAATAAATCATTCTCTCTACTATTATTCTGACATTTCACATTCTTAAAATAAAGTGGTGATCCTAACTGACCTAAGACAGGGACTTTTTACAAGGATTAAATGTCAGGAATTGTGAAAAACTGAGTTTAAATGTTTTTGGCTAAGGTATATGTAAACTTCCGACTTCAACTGTATTTAAGGATGGTAGCCTGCAATGCTGATTACTACTTGACCCCTTGTCCCTAAATCCTAGCCACTGAACATCCACCTTGCCTTTTGATAGACTGGGAGGACCTTTTACTGTATTGCTTTAACTGATCCTTTCAAATCTACAAGTGTGTGGCTGAACGTGAAACTGAAATAATCTGGATTAGGTAGGGGCTTGGGAGGTTAACTTTGGCATGCTGTAAAATTTTTATGTAACCCTTTCCTGCCCGGCAGAATGTATTTTTTTTTTACTGGACCATGACCTTGATGTGCATAAATGAGAATATTTTGTTAAACCTTATATGAAAACATAATACATGTTTTAAAAGCTGAGAAACAGCTCTTTCAAATGATATTACATACTATAGCACCACATCAATCTAATTGTAATCAGTCAAGATAAAAACCCTTTGAAAATGTGTATCTTATATGAAAATCAAAGCTTTTCTCCCAAACAATTGCCATTTCCAAAACTTTCTAATGACTATAGAGGGAAAACTTGGAGCATATTGAGTGTTCCTTATTTTGTAAAGTTTGATCATCTGAAATCAGAATAGAAATACCCTTCACTGTGAATGGGTTACAGACGTTTTAGTGACCGATGGTATTTTTGTAATTCTATGGAATATTCTGTGATCGTTCTTATCTGGATAGTATATTTAACACATATCTGCACCTAAACAAATGACAAATAGCATTTCGTCTTAATATGATAAGGAAAGACATAAACAAGTGATAATATTAATAAAACATTAACTTTATTGAAAGAATAATCTTAGGGGAATACATTGTCTCATTCAAACTTGAAAATGAAGACTTGTTTAAATCGCAGTCATAACATTATACAACATTCATTTTCAAGGCTACTTTCATCAAAATCGAACTGGAATTACAAAATATGAAACAAATAATTAGTAGCTTTTACAACTTCAGTTTTTACATAGTCTATTACACAAAGAGTCAGCATCCCCAAAACCATTAGAGTCATGAATGAAACATAAAGGGAGGCTGGCATGCAGGATGTACTGGATAAGAAAGGGAAAACATGCAAGAGGCAAAATTACTAGTGAACATCTGAGCTGTAGCTGATGGATATCTGTCATTAACATCAATACCTCCTAACTGACGAGCAAGGTTCTCTCAATGTAATCTGGCAGTAACCAGTTTGCCCATTTCCCTTGCCAGGTGCTGGGTGATCACACTGCCATTCCTGCAACAAAAGGTAACTGTTGACGACTGCAATGTCAACACAGTGGAAAGTGGTTTTGGTCCGTGTGCTTATGGATAATTCCTATTTCCTTTCAAGAAATGGCGCCGGAGGAGATGGCTGCCATTTTACGGGCTCCAAACCAAATGTGTTATTGTGTGTGTTTTTTCGCGTTATTTGTAACTTAATTTGTACATAATGTTTCTGCCACCATGTCTTATGACCGAAAAGAGCTTCTGGATATCAGGACAGCGATTACTCACCTCGTACTGGACAAAGATGTTTTATTTAACGAGTCGGATGTGAAGGATTTACTTCAGACACCCGACAAGGCCCAAATCGCTGTCATTAGCAGGAGAAATAGATGGAGATATCGGAGACATAGGTCGGGGTGCCTTGTAAGAATCCGATGGCGAGTGGGTAATCTGCCTCTAACATCTGTCCTATTAGCCAACGTACAATCATTGGATAACAAAATAGACGAGCTACGATCACGAATATCCTACCAACGGGACATTGAAAACTGTAATATCTTATGTTTCATTGAGTCGTGGCTGAACGACAACATGGATAATATACAGCTGGCGGTTTACGCTGCATCAGCAAGACAGAACAGCTGCCTCCGGTAAGACAAGGGGTGTCGGTGTATATTTGTAAACAACAGCTGGTGCACGAAATCTAATATTAAGGAAGACACAAGGTTTTGCTCGCCTGAGGTAGGGTATCTCATGACAAGCTGTAGACCACACTATTTACCAAGAGAGTTTTCATCTATATTTTTCAAAGCTGTCTATTTACCACCACAAACCAATGCTGGCACTAACACTGCACTCAATGAGCTGCATAAAGCCATAAGCAAACAGGAAAACACTCATCCAGAGGCGGCGCTCCTAGTGGCCGGAGACTTTAATGCAGGGAACCTTAAATCATTTTACCTAATTTCTACCAGCATGTTAAATGTACAACCATGTTGAAAACTCTAGACCACCTTTACTCCACACACAGAGACGCGTACAAAGCACTCCCTCGCCCTCCATATGACCATAATTATATCCTCCTGATTCCTGCTTACAAGCAAAAACTAAAGCAGGAAGCATCAGTGACTCGGTCAATAAAGAAGGGTCAGATGACGCAGATGCTAAGCTACAGGACTGTTTTGCTAGCACAGACTGGAATATGTTCAGAGATTCTTCCGATGGCATTGAGGAGTACACCACATCAGTCACTGGCTTCATCAATAAGTGCATCGATGACGTCGTCCCCACAGTGACCGTACGGACACTAACGTCTGTAGCCATAAAGTGCTTTGAAAGGCTGGTCATGGCTCACATCAACACCATCATCCCAGAAACCCTAGACCCACTCCAATTTGCAGACCGCCCCAAAAGATCCACAGATGACACAATCTCTATTGCACTCCACACTGCCCATTCCCACCTGGACAAAAGAAACACCTACGTGAGAATACTGTTAATTGACTACAGGTCAGCGTTCAACACCATAGTGCCCTCAAAGCTCATCACTAAGCTAAGGACCATGGGACTAAACACCTCCCTCTGCAACTGGATCTTGGAATTCCTGACGGGAAGCCCCAGGTGGTAAGGGTAGGCAAGAACACATCTGCACGCTGATCCTCAACATGGGGTCCATCAGGGGTGCGTGCTTAGTCCCCTCCTGTACTCCCTGTTCACCCACGCCAAGCATGACTCCAACACCATCAAGTTTGCCGATGGTACAACGGTTTTAGGCCTGATCACCGTCAATGATGAGACTGCCTATAGGGAGGAGGTCAGAGACCTGGTAGTGTGGTACCAAGACAATAACCTCTCCCTCAACATAATCAAGACAAAGGAGCTGATCGTGGACTACAGGAAAATAAGGGCCGAACACACCCCCATTGAAATCGACGGGGCTATAGTGGAGCAAGTCGAGAGCTTAAAGTTCCTTGATGTCCACATCACCAACAAACTATTTTCGTCCAAACACACCAAGACAGTCGTGAAGAGGGCACGACAACACCTATTCCCCCTCAGGAGACTGAAAAGATTTGGCATGGGTCCTCAGATCCTCAAAGTTCTACAGCTGCACCATTGAGCGCATCCAGACTGATTGCATCACCGCCTGGTATGGCAACTGCTCGGCATCCGAATGCAAGGCGCTACAGAGGGTAGTGCGTACGGCCCAGTACATCACTGAGGCCAAGCTTTCTGACATCCAGGACCTCTATACCAGGTGGTGTCAGAGGAAGGCCCTAAATATTGTCAAAGACTCCAGCCCCGCAAGTCATAGACTGTTGTCTTTACTACCGCACGGCAAGCGGTACCAGAGCGCGAAGTCTACAGTCGTAGTCAAAAGTTTTCAGATTGACACAAGTATTGGTCTCCACAAAGTTTGCTTCTTCAGTGTTTTTAGATATTTTTGTCAGATGTTACGATGGTATACTGAAGTATAATGATAAGCATTCCATAAGTGTCAAAGGCTTTTATTGACAATTACATTAAAGTTTATACAAAGAGTCAATATTTGCAGTGTTGACCCTTCTTTTTCAAGACCTCTGCAATCCACCATGGCATGCTGTCAATTAACTTCTGGGCCACATCCTGACTGATGGCAGCCCATTGTTGCATAATCAATGCTTTGAGATTGTCAGAATTTGTGGGGTTTTGTTTGTCCACCGCCTCTTGAGGATTGACCACAAGTTCTCAATGGGATTAAGATCTGGGGAGTCTATGTTTTGTTCCCCAAGCCACTTAGTTATCACTTTTGCCTTATGGCAAGGTGCTCCATCATGCTGGAAAAGGCATTGTTCGTCCCCAAACTGTTCTTGGATGGTTGGGAGAAGTTGCTCTCGGAGGATGTGTTGGTACCATTCTTTATTCATGGCTGTGTTCTTAGGCAAAATTGTAAGTGAGCCCACTCCCTTGACTGAGAAGCAACCCCACACATGAATGATCTCAGGATGCTTTACTGTTGGCATGACACAGGACTGATGGTAGCGCTCACCTTGTCTTCTCCGGACAAGTTTTTTTCCGGATGCCCCAAACAATCGGAAAGGGAATTGATCAGAGAAAATGACTTTACCCCAGTCCTCAGCAGTCCAATCCCTGTACCTTTTGCAGAATATCAGTCTGTCCCTGATGTTTTTCCTGGAGAGAAGTGGCTTCTTTGCTGCCCTTCATGACACCAGGCCATCCTCCAAAAGTCTTCGCCTCACTGTGCGTGCAGATGCACTCACACCTGCATGCTGCCATTCCTGAGCAAGTTCTGCACTGGTGGTGCCCCGATCCCGCAGCTGAATCAAATTTAGGAGACGGTCCTGGTGCTTGCTGTACTTTCTTGGGCGCCCTGAAGCCTTCTTCACAACAATTGAACCTCTCTCCTTGAAGTTCTTGATGATCCAAGAAATGGTTGATTTAGGTGCAATCTTACTAGAAGCAATATCCTTGCCTGTGAAGCCCTTTTTGTGCAAAGCAATGATGACGGCACGTGTTTCCTTGCAGGTAACCATGGTTAACAGAGGAAGAACAATGATTTCAAGCACCACCCTTCTTTTAAAGTTTCCAGTCTGTTATTCTAGCTCAGTCATCATGACAGAGTGATCTCCAGCCTTGTCCTCGTCAACACTCTCACCTGTGTTAACGAGAGAATCACTGACATGATGTCTGCTGGTCCTTTTGTGGCAGGGCTGAAATGCAGTGGATGTTTTTTCTGGGGATTAAGTTCATTTTCATGGCAAAGCGGGACTTTGCAATTCATTGCAATTCATCTGATCACTCTTCATAACATTCTGGTATATATGCAAATTGCCATCATAAAAACTGAGGCAGCAGACTTTGTCAAAATTTATATTTGTGTCATTCTCAAAACTTTTGACCACGACTGTAGGTCCAAAAGGCTCCTTAACAGCTTCTTCCCCCAAGCATAAGACTGCTGAACAGTTTTTCAAATGGCTACCCCCCCCCCATCCCCTCTTTCGTGCTGCTTCTTCTCTGTGTTTATTATCTATGCATATTCACTTTACCCCTACCTACATGTACATATTACCTCAATTACCTCAACTAACCTGTACCCCCGCACATTGACTCGGTACCGGTACCCCCTGTATACAGCCTCATTATTGTTCTTTATTTTGTATTAATTTTTTACTTTAGTTTATTTTGTTAATATTTTCTTAACTGCATTGTTGTTTAAGGGCTTGTAAGTAAGCATTTCACCGTAAGGTCT